>NC_080382.1:123220266-123820266 GCF_014773155.1 Arachis stenosperma
AGGCAGTGAGATTCATACCCAAAGAGTACAGTAGGCTGCAATCAAAGAAATTGATCACAGATGCAAAGTACTATCTTTGGGATGAACCATATCTCTTCAAGAGATGTGCAGACGGAGTAATCCGTAGATGTGTGCCTAAGGAAGAAGCGCAGAAGATTCTATGGCACTGCCACAGATCACAGTATGGAGGACATTTTGGAAGTGAGCGAACAGCCACAAGAGTCCTCCAATGTGACTTCTACTGGCCTACTCTCTATAAAGATTCCCGAGCATTTGTACTTAATTGTGACAGTTGCCAAAGATCTGGCAATCTGCCTCACAGTTATGCCATGCCTCAACAAGGAATCTTGGAGATTGAGTTGTTTGATGTATGGGGTATTGACTTTATGGGACCTTTCCCACCATCATACTCAAACACTTATATTCTGGTGGCAGTGGATTATGTATCCAAATGGGTGGAGGCTATTGCAACACTCACTAATGACACTAAAACAGTGTTAAAATTCCTCCAGAAACACATCTTCAGCAGATTTGGTACCCCTAGAGTATTAATCAGTGATGTGGGCACTCATTTCTGCAATAAACAGCTTTACTCTGCTTTGGTTCGTTATGGAGTTAGCCACAGGGTAGCTACTCCATATCACCCACAAACTAATGGGCAAGCTGAAGTCTCAAATAGAGAACTTAAAAGAATCCTGGAATGGACTGTAATTAACCGTAGAAGGGATTGGCCAAGAATGGGCATACAGAACAGCATTCAAGACCCCTATAGGGACCTCTCCATACCAGCTTGTGTATGGAAAGGCATGTCACTTGCCGGTGGAACTGGAACACAAGGCCTACTGGGCAACCAGATTCCTGAACCTTGATGCCAAGTTAGCTGGAGAAAAATGATTGCTTCAGTTAAATGAGCTAGAGGAATTTAGGCTCAATGCTTTCGAGAATGCAAAAAATTATAAAGAGAAAGCAAAAAGATGGCATGATAAGAAATTGTCATCCAGAGTCTTTGAGCCGGGGCAGAAAGTTCTGCTATTTAATTCTAGGCTTAAATTATTCCCCGGGAAATTAAAATCCCGGTGGAAAGGTCCATATGTAATTACAAGTGTATCACCATATGGATACGTAGAGCTTCAGGATAATGACTCTAACAAAAAGTTCATTGTTAATGGTCAGAGAGTCAAACATTATCTTGAAAGCAATTTTGAGCAAGAATGCTCAAAACTGAGACTTGATTAAAGCTCAGTAATAGTCCAGCTAATGACAATAAAGAAGCGCTTGTTGGGAGGCAACCCAGCCAAATCACAAAATTTAATTTTATTCGTTTTGATTAATTAATTGATTTTTACAGGTATATGTCAAAGTATCTTCAAGGTAAAATAGCAATTGCTTGGATTCACAAAGTTACAGAGGAATTTGGAAGCTCACTGGCGTAAAAAAGCCAGTAAGAAACATTTTGGGCGTTGAACGCCCAAAAGAAGCACCCACTGGGCGTTCAACGCCAGTAAGGGTAGCCATCTGGGCGTTCAACACCAGAAAGAAGCAACAGCTGGGCGTTGAACGCCCAGGAGAAGCAGCATTTGGGCATTAAACGCCCAAAACAAGCAGCATTTGGGCGTTTAACGCCAGGATGGTGGGGAGGAGGTAAAATTCGTTTTTCTTTAAAAAAATTTCTAATTTTTATGTTTCAATTCATGATTTCTTGCATAAACATGTTTCCAAATATCATCCTTCAAAGATTTTACATGCATCTTAACCCATAAAGACAAATGATTTTCAATCCAATCCAACTCTTTTTCCAATCTCTTTTCAAACTTAATTATCTTTTAAAATCTTTTTCAAATTATTAATTTCAAATTTATTTTTTAAAATCATTCATATCTTTTTAAATTATATCCTTTTCTTGTCATATTTATCTTTTATAAATCATATCTTTTATCTTATCTCTTTTTCTTATTTTCGAATACCCACCCCCCTCCCTTTATATCCACTTTCGGTGCCCCTCTCCTCATCCACCATTCCACAACTGCTCTCCTCCTATTCCTCTTCTCTCTATTCTTTTGCTTGAGGACAAGCAAACCTCTAAGTTTGGTGTGCTTATCCGTGATCACAAAAACATTCTCACTTTGATCATGGCCCCTAAAGGAAAACAACCCAACCCAAGAGGTAAGAAAGAGAATATTCCAAAGCCACTTTGGAATCAAGGGAAGTTCTTAACTAAAGAACATTCAGACCATTACTACAAAATAATGAGTCATAGATCAGTGATCCCGGAAGTCAAGTTTGATCTGAAGGAAGATGAATATCCGGAGATCCAAGAACAAATTCAAAACAGGAACTGGGAAATCCTAGCTAATTCTGAAACGAAAGTGGGAAGGAACATGGTTCAGGAGTTCTATGCTAATCTATGGCTGACAGACAGGCAAAGAATAATTGGAGCTGCCCTCTATGACCATCGGACCTTAGTCAGAGGAAAGATTGTTCATACCCATCCTGACAAAAACAGGGAGATCTTTAAGCTTCCTCAACTGAAAGATGACCCAGACTCCTTTAATAGGAGAATGATGATGGTAAATAAAGGTCTGGACAAGATTCTAGAGGGTATATGCATCCCTGAAGCTAGGTGGACCACCAGCACGACTGGCATCCCAAATCAACTCAAAAGAGAAGATCTAAAACCAGTAGCCAGAGGCTGGCTGGATTTCATTGGGCGTTCTATATTGCCCACCAGCAACCGTTCTGAAGTTACCATTAAAAGAGCAGTAATGATTCACTGCATCATGTTGGGCAAAGAAGTAGAAGTCCATCGACTGATCTCGTGTGAATTATACAAAATAGCAAACAGGAATTCCAAGGACGCCAGATTGGCCTATCCAAGCTTAATTTCTATGCTCTGCAAAGATGCCGGAGTGAAGATGGGAATAACATAGTATATCTCAGTTGAGAGGCCAATCACTAAAATATCAATGGAAAGACAACAGCTGCAGGATGATCCAATCAAGAGGAGAGCACAAGAAGTCCTCCCACAACTTCCTCAATTCGAATATTGGGAACATCTTGAGGCATCTAGTTCCAAATTGCAAGAAGCTATGAACCAAATAAAGGAAAAACAGAACAATCAAAGTAGCATGCTTTGCAAACTGCTTAAGGAACAAGAAGAGCAAGGGCGTGATTTAAGGGAGCTGAAGCGCCATAAATTAATCCTTGAAGGACCAAGCACCCCACAGATCAGAAGAACATCTACTTCTCAAAATACAGGTTGTTGAGTTCTGATTTTAACTTTAACTCTGTGCTAGTGTTATTATAGAAATTTACCTTAGGAGATATATATAGTAGTAGTAGTAGTAATTAGTATATCTATTCTGGTTTTATTTCCAATTTAGTTGTAATTTATTTTTCTCATCATCATCAGACATGAATAAAATAGTAGATAATTAGAATAAAGAAGTAATTTATTTTTCGAGTTCTTAATAATAAAAATTATAATTAACTATATGTGGTGGCAATACTTTTTGTTCTCTGAATGAATGCTTGAACAGTGCATGATTTTTATCTTGAATTTTATGAATATTGGCTCCTGAAAGAATGAGGAACACGAAAAATATCATTGATGATTTGAAAAATCATGAATTTGATTCTTGAAGCAAGAAAAAGCAAAAAAAAATTACAAGGAATCATTGGATCAAGAAAAGGAATAAGAGCCAACAGCCCTTAAAACCAAAAGGCAAGGGTGAAAAGGATCCAAGGCTTTGAGCATCAGTGGATAGGAGGGCCTAAGGAAATAGTTCCAAGCCTAAGCGGCTAAATCAAGCTGTCCCTAACCATATGCTTGTGGCATGCAGGTCCAAGTGAAAAACTTGAGACTGAGTGGTTAAAGTCATGATCCAAAGCAAAAAGAGTGTGCTTAAGAGCTCTGGACACCTCTAACTGGGGACTCCAGCAAAGCTGAGTCACAATCTGAAAAGGTTCACCCAGTCATGTGTCTGTGGCATTTATGTATCCGGTGGTAATACTGGAAAACAAAGTGCTTAGGGCCACGGCCAAGACTCATAAAAGTAGCTGTGTTCAAGAATCAACATACTTAACTAGGAAAATCAATAATACTATCTGAATTCTGAGTTCCTAAGGATGCCAATCATTCTAAATTTCAAGGAAAAAAGGGAGATGCCAAAACTGTTCAGAAACAAAAAGCTACTAGCCCCGCTCATTTAAATTAAAATCTGAGCTTCACTTAAAACTCGGAGATTTTATTACTCCTTAATTTCTTTATATCCTATTTTATTTATCTAGTTGCTTGAGGACAAGCAACAGTTTAAGTTTGGTGTTGTGATGAGCGGATACTTTATACGCTTTTTGGGGGTAATTTCATGTAGATTTTAGTATGTTTTAATTAGTTTTTAGTAGAATATTATCAAATTTTAGGCAAAATTTACATTTCTGGACTTTACTATGAGTTTGTGTGTTTTTCTGTGATTTCAGGTAATTTCTGGCTGAAATTGAGGGAGCTGAGCAAAAATCTGAGTTAGGCTGAAAAAGGACTGCTGATGCTGTTGGATCCTGACCTTCCTGCACTCGGAATGGATTTTTTGGAGCTACAGGAGTCCAATTGGCGCTCTCTCAATGGCGTTGGAAAGTAGACATCCAGGGCTTTCCAACAATATATAATAGTCCATACTTTACACGAAGATAGACGACGTAACTTGGCGTTGAACGCCAAGTACATGCTGCTGTCTGGAGTTAAACGCCAGAAACACGTCATGATCCGGAGTTGAACGCCCAAAACACGTTATAACTTGGAGTTCAACTCCAAGAAAAGCCTCAGCTCGTGGATAGCTTTAGTCTCAGCCCCAGCACACACCAAGTGGGCCCCAGAAGTGGATTTCTGCACCAATTATCTTAGTTTATTCATATTCTGTAAACCTAGGTTACTAGTTTACTATTTAAACAACTTTTAGAGACTTATCTTGGACCTCATGACATTTTCAGATCTGAATTATATACACTTTGACGGCATGAGTCTCTAAACTCCATTGTTGGGGGTGAGGAGCTCTGCAGCGTCTCGATGAATTAATGCAATTGTTTCTATTTCACTCAAACGTGTGTGTGTTCCGATCTAAGATGTTTATTCGCGCTTAATTATGAAGGAGGTGATGATCCGTGACACTCATCACCTCCCTCAATCCATGAACGTGTGCCTGACAAACACCTCCGTTCTACATCAGACTGAATGAGCTTCTCTTAGATTCCTTAATCAGAATCTCCGTGGTATAAGCTAGAATTGATGGCGGCCACTCTTGAGAATCCGGAAGGTCTAAACCTTGTCTGTGGTATTCCGAGTAGGATTCAAGGATTGAATGGCTGTGACGAGCTTCAAACTCGCGATTGCTGGGCGTGATGACAAACGCAAAAGGATCAATGGGTCCTATTCCAACATGATCGAGAACCAACAGTTGATTAGCCGTGCTGTGACAGAGCATCTGGACCGTTTTCACTGAGAGGATGGGAGGTAGCCACTGACAATGGTGACACCCTACATACAGCTTGCCGTAGACGGGCTTTACAAACAATTGAGTTGAATATTACATTGCAGAAATTCAGAGGACAAAGCATCTCCAAAACTCCAACATATTCCCCATTACTGCACAACAAGTAACGATTTTATTCTCTTTTATTTTTCTAATCCAATAATTCCCATTGATAATTTTGATTGATATCCTGACTAAGAATAATAAAATAAACATAGCTTGCTTCAAACCAATAATCTCCGTGGGATCGACCCTTACTCACGTAAGGTATTACTTGGACGACCCAGTGCACTTGCTGGTTAGTTGTGTGAAATCATAAGAAATCTTGATTTTGATATTGAGATATTAATTTCGTGCACCAATCCCAGAAGTCAAAAGTAAACAGAAATTAGCCCAAATTTGTAATAGAGACTAAAATGAAAATTGATTTCTTAAAAATTGGGCAGCATCCCGGCTTAAAATTGGACGTTCCCGGATAGCGACATGGCATAAGCAGCAAGAAGACAACATCAATTAAGCACAGCAGCAATGGTACAGCATTCAGGCAACAAGAATTGCATAAAAAGCAGTCCAAAATCAGTATACAACACCCAAGCAAACAAACAGCGAATATGCACAAACGGAACACTTATCAGGCCTAGAATCTTCTATCCAGACCTAGCTACCTAACCGCAATTATATCTATCTAACCTAGCATGCGAAATTTCAATTCTAACTAACTAACAGAGAACTAACAGAAATGAAAAATTAATAGAAAGCAGAGTTGGAGCAGGAACCTGGAAGCAGAATAAAAAGAAATGGGAATGGGAAGTAGGGGCGGCAGAGAAATGAGCTGGGCGCAGGACGCCGCCGCGGAGGGTGGCGGTCACGGCGGAGCAGCGGTGATGGTGCTCGGTGGAGTAAAGGGCAGAGTGACGGTGGAGCAGGAGAGATGAGAGATGGAGAGAGTGAGGAGGAAAATGTTGATGGAGAAAGAGAGAGAAGGTTCGGCCTCGCGGTGGTGGTGGCCGATGGTGATGGGGCTGTGGAAAGAAGAGGGGGGTTGGAGATGGTGACAGGGGAAGAAGAAGAGATGTGCGCTGCTCCGCAGTGCTCTTCGCACACTAGGGTTATCCCCTTTTCCGAATCGATGCGGGCGCACACCGTGCGCGTCCGCGTACATTGATAAAATTAGAGACCTACGCGTGTGCGTACAGCGCGCAAACGCGTACATGGAGGTGGGCTGGAAGCTTAGAGTGGGCGCAATGCGCGCCCAACTCTCTGGACAAAGGTCTGGAATGGTGGCATCAGCTAGGGGACGCGCACGCGGCATGTGCGCGTCCGCGTATATTGGCAGTTTATCATAAGGCGTGCTAGCACGATGCGTGCGCTCGCGTCCTTTGCTCTTTTTGTAGATGGGCACGCACGCGGCAAATGCGCGTTCGCGTAAGATGAGTTAGGCTGGGGCTCAAAGTTGGCCCAGATCTAGCGCAATTCTCTGGATATTGGCCCAGAAGTTGCAGCAGCAGATCGACGCGGACGCGGTGTGTGCGCATCCGCGTGCATTTCCTTATAGCTGTATGGACACGCACGCACGTAGTGCACGTTGATGAGCGGATAATTTATACACTTTTTGGCATTGTTTTTAGTATGTTTTTGGTATGATCTAGTTAGTTTTTAGTATATTTTTATTAGTTTTTAGTTAAAATTCACTTTTCTGGACTTTACTATGAGTTTGTGTGTTTTTCTGTGATTTCAGGTATTTTCTGGCTGAAATTGAGGGACCTGAGCAAAAATCTGATTCAGAGACTAAAAAGGACTGCAGATGCTGTTGGATTCTGACCTTCCTGGACTCGAAGTGAATTTTCTGGAGCTACAGAAGCCCAATTGGCGCGATCTCAACGGCGTTGGAAAGTAGACATCCTGGGCTTTCCAGCAATATATGATAGTCCATACTTTGTCCAAGATTTGATGGCCCAAACCGGCGTTCAAAGTCACCTCAAGAAATCCCAGCGTTAAACGCTGGAACTGGCACCCAAATGGGAGTTAAACGCCCAAACTGGCACAAAAGCTGGCGTTTAACTCCAAGAAGAGTCTCTACACGAAATTACTTCATTGCTCAGCCCAAGCACACACCAAGTGGGCCCGGAAGTGGATTTTTATGTCATTTACTCATCTCTGTACACCCTAGGCTACTAGTGTTCTATAAGTAGGACCTTTTACTATTGTATTGAGATATCTGGGTAGCTATCTTCGTGTTTTATGCTATCTTAGATCATTGGGAGGCTGGCCATTCGGCCATGCCTAGACCTTATGCTTATGTATTTTCAACGGTGGAGTTTCTACACACCATAGATTAAGGTGTGGAGCTCTGCTGTACCTCAAGTATTAATGCAATTACTATTGTTCTTCCATTCAATTCCGCTTGTTCTTTGTCCAAGATATCACTTGTTCTTCAACTTGATGAATGTGATGATCCGTGACACTCATCATCATTCTCACTCATGAACAAGGTGACTGACAACCACTCTTGTTCTACAAGCAATCAAAGCTCTAGTGAATATCTCTTGGATTCCTGATAACACGATGCATGGTTGATCGCCTGACAACCGAGCGCTCGCCTGACAAACGAGCCAGCCATTCCGTGAGATCAGAGTCTTCGTGGTATAGGCGAGAACTGATGGCGGCATTCAAGAGAATCCGGAAGGTCTAACCTTGTCTGTGGTATTCTGAGTAGGATTCAATGATTGAATGACTGTGACGTGCTTCAAACTCCTGAGGGCGGGGCGTTAGTGACAGACGCAAAAGAATCACTGGATTCTATTCCGGCCTGATTGAGAACCGACAGATGGATAGCCGTGCCGTGACAGGGTGCGTTGAACATTTCCAATGAGAGGATGGGAGGTAGCCACTGACAACGGTGAAACCCTTGCATAAGCTTGCCATGGAAAGGAGTAAGAAGGATTGGATGAAGACAGTAGGAAAGCAGAGAGACGGAAGGGAAGGCATCTTCATGCGCTTATCTGAAGTTCCTACCAATGAATTACATAAGTATCTCTATCTTTATCTTTTATGTTATTTTCGTTCATCACCATATACATCTGAGTTTGCCTGACTAAGATTTGCAAGATGACCATAGCTTGCTTCAATACTAACAATCTCCGTGGGATCGACCCTTACTCACGTAAGGTATTACTTGGACGACCCAGTGCACTTGCTGGTTAGTTGTGCGAAGTTGTGTAATGCCATGGAATTGAACTACCAAGTTCTTGGAGTTCATGACCGGGGATTATGAGAGTTGTGAAAAAGTAGTGATCACAATTTCGCGCCACCACACGTCAGCGTGGAATGGGTTGGGCTTGAGGCACAACGCTGGCCTAGGAGAGGCCCAACTCTCTGGAATTTGGGTGATGATGCACTTACTCAGGGACGCGTGCGCGTACATCGTGCGCGCGCGTCTACCCCTTGTTTTTTTTTAAGTAGAAAAATTGTGCTCAGGTGCTCCCTATACTGCTCACAACTCTTTATTCAATCAACCATAATACAATTCATGAAAATTTGATTTTATTCATCTACTACTACTAAACACAACATACATGTGACTATGCTAACAATTAAGTTGTACAACCAAATCTATATGAAACATCTACCTACAATGGCAACTCAAATCACTTATTAAGTAGAATTAAAAGGGAATGGAAAGAGTTTACCATGGTGGGGTGTCTCCCACCTAGCACTTTTATTTTAAGTCCTTAAGTTGGACATGTTGAGAGACTCTTTGTCATGGTGGCTTATGCTTGTACTCATCCTTAAATCTCCAAGAGTCCTTGCTTCTTGAATGGTTGACAAAATTTCCAACTATCTTCATCAAGCTTGGGGGAAGATCCACCCAAGATATGAGTCCCCATAGTTGATCGTCATATGGCGAACCGGGATCCCATATCTTATCTTTACACCCATCCGTGAGTTGAATTCCATGATTATTCCGTACGGGTGGTTGACATGATTGTAGTTGGCCTATAGAATTCTCTTTATTCCACCAATGCTTCCTTCTAGATCCATGTAAGGTGATTTTTGCTCCAACCCCATTCTTATACCCTAGAGTCTTGGCCTTTATGATTTTTATACCGAATTTTCAACTACTACACAACTCTCTTATACTTTTAACTCCACAAAGAACTCTAAGTTGACCATCATTTTCAATTAAACCATATTCAAGTGAGAAAGTAAAGCTTAGGGATAAGAGTTTTACCCACTTGAATGTTGTGTTGGATGGTGACTTGGGAAGGGAGACTTCCCCACGCTTAGACAATGCAAGGTCTACTTCTTTATACTCTTCTTTGGTTGTTTCCACCTCTTCGCAAGCTTCTTCAATTTCAACCTTTTTCCCTTTTCCACTTGGCTTGGTGTTGTCTTCAAGAACTTCATCTTGTCCAATGGGAGGTTGGTGCACGAAATTGTGATCACTACTTTTCACAACTCAAATTATCCCGGTAATGAATCCAAAAAACTTGGTGTTCAATACCATGGCATAAACACAACTTCGCACAACTAACCAGCAAGTGCACTGGGTCGTCCAAGTAATAAACCTTACGCGAGTAAGGGTCGATCCCACGGAGATTGTTGGTATGAAGCAAGCTATGGTCATCTTGTAAATCTTAGTCAGGCAGACTCAAATGGTGATGGATGATATATGAATAAAACATAAAGATAAAGATAGAGATACTTATGCAATTCATTGGTGAGAACTTCAGATAAGCGAATGGAGATGCTTTGTCCCTTCCGTCTCTCTGCTTTCCTACTGTCTTCATCCAATCCTTCTTACTCCTTTCCATGGCAAGCTGTATGTAGGGTTTCACCGTTGTCAGTGGCTACCTCCCATCCTCTCAGTGGAAATGTTCAATGCACCCTGTCACGGCATGGCTATCCAGCTGTCAGTCCTCAATCATATCGGAATAGAATCCAGTGATTCTTTTGCGTCTGTCACTAACGCCCCACAATCGCGAGTTTGAAGCTCGTCACAGTCATTCAATCATTGAATCCTACTCAGAATACCACAGACAAGGTTTAGACCTTCCGGATTCTCTTGAATGCCGCCATCAATTCTAGCTTATACCACGAAGATTCCGGTTAAAGAACCCAAGAGATAAACATTAGAGCCTTGTTTGCTTGTAGAACGGAGGTGGTTGTCAGTCACGCGTTCATAAGTGAGAATGATGATGAGCGTCACATAATCATCACATTCATCAAGTTCTTGAGTGCGAATGAATATCTTGGAATAAGAACAAGCTGAATTAAATAGAAGAACAATAGTAATTGCATTAATACTCGAGGTACAGCAGAGCTCCACACCTTAATCTATGGTGTGTAGAAACTCCACCGTTGAAAATACATAAGAACAAGGTCTAGGCATGGCCGAATGGCCAGCCCCATGATCTAAGATAGGATAAGACTAAAGATAGCTACCAAGATATCTAAATACAATAGTAAAAGATCTTATTTATAGGGAACTAGTAGCTTAAGAATTACAAAGATGAGTAAAAGACATAAAAATCCACTTCCGGGCCCACTTGGTGTGTGCTTGGGCTGAGCATTGAAGCATTTTCGTGTAGAGACTCTTCTTGGAGTTAAACGCCAGCTTTTCTGCCAGTTTGGGCGTTTAACTCCCACTTTGGTGCCAGTTCCGGCGTTTAACGCTGGGAATTCTGATGGTGACTTTGAACGCCGGTTTGGGCCATCAAATCTTGGGCAAAGTATGGACTATCATATATTGCTGGAAAGCCCAGGATGTCTACTTTCCAACGCCGTTGAGAGCGTGCCAATTGGGTTTCTGTAGCTCCAGAAAATCCACTTCGAGTGCAGGGAGGTCAGAATCCAACAGCATCTGCAGTCCTTTTCAGTCTCTGAATCAGATTTTTGCTCAGATCCCTCAATTTCAGCCAGAAAATACCTGAAATCACAGAAAAATACACAAACTCATAGTAAAGTCCAGAAAAGTGAATTTTAACTAAAAACTAATAAAAATATACTAAAAACTAACTGAAACATACTAAAAACATACTAAAAACAATGCCAAAAAGCGTACAAATTATCCGCTCATCAGAGGTGATTCAATTTTGGATAGGAATTCATTGATGAATGAATCCATCTCTTGATCAACCTCTTCATATTCTTCAATTTCGATATACACCATGCCAACTTTTTCCTCTTGGTAGCTCTCTTTCGATTTACTCTCTTTCTCATTGCTCACCAAAGGTATGGGAGGTTGTGCACACTCTTTTGTAACTTCAACTTTATGTCCAATGGGAGAGGATTCCATTGTAGAAATTCATCCATGATTGAATCCATCTCTTGATAAGCATCTTCCAAGTCTCCAACGATGACATGCCTTGGAGGTTGCACACCCTCCTCAACATCAATATCAAGCTTCTTGGAAGAGTTCTCCATGATGCTACATTCCCATGGACTTTCAACATCTCCTAAATCTTCAACCACCTCTTCCTTTTCTTCAATGATCATAGGCTCTTCCAATTGTTCCAACACAAAATTTGACTCCTCCTTCTCCACCGGATTTTCCAATTTCTCCTTCATGCTTTGCTCTTCTTTTGACTTTTCACATGTGGTCACGGAAGTACGTCGAGTATTCAAGCATTAGTGGGCTAAAGTGTGCACCACCTTGGTCAAATTGGTCACAAACTCAAGTGTATCCCGCTTCATGGCTTCTTGTCCTTGGAGTAACAAAGTGAGAGGATCGTCTATTGGGGTTTGGGGTGAGTAAGAAGGTTCATTATTTTGGAGAGAGGGTTCATGGTAGGAAGGTGGTTCTTCTTGGTGAAATTGTGGAGGTGGTGTGCATGGAAGTGGTTCTTGGGAGTAATCTTGATAGGGTTGTGGTGGTTCTAAGGGTTCTTGCTCATAATGGTCATAAGAGTATGGTATGGGGGTTTGGTTATATGATGGATATGGATCATAGGGTGGTTTTTGGTAATGGAAAGCTTGTGAGAATGGTTGAGGTTCATGTTGAGGATGAGATTCATAGGCATATGATGGTGGTTGTTGAGTGTCACAAAAAGAGTCATCATAGCCGTTAAATTGGCATGCATTAGGATGGAAATTATACCTATAAGTATCCGGAGGTTGTTGCCAATAGGAGTGATCAATTCCTTGAGGCCCCTCCCATCTTTGTTGGTTCCATCCATAATGAGTGTCATCATTGAGGTGCACATTTCCTACAACAAAATTAGAACCAAACTCATAGCCATAGGGAGAATTCATTATGGAAAGACAAAATAAAACTAACAAAATCTAGTAAACAAGCAAAAGACAAGCTATTTACAATATTCACATATGTACAATAACCAATAACATAACACCATTGCAAATCCCTGGCAACGGCGCCATTTTTATTATTAGATTTTTGACGGTTTAGAATTCACAAATGAATTCTCGTTGCAAGTATAGTTTCTAAACCAATCACTAATCCTTTCATACAAAAAGTTGTTTGTCACTAAACAAACCCCTAAAATTTATAAACCGAAGTATTGAACCTCGGGTCATTCTCCCTAGGAATTGTAATGAAGTGTCTTGTTATTGGTTGTGAGTTATAATTGGTGGGTTTTTAAGATTTTGGACAAGAAATATAAATGGCAAAGAAAATAAACTAACAACTAACAAAGCTCTTGGCAAGATATGAGAACTAAAAGTCCTATCCTAGTTATCCTCCTCAATTGTGATGAGAATTGTTCATGGCTACCACTTAGTTAACCTCTAACCATGGAGGAAAGTCAAGTGGATGAAATGGCAAAGAAAATAAACTAACAACTAACAAAGCTCTTGGCAAGATATGAGAACTAGAAGTCCTACCTAGTTATCCTCCTCAATTGTGATGAGAATTGTTCATGGCTACCACTTAGTTAACCTCTAACCATGGAGGAAAGTCAAGTGGATGAATCAATTTGACTCCTCAAGTCCTAATCAACTCCTAAAGGAAAGACTAGCTTTAGAGGCATTCAAATCAATTAGCAACTTCTAATCATCAATCAACAAGGGAATTAGATAACTCATGAGTCACTAATTACTCTATCTAGGCCAAGAGGAACAAAACCTACACTAAAATCTAACCAAGCATTTCATCAAACACTTGGAAGGCACAAAAGGAAAGCATAGTAAATCAACAACAAGAATGAAATCTAACAACAATTATTACAAAGAATTAACAACAACAAATCAAGGAAATCACAATTATCATGAATTACCTCAAATTGCATTATTGAAAGGAAACAAAGAAACAACAATCTATCCAAAACAAAGTGAAGAACTACAATAATTAAAGTACATAACTAGAAAGAGGAAGATGAGAAGAGTAAGAATTGATAGAGGAGAAGTGAATCAAAGCATGAATTAAACCTAGATCTAGGAAGAGGGATTAACCTAAACCTAATCCTAATTCTAGAGAGAAGTGAGAGCTTCTCTCTCTAAAACTACTCTAAACTAAAACTATGACTAATGGTAACTAGAGTCAATGTCTTCCCCCTTCAATCATTGATCCTTTTATTTCTTTCTATCAGAAATTGGCGCTAGAACAGGTTCAGAAACCCCTCAAAATCTCCAGGCACGTGTTGCTTTAATGAAGTCATGTCTGGGTCGTGACGCGTGCGCACACGGTACGCGTGCGCGTCCCTGGTCGATTCTGCAATGTGCGCGCGAGCGCCTTGTGCGCGTGCGCGTGCTCGGCCGATTTCACTTCTTTGACTTTTTATGCTTCTCTCCACTTGTATGCTTCCTTCCTTACTTCCTTTGATCCATGCCTAGCCTATTTTAATCTTGGAATTACTAGCAAACACATCAAGGCATCTTATGGAATCAAGGAGGAATTAGAATTCATCAAAATAAGGCTTAAAAAGCATGTTTTTACACTTAAGCACGAATACGGGAGAGATTACAAAACCATGCTAATTCATAGGTTAAATGCGAGAAAAGGTCATCAAAATACTCTAAATTCAATACAAGATAAACCATAAAAATGGGGTTTATCAGCAGGGAACATGGCGAATTCTGCATCCCGATGGTGTTGTGGTTTCTTAGAACTTGTTCCAAACAGAGTTCTACAAGAAATACTTTTCCAGTTCAGTCAGAAACGCCAAAGAACTTGAATTACTTATATTAAAACAAGGCCAAATGACTGTTGCTGAGTATACTAATAGATTCGAAGAACTGTGCGATTTTCTCGCATTTGCCAAGGTGCGCCTGAAGATTTTGCGGAATGAAAGTGCATTAAGTACGAGGGGGGCTTTCGGAGTGATATTCTGAGTTTTGTTGCACCGATGGAGATCAAGGTATTTTCTGAACTTGTGAACAAGAGCCGAATAGTTGAAGAATGTGTGAAGAACGCAGCCGTGATCACCATTAGAACTTGGCACCAAGGAGTCAAGAATTCAATAGGAATGAGAACTACCGACCCAATAGGCGGCATAAAAACAAGCAAGTTCTGTGTTACCGGTGCGGATCACCTGGGCATCTAGTTAAGGACTGTCCTAGTCCACGTAGTGGAAACTCATGATGCAGATCGGTCACAATCACCAGGTTAAGGTAATTGCAGTAATTGAATTTAAGGAGCAATGTATCATTCTAGGATACCATGATTACTCATAACCTAAGATAGGGAAGAAATACCTAGCAGTGAAATGTCAAACCTAGTATAGGCTTAGAACTAAACCAAATCGTTCCGAGTAGGGTATTGCCGTCAAAGCTTGCAGAGATTAGTGATGTTTTTGGTTGGCGTTGGACAAATGATCAAGACTCTTAGAGATAAGCGGATCAGAGACATAGGATGATAGTTTGTCCACGTAGGAGGGCCCAAGGTGACGGTAGGTCACAACAAGGAGGAGGTAGGCTGAAACTGATGCCTGAATTTTGTTTGCGCTATAGGAAGTGAGACATTGCACTTATCCATACTTAAGATAAACCAGAATTGTAGGTGTCAAAGTTAACAACCCAAAACTGCGAGGAAGAGGCATGACATGGATTTAGCTTTTAGCTGCGAATTGCTCAAGTAGCGAGCGTGAGTGAGTAGCGATAAAGAATAGAGCCGAGGACCGAATCATTCATGGTTACCTTGTGTACCACAACAATGTTAAAATCAGCAGAGCTTAGAAAGTCATATGAGATGGGTGATAGAAACAAAGTCCGTTCAATTAAGTGCTCCCCGTGTGAAATACCGGTGATGTCAAAGGAAGAGTAAGATAACAACAGAAAGACTTTCGATAATCAACTTACTATAATTCAATCTAAAAGCCAATTACAATATTACCTTTGTCAAATCGTCCGTGTACCATGGTTACATCACAAGTCAGCAGCCCAAGCATTTCTATACTCATTACTCGAGCTTATTTCAATACCATCGTTGGCTATTTGGTATCCCTCTTGATCCTACTTCCTAGTTCATAGTTTTGTGTACGTTTGGAAGCCCTTTTGACACTTAGAGTTGATAATTCTTTTAAATTACTGGACTCCTCTATGCTTTAACTACACATTTCAACTTAAATACAATCGTGTGCTTGTTCACGACTCACACACAACCAGCTTTCATCACGATCAATCACGAATTCACCTCTTACAATACCGTCAAACAAACTAGAACCGATCTTATCATGATCCTACTCGCTAATTCTCAACCTTATCAGCTCTCATCATTTAGTCATACAAGACAAATATAAGTAATCTGCGAGTACCCAAAAGGTTTTGCAACACTCGTAATGAATTGGCCATCTTTCTGAATTTTTACTCCTTACTTGCATGGACCTTGTCTGGACATGCTTACGTCAATTCTGAACTTGAAAAATTTATTGTGAGTGGAGTTGCTCACCTTCACAATTTATACTCTTCGGAATTCAGTTGAGACTTACTTGACTCAAAATCCCTTGATTCTCTCTCTCGCGGTTTCGAGATCAAAATCCTCTCTTACTATGCATCTTGATTTTCTTCTTGTACATTTTGTTTATCATTTTGAGACTTAGTATGGTCCTCATACCAGAAGTCCTTTTTCATTACTTATGAATACCGTTTGTGCGATGTGAATGTCTCTCAGCTTAATGTCCCTCAGAAATTGCCTCGAGCTCGGTAAACATCTTGTATAGTTCCTAAAACAAATATCCATCAGAGGGATAACTCATTAAGAGCAAAACTATTAGATACGGAAGATGAAATGTGTAGTATACCTGAATGAGAAAAGGTTTGGAGTTTTAAATTTTATTGACCATATTGTCTGTGGTCAAAACGACGCTTTAGGATGTACCGATTATCTGGATGCCCGAATATAACAAGTTTTCGAACCTTGAAATGAGAGAGTGACCTTTGTGTCAAAATTCATCATGCCTGGACCTAATGACACATTACCCAAGGACTTAGAACGAGGATGGATGCAACATCATGATGCCGTGACGACGCCCTGGTATAGAAGCTTTTAGCAATGATTGAAGGATTTAATACCGTTAGGTAATTGTGAACCGAATGACAAAAATCCATCTATCTTTCGCCTATCGGAGGAAACATGACAAGATTATACATTAAGATGATGCGGTACGTTAGTCACTCGGGTATCGACCTGATCCCAGAAGATTTGTCACCTAGGTCCCAAATTAATAATAGAAACAACGGAGAAGAGATCAATTAATTCAAACTAAGATTCTATCTACGCGATGCTAACCAAAGAATTAGGTAAAGAGAGAGTGAAGACCTAAATAGTTAAAAAGCAGAAGTTGCGCTTTCTTGGAAGTTATCTTGACAAAATTAGGAACGGTGAGCAGTTAAGACTAAGTAATTAAGACCAAGAAGTATTGAATTCGAAATGAGACCACTATCCACCCTTCTTTTCAGGTAATTAAATCTAAATTTTGAGAACAAAATTCTTAATTAGGTGGGTAGGATGTAAACCCCGGAGAATTAGCAGATAATTAGCCAATAAATTAATTTTTAATAAAGAAAATTAGAAATATGAATATTATATTAAAATAGGAAAGAGCTCATTAACATAAGAATTTTAACACTAATTTTAAAGAATTCGGCCCAAGATTGGACCAAATGGACCGAACCCATGGGCCCAATCCAACCCAAACCAACATTAAATAAACCCAGCCCTTCCTCCTTTCCTTCCATTTTCACGCTGCAACAATTGAGGAAGGGGAAGAACAGGGAAACTTTCCAAACCCTTACGTTACCTTCAAATCCCTATATCTCCTCCATCCGAGCTCTGATCGCCGCACCGTTTAAGGCCACGCGACCACCGCGTCGAACTCTACGATTCTACCAAAACAATTTCTTAGGTAAGCCGCTCTATGATTCCAGTTCTTCTACCCCTAATTTTCAAAAATTGAGAGTGTCTAACTTGAGAAATTTATCGATTTTGGTTTTCTAGGTTCGAATCAACTAGCGGAATTCGTTAAACTTGACTCTCCAAATCTGTGAATATGGTGAGGATTATTAACCCTATTTAATTTATTGAATTAGTGTGTGAGTATTGAATTTTAAATGTGGGTATGTGAAATTAGGTGTGTATACTTATATTGGAGCTTTATTTTGGGCATTGAAAGGCTTGGTAGAGGATTAGTGTTGATGCTTTGGTGATTTTGGACCTTGGAGTGGTGTTTGGCTTAGTGGGTTGCCTTGGACAAACGTGGAAATTGGCAAAGGTATGGTTTAGATTTTGCGTATTTAATATATAATGTCGTGTAAAAACTTAGGCTAGAGAACCATAGGATAAGCTGGAATGATTATGTGTATTGGATGATTAGTAACAATGTTATGGTTTGAGTATGTGTGATTTTCTTTTGGTTTTGTTGGTATTAGAATGATGAATGATGATGTGATGATGTTTGAAGAACTTGTGATTTTGGCATTATGTAAATTTAGGTTGGTTTGTTGATGTTTGATAATAAACTTGTGAAGTTTAGGTTGAAGTGAGATGTTATTGAACTGAGAAATGGTTGGATTGAAGAGATTATTGTGATATTGTCAAAAGTGTGTGATATTGATTATTATAGGTATGATGAATTGGGTTGGAATGAGCTTTAAAAAGAAAATAAGGTTTTGAAACTTTTGTGAAATTTGATTTTTGGCCGATCTTCGGTGACCCATAACTTGAATTCCGGACCTTCAAATGATTTCAAACTTTTTTTGTATGAAAATGAGTTCGTGAAGTTTACACCGTTCAAAGAACGGATGGAAAATGATTTAAAATGAAGAAGTTATGCACGTCGAAAGTTCGGGGTTCAAAATGCAAATTCTACAGCTTTTTTACTTAACCAAGATTTTAACCAAAAACCCATGCATGCGTACGAATACCCTTTCATACGCATTGATTACATTCTGTTTGGTACCTATGCGTACACATAGCACCTAAAAAAGCATATTTCGCGTATGCATACAGGAGCCATACGCATGTGTTCAATTATGTCCAGCGTACATGTGTACGTGAACAGATGCATGCATACGCGTCTTGGGCTAAATGCATATCCACACGTACGCGTGGCCTGTTTTCTACAAAAACTATATTTTTAGTTTTTAAACTGAATTTTAAACTTCTAAACCTACGTTTTCGTTCTTTTAGCCCTAAACTATAGTAGTAAGTTTAGTAATGAGCTAAAGTTAGGAAAAGGTGATAACTTGAGAGTGAAGTAATAATCTTAACTGATGAATTAGGTACAAATTTCAATGATATAAGGTGTATGTATGAGACCATGCTAAACTATGACTATAAAGAATGAATGTAAGGAAATGATGATGATAAATGATGAGATTTGGGATGACTGTATGTGGCCGGAATGGTCGAGATGTGTATGTGGCCGAAATGGTTGAGATGGCAAGGTCTAGGTGTGATCCCACTTGCGTATTAATTTGAAAATGTATTTGGTTGGCAAGTTGAGGATGGAAGTTCCCTCTCTTGTCGTGATGTGGATGTGGAAAAGGTGGAAAGGCACTTTCCTTCGTATTGTTCCCCCCACATTCTTCTCTGGTCGCAAGGTGGAAAGGCACACTTCTTCGATGTGTAAAGGCACTCTGCTTCGTGAAACCTCCAGGAGAGGGTGGAAAGGCACTCTCCTTCGTTTATGATCTTCTTAGAGATGCGCAACCTAGAGACCAATGTCTAGGTTAGCGACCAGATGTGTCGGGTTCTGGCAAAGTAACCAATACGTGAGCTCACGGCCAGTAGGATAGACATTCATCATATGCATTTTGTTTGTTTGTTTGCTATGCCTTATTTGGGATTGCCTAACTGAATATATTATGATAATTGTGATAATTGCTACTTGCACAACTTGTCTCCTACCTGTGCTTGTAATTGCCTATTTGTCTGTATTTGTGAACCCACTGGAGATGGAGGAATGGAGGAAAGGTGGTCAGGTTGGGTGTTAAGATAAAGTTTAAGTTGAGTTTAGAATTCCCTAGACACCTACCCCTTTTATGGTTTCTGTTTAGTAATTTTAAGTTTTATAATTTGGGTGTCGGTGTTCTAGGATTGTCTTTGGCGTTCCTAGGACCTTATATATTATGTGCATGGCACCTTTACCATACTGAGAACCTCCGGTTCTCATTCCATACAATGTTGTATTTTTCAGATGCAGGTCGAGAGGCACTTCGCAAGGCATCTGGAGCTCTCCGCAATAAAGAAGGCCTTTGGGTTTATATTTCTATTTTGTTTTGTTATGTGTGTGTGTGTGTAGATTCTCTCTACGTATCTATATTTTACTTTTGTACCTCTTAGAGATTTATGGAGAATTAGGGTGTATCTTTGTATTTTGGATTTTGAGGTATGTATATATGTACGTAAATATTCTCCGACCAGCCTCAATTTTGCAGGCTGAGTTAGGAGCTTGCTATATCGTTTTCTTGTCTCTCTATTCCTATCTCCTCTTTAGTTATGCCTTTAAACCTTAGTTTTCTTCACTCGCAAGTAAACGCGTTTCCTGAGCATTGTGCTTTTATTTTCGCGATTTTTGTTCACCTATTTTTCAAGACTCTTAGTTTAGCACATTCTTTCTGCTATTATATCTATATATTTTATCCTTAGAGGTCGTAATGCCTTGCCACCTCTGTTTTACATCCTAGGTGTAAAGCTCTGTGTGGAAGGGTGTTACAGCAGCCAAATGTTTTTCATTTAAGCATATTCGGGTGCGCATTATATGTTCCCATTACGCCACCTTCTTGCACCAAAATGGGACCCAAAGAAAATTGGAGATATATGTTGGATATGATTCTCCCTCTACAGTGAGGTATCTTGAGATGCAAACTGGAAATGTATTTAAAATCCGATTTGCAGATTGTCATTTTGATGAATCAAAATTTTTAATATTAGGGGGAGAGAATAAGCTTCTTGAAAAGGAACTTAATTAGAATGCATCATCTTTAATGCATTTAGATCCTCGATCAGAGCAACGTGAACTAGAAGTTCAAAAGATTATACATTCGCAAAAAATAGCAAATAAATTACCTGATGCATTTTCTGATACAAAAAGGATAACTAAATCTTATATACCAGTTGAAAATGCTCCAATTCGAATTGATGTCTCAGTCGGACAAATAGCCACCAAAACAAATTCACGTCAGAAGCGTGGTAGGCTTGTCGGTTCCAAAGATAAAAATCCTCGAAAAAGAAAAGAGGTAAACATTATTTCTGTTGAAAAAGACATAGTAAAGACATAGTAAAGTCGGATGCTGCCTTAGAAGGATCTTAGGCCTCACGTCCAAGTCCAAACTCCCGTTCAAGTAACCCTTAAAACAAAATTTAATTATAAATTTGATAAAATTATAATGATAAACAAATTAATTAAATCAATATAAATACATGATGATTGATTTAATATTTAATTCTTTGTGTGCACATAACATTTTTTTAAAAAAATATACATATATGATTTTATATAAACATCAGTACATTAATAAAAAGGTTACAGAATAACAGTTATTAATTTTTGCATGTTTCATGAAAAATAATTTTTTATTTGAAGTTTAGCATCCAAGCTAAGGTTTATGATAATTTACATTAGTAAAATGAATGGAGTGTAAAATTATGCAAATTTTCTAAATCAGAATTGATTACACACCATGTCCTGAATATTTTTATATAAATTGAATCAAATTGATTCGATTGATGTTATTTATATGTAACTCGAATCAAATTTTATTTCTACCTATATATAGGTTTTTAATAATATATATTTACCTGGTGGACTCCCCATTGCGTCGCAATTTGGCGTCACGGCTTGCCGTATCCTTGCCAATACCAATAGAATCTTCTCTTCTTTGTTTGATGAATAAAGATCTCATTTTTTTTATGCTTGATCTGTAAGTCGAAACAAAATTTAGTCTTTCCAATATCTTTCATCTCAAACTTTTCTTTTAGAACTTTTATAATTGTTGAAATCTCTTTAGGAGTTCCAATGATATTTAAATCATCAACGTACACAGCAATTATAATGAATCCAGATGCAGATTTTTTTACGAAAACACATGTGCAGATATTATCATTTTAAAATCTGTTTTTGGCCAAATAATCAGTAAGATAATTATACCACATTCGTTCAGATTGTTTTAGACCATATAAAAATATTTGTAATTTTATTGAGTATAATCCCTAAGAATATTCATTAGATGGTTTAGATATCTTTAGTCTTTTAGGAAATTTCATATAAAAATAATACTTCATTGAAACTATCATAAAAAATTTCTATTAGAAAAATAGCAAACTATCTCTAATAAAATAAAAAATAAATTCATTTTTTGTTTTTAAAATTTTTAAATAATTTAATTCCTCAATAATTTTTTTAAAAAAAATGAGGATTAATTTATACTTTATTTTATAATAAATTATTTTTTAAAATAACAATCTTAATTTTTAAATTTGTATTATAAATAGGTAATTTATATTTATCCATATTACTTATTAATTTTATTGTACAGACTAGAGAACTAAGAGAGAAATGAATATTTCAAAAACACAAACTACAAAATTATGAAACAAAGAAAATTATTCTTATTTTTGCATATTATGTAAGCAAAATCATAGTGAGAGATATTCTAATCATAAATTTCAATAAAAGATAGGGCAAAATGCATAATTAAATTAAATGAAGGACAAAATTACATGATTCTACCAAATTCAAAAACGTTACATGAATCACCCAAAACCATCTTATGTAATTTGAATGAGCTCCATTCGAATTAGAAAAACCAACAGTAATTTAAATTAGATCAATTTGAATTAGTAGTGATGTTTGTAATTCAAACTTGACCAATTCGAATTATGCATGCATGTGGTCTTATATCGTTCGAATGAACTTGATTCGATACATGCATGAGTATTAAAGTAGTTTGAATCAGATTGATTCGAATTATACATGCATATAGTGTTAAGTTAGTTCGAATCAGAGTGACATAAGTTAAATAAATTTATTAAAAAAATTAATAATTCAAAAATTTAAAAATATATTTTATTCTATACATTAAAAATAAAACAAACAAAATATTTAATTACAAGACTTCTTCAAAATATTTATGAGCTATCAATTCCAATTTCATACAATATGCTTCCGTCCATTCTTGATAATTTTTTTTTATTTCTAAATTATTATTGACTATGTAGAGTATTTTATTTAAAATTTGAGTACATGCATATATTTACCTAAGTCACTAGAACATTACAAATTTTTATAGTACTCTTAACATCTTTTAAGCCATTTTTTTAAAATTATTTTGCATGGAATAAAATATTTTTTTGTGACATAATTTAAATAAATTTATTTAAAAAATTAATAATTTAAAAATTAAAAAATATATATTTTATTCCATGTATTAAAAAAAGCTAACAAAATATTTAATTGCGAGATTTCTTCGAAATATTCATGTCAAGAATGAGCGGAAGAATATTGTATGAAATTCAAATTGATAACTCATAATTATTTTAAAGAAGTTTCGTAATTAAATATTTTGTTAGCTTTATTTTTAATGCATAGAATAAAATATATATTTTTTAATTTTTTTAATAAATTTATTTAAATTATGTCACTCTAATTCGAACTACCTTAACACTATATGCATGTATAATTCAAATCAATCTACCTTAACACTCATGCATGTATAATTCGAATCAAGCTTATTCGAATTACCATAAGACCACATGCATGTATAATTTGAATTGGTCAAATTTGAATTACAAACATCACTACTAATTCGAATTGATATAATTTAAATTAGTGTTGATTTTTCTAATTCGAATGGGACTCATTCGAATTACTTAAGAAGATGATTTTTGATGATTCAGGTAACGTTTTTGAATTTGGTAAAATCATGTAATTTTGTCCTCCATTTGATTTAATTGTGCATTTTGCCCTAAAAAATATTTCTATTTGTATTTAAATAAAATAAAAAGTAAAAACTAATACAAATTGAAATCTAAATTTTTTTATTTTAAATCAAATTTATTTGTAAAATTGTATTTTTATAAATCTATAACTTTAAATTACACATTTTGATTTTAAAATAATTCGTCTAATATATAATTTTTTAAAGTGACACATAAATTTAAACTTAAGAATTTAGAATAACAAATAATTATAATAAAATAAAGTAAAAATATTAACCAAATTTATGCAATTATGATTTTGAAAATAATTAAAGCATAACATTATTTAAATAATTATTTAATTTGTAAAATAAATATAGTATAACAAATGTTTAGATATTATTATATGTTAGTTTAAACTCTAAAAATCTTAACTTTGAATTCATGTCATATGTAGGATTATATATCAGGTGTATTTATTTAAAATAAAAAATTTTGTTTATGGTTCCATGGAGGATGATAAATTCAATGATGATTTATAATAAAACTTAAGAAATCATTATGGGTTTGTTTTAAATTGATAAATTTATAAAAAAATATATTTTTTATTGAATTTGAATTAAAATACAAAATTTAAATTTTTATTATATTTTATTTTTATTTTTATTTGAATTTAAATAGAATATATATTTTTTATTAATATTTATATTTTAAAGATTATAAAAAATAAAATAAATGATTAATTTAAAATAATATTTTAATATAATTAAAATCTCTCTTATGTAATTTTGTATGTATAGTCTGTGAAATAAGGATGATTTTTTTGTTTTTTAATTTTGCAGAAAATACTTATAAAATATATATATTTTTTTAATTTACTAATATATCTCAGTAAAATAAGACTATTTGTGAAATAAAATTATTCACAAAATTAACAAATAATATACATAATAGTAAATTTGTTCTTTTTAACACAAATTAAAAAATATTTTTTTTAAATAAAACTCTTAATATATCTGGTATTCTAAAAGATTAAAAATCAATATTTTTTGTTAAAAGCTACTTTGTCCAGAAAAAAAATTATTTAAAACCAATTGAAGTATGACTAAAAATAAATGAACAAATTAAAGCCTTAAAATTAATGTTTCTAATATATGCCAATGTTGTTTTTTTATTGTATTATGCAAATTTTGAATATTTCATACATATTCTTTCAAAACACTCAATTATTATTATTATTATTATTATTATTATTATTATTATTATTATTATTATTATTATTATTATTATTATTATATATATATATATATATATATATATATATGTTTAGCCCAAAAAAAATTAACCCACAAATATCAAGTTTTCTATCATTAAAAAGAAGAATTCTCTAACTTTACAAAATGGAACTTTTTTTTTTAATATGGGCCAAAAGTGGTGTTACCTACCAAAATGATTCAACTGGAGAGTTTAACGACGCTATGGGAAAAGTCAGATGCAGTAAAGAAGACGTCAATGCGATTTTGTGGAAAAAGTCACTGACGTATTGATAAAAGGAGGCTACTCAGATAAAGATGCCTAAAACGTCTTTTTTAAAAGATGTTTTCATATTATGTTTTAATTAATTTCTGTATAATTTATTTGGTGTTCCTCATCACATATTATTAAATTCCTTAAAAGATTTTCTTTCCAAAAATAATAAAAAATATTTAATTTGGACTAAAACAAAAAAGACAATAGATTAATTATTAGATTTTTTAAAAAAATTATTTACATAAAGAAATATATCACATTCATCAAAATATATATATATATATATATATATATATATATATATATATATATATATATATATATATATATATATATATATAACAAGATCTTAAGATTTTTATAAAAAAAAATAATTAATTTTTATTCGTATAATATATAAAATAATTACTATATTATTATTATATTATAGATTAAAATTTACTAATTTAAATTTTGTTTTTATTTTTAATATAAGCATTAGAAATAAATAAATTTTTTATAACAAGATGTAATGTAATAAAATATATATAATATTAATTAGTTTTTAAAAAATTTTGAAAAGATGATTTTTTCTAACAAAGTGTTATTAAAAAATTAACATTATAAAAACTAATTTCAACCAATATGATATAATAGGTTATTAAATATATTTAATACAAAATACATTGAATATAAATTTTTATTGAGTTTAAATTTTAAATAATTTTTAATTGAATTTCAAATTTTTTATTTTAAAGAGTTAGAATATTTTAACATCATTTTTTTGTATCTTTTTAATTGAGTCTTTGATTTTTTAAATTATAAACCTCATTTATAATTAAGAGTAATGTTTTAACACCACCAATTAGTCACATATATAAAAATACAAGAATAATTCTATTGTCATAATTATAATCTAACTTTATAAGCAATACAATACAATGAAACTATATATAAGTAATATAACTAAATTTTATCTACATCTATAGTCATATTTCATAAATAATATAATTAAATTATATTTATGTTTATGATTAAAATATGAATAAAAATACAAAAAATTATCAGGATGGTTAATTTTTTTCGTTCATAACTTTTTTATTATTTTTGTTGTGAAAAGTTTAATTATTTTAATAATTAATTATTTTTTAAAAAAGATAATTGAATAACACAAAAAAGTTTTATTAAGAGTAATTTATTTATATATGATTAAAAAATAATTAAATAATTATATATAGTAAAAAATTAATATTATTAAAAAATAAAAATAAAATTTATTTTAAAATTAAAAATAAAGTTTATTTAAAAATAAAATTAAAAATCATGGTTTTTTTTTCTTTTTTCCAAAATTTATCTACGAGTAATTCTATAAATATTTTATGATGAATAAAAATATTAAACTCGTACTAAAATTTATTCTAATAAATTTTATTTTTATTTTACTAAACGTTAAATAAACTATTGAAAAGAATTTTGTTTCCTCCATTAGAGAAGAATGATAAACTTCCATACTTCTATTATGTTATGGCAATAATTTGGCCTGTTATTTTTTAATGTACATAATAATAATAATAATAATAATAATAATAATAATAAACAAGTATATCACAGTAAAAAAGAAAGCACGTCACCAAATAATTTATCATCCGCATTATATATGAATCAAAATCGATAACAAGGTTAGGGACTTACAAAACCTTTCTTAAGATCATAGGAAAAAAACGTTTATATTTATGTGATATATAAAACAATTATCATATTATTATTATTATTACATTATATATATATATATATATATATATATATATATATATATATATATATATATGAGCAAAAAAAGTCCAACTGTTTTAAAGTAAAATTTTTTTTAATATTTGATTAAATGTTCTTGTATTTAATACTTTTTTTTGCATTTCCTCTTAGTTAAAAATATAATCATTATAATTTTTTAGTTATTATTGCTAGGGGTATTTACAGATGGGATATGGCTGAAATTTCGATCCAATCCGCACTAAACTCATTAGATCAAATTCGATATTTGCACTTTTTATGTTTGGATCAGATATCAAATATATCCATAAAATAAAAAATATTAAAAAATTTTATTTTTATAAAAAAAGTCAATAATTTTTTTGTTTACTTTTTTAAACATATTTACTTCTATCTGATTAGAGTGTGGTTCCGATTCAATCCAATCCGATCATCTTACAGATCAGATCATATCCTCAAATTACATATCAGATACGGATAAATACTGTGAATTTATATGGATATGATCTAATCTATGAACACCCCTAACTACTACTATAAGTTCATTGTTGTAAAAGAATGCTTCATTTATTATAAACCATTATTAGATCTTAATTACCATTAAAACAACTTAATTGTTAACAAAAAGATAATACTTATTGGTCTTTGAAATTATGTTCGTATTTCAATCCATAGTTATAAAAACTGAACTGGATCGGATCGGCTGGTTCGACCGGAAAACTAGTGAACTGGTGGTAAGAACCGATGCAAATCGGTCTAACCGAGCTGGTTTGCTTGAAAAGTTTTTTAAAATGTCTCCACAAGGTCTCGAACCAAGAATCTTGGAGCAAAAGTAACCTTTACTTGCCACTTAGCCATTACACTTCTAAGTACTATACTTGACAAATACTAATTATATAGTATACATAAATATCTAATTTAATTTAATTTTTATTTTTTTCTATTTTTAAAATTAATTATATTTTAATTATATACCATTATTAATATAAATATAAATTTCACTAAAAATTTATTAATTTACTTGATCTATTTTATTGCTAGTATTGTGATTAAGGTTATTTGTTTTGATGTTAGCATTAAAATCTACTGATATTATAGTTAGATGATAGGCTTTGTGAATTAATTATTTTTTTATTGTGTCAAAATAAGATACTATTGTAGTATTAGAATTTTATGGTTTTTTTATATTAGTTATTTTTAGAAGTTGAGACTTGATTCTTCATAAATTGTTAGTGAAGATATGTATTTCAAATTTTAATTTTAAGTTTTTAACTATTTTATATTTTATATTTACGTGAGACCAATTTTATCGGTTCAACTAGTGATTTATCGGTTGAACCAATAAATCAGTGAACCAGTAGCTTGACCGGTTCGATCATTGGTTCGGTTCTAACAACTATGTTTCAATCTAATTTCAAAAATTTCGATTTATTCAATTTAGTCTCCCAACTTAATAGTTATGACTCACATTGGTTCCTAATATTATTTTTGTCACTGTCTCACAAAATCGTTAACGACATGCTGAGATGGACTAACGACTGTTACATTATACATTCTAGCAATTATTTGATGTGACAATTGAAATTTTTTTTACCTTTTTTTCAACTAAACACTTAAAACCCTAATATGAGTCACGGATACCTAAGTTAAAAAATCAAACTAAGTAAATTGAAACTTTAAAAATTAGATTAAAGCTCGAATATAACTTCAAAACAGAACTTTAATTTATGTAGTGATTAATTTAAATGAGAATCAAATAAATCAAAATTCAACATAATTTTTATCAATGTTTTTAAATTCGAAATTTCTATACAAAAATTAACTAGGATTTTTCTTTAAATTAAAAATTTAATGAAATAGTGACTTTAATTATCTTAACCAATGTCCTAATTAATTACTTTTATGTCTTAAAAAAACTGTATATGAGAAGAAAATAATTAATTTGTCTACTTTAATAAATAGTTATTTTACTAAAATGAAAGAAACTATTTTTTTAGAATTTTTTAATTGATATATTTTTTTACGTAAATAATCTTTTAAAAAAAATCTAATAGTTAATCTATTACCTTTTTTGTTTTAGTCCAAATTAAATGTTTTTTATTGTTTTTGGAAAGAAAATCTTTTGAGAAATTTAATAATATGTGATGAGGAACACCAAATAAATTATATAGAAACCAATTAAAACAAAATATGAAAATATCTTTAAAAAAGATATTTTAGGCGTCTTTATCTGAGTGGCCTCCTTGATGAAAACGTCACTGACGTTTTGTTGTGCATGTTCAACACGTGGCAGATTTCTCTCTCTTTCCACTTGATGAAAACGCCAACTCCCTTCTTCCTTTATTCTTTCTTCTTCAGTCCATAGTCTCCATTATTCATTCGGTTTGAAGAAACTGAAACTTGCCATTTTCTTACCCCACATTGCCACAACAAAGAAAATGGCAGCCCCACATTCCCACAACAAAAAAAACGGCAGCCAGTCAAAGATTAAAAAAGGTTAGTATTTTAAACGTTTTATTAGTAGTTAGTTAGAGTTAAACCTATTGTTTTGAACTAAAAGTTAAAAAAATAGTATATAATATTTTTAAAATAATTTGTTGATTACGTGAGAAATAAATTAATTATTAATTGATTAGGAGTAGTTAAAAAATATATTTTCTTTGTTATAGTTATAGTAATAATATTAATTGTTAGCGTTGATAAATTATGTTAGTGTATATTATTCGTTGAATTTTAGTGTATATTTTTTTAATTTTAATTTTGTTTAATTAATTTAAAAAAAAAAACAGGATTTTTATTAATTTTAGTTTGATTTTATATAATTTATGTGAAAAATAGGTCGCTTTAGAATTTTAGTTTTGTTTTAATTTTTACTTTTTTTTTAAAATTAGACATTTTTAATAATTTTAGTTATATTTTAAATAATTTATTAAAAAAATTTAATAATTTTAGTTTTATTTAAAATAATTGATTTCAAAACAGAATTATGTATTTAATTCGGATATAATTTTTTAGTGGTTTAGGTTTTTAGGTTAAAATTTAACTAAAATATATAGCCTTGATTATTATTTAATGAGTATGAGTTAGTTTTTAAATTTTTTTTATATAAAATATTAGATGTTTCAGTTTTTATTAGTTTAAATTTTTAGTTAATTTATATGTGTAGTGCGTATATATATATATATATATATATATATATACACCGTTACGTTTTTTTACAAAATCATTGTTATTAAATTTTAGTATGTTTAGTAATTTTAGGCATCTTTGCAATATATATTGAAAAATAATGGAAACATATTTAGATCGGATAATTAGTAATTCTTAGGATATGTGTTTAGTAAATAGATTAAGAGTTATTATTATTATTGTTTTCAGTAAAAGAAAAAAAAGAAAAATATAAGTAATTTCTTTTTATATTATTTTAGTGTAGCGTTAAAGATAAAAATGGAAAAGCGTAACATCACACGTGCTGACGAGCATATATCAGAATATCTTCAATATCCTGTATATATAAATTATTTTTTGTATTTGCTGTTATGCTTAATAATTAATAATTCAATTTGTAATAATAAATTATTTAGATTTTTAGTAATTATTAGTTATATTTATTACTAAACCAAGTATTAATTTAGTAATATTGACTAGTTCTGGTTATTGACAGTTAGTTATTATTTTTGTTTTCAGGGTTTAAGAAATTTACACACTAGACACTTACACCAAATAGACTCATATGATGCTAGGGTGGAAGAACAACTCAGAAAGAGCGGCTTCTATCATGTCTCACGGTCCAACTATAGACGCACTAGTTGAAAGGTGACGACCTGAGACGCACACGTTTCATCTTCCACATGGTGAGTGCACGATTACGTTGGAGGATGTTGCCATGATTTTTGGACTCCGAACTCACGGCTTGCCAGTTACTGGATCAACTGACCACAGCACAAGTGGGTTAGAGAACGAGTGCATGACCCAATTTGGTATTGTTCCTAGCCCGAACAACCATAGAGGAAGCAGAGTCAAGCTAGCATGGTTTCGCACCCTAACGCGGCGCCAACATTTGACTGACGCAGTAAGTAGGGAAGTTTATGTAAAATGTCACATAATGTGTCTATTTGGAACAACGTTATTTAGTGACAAGTCTGGAATCAGTGTGCACTGGAAGTATTTGCCGTTGCTACGTAACTTTTCTCAAATTCACAAGTTTAGTTGGGGTTCAGCTTGCCTTACACACATGTATCGATCCTTATGTCGGGCTTCTAGGTATGATTGCAAGGACATTGATAGTCCTATGCCATTGCTCCTTGAATGGGCATGGTTACGAATGCCGTCAATAGGACCACTGCCAATGGATACTAGCTTTCCACTTGCTCGCAGGTAAAATTTAAGTAAGATGTGGATTTAGTGATTTTTACTGTAATAACTGATATTACGAATCACTTATGATTTAATTTGATGACATTGTGGTTGATGGTTGAAATTATTTATGAATTGAGGGAACCCTTAAGGGTGGTTAAATCCATTTTTAGGGGAGGTTATGTACAAATTTTTATAAAAATATGAGTTGTTGCAATGTGCCGATGGAATGATTATCAATCAGCTATCAAGCAGTATAAAAATTGGACAACTGCTGATGTTAGGAGAAAGTTGGACGATCTTTCTCCGGACGGGGTACGTGTTTCGTCAGTTAGATTCATGATTGCTCATTCATAACTTTGAGATTTGATGTGTTTTTAAAGTTTTTGTGGGATGCATACAGTCCCAACCGGATTGCGCCGCATCTTATTCCATTTGAGATTAACGACGGTGCAGATCTCTGGAGTGCGACTGTGCCTTTAATATGCTTTGAGACTGTGGAGTGGCATCCCACTGATAGGGTCAGAAGATAATTTGGCTTTCATCAAGACCCGCCAGTTGAACCTATGAAACTCGACGCGTCCCACAACATAGTGCTGACGGGACCCAAAAACAAGAATTGGGGTGTAGAACACGAAAAATGAATCTCACAGTAGTTAAACAGTCCGACATCCGTATTGACCAGTGCACATGGCGACCGTTATCAACCTTCTGAGCAGTACATGGACTAGAGTTAAGATTGTTGTGAACATGGTTGATGAATTGTTGAGATTGAAAGAACCCTAAAAGATGGTTAAGTCCATTTTTAAAAGAGGTTATGTCCAATTTTTTTTAAATGTAAGAATTTAATTATTGAATTGTGTGAAATGTGACTTGAAAGAACCAAACTTCAACTGAATATCACCTAAATAAGTTAAATGGACAACACTAAAAGAGAGATTAAATCAATTACATGCATACAACTAAAAATAAGAGTAAGTGAGTTAAATGGATACAATTAAATACAAGATTAAATAACATAAATGGGGATAATATGAGAATTAGCCAATATGACAACTACTCATTTGGAGCCGAACCACTAGCACTAGCTCCTCCACGATGCGAGCATCTACTTCAACTGTGACCCTCACCACCACAAAGTCTACAACGTCTAGGACCACGTAAATCATGCACATCCATTTCATTCAAGAAGCGTGCTTTTTTAGGACGATCTTTGGCCACTCGCCTGAGGTGAGGATTGGGTACTAGTCGTGGTCCTTGATATACAGGCCATGTTGTTGGATTTTCTAGTGGCCTGAATCGGGTTCTGTACACCTTTCGAATTTCTGTCATTGTATATACCTCATGCACATACTGCTTCTAATCTAGGCACTGGTTTGCACAACAGGCAAATACATGGCGACAAGAAATTCAATCTACCTGAAACTCACCACAATCGCAACGTCTTAGACGCAGATTTACTGCAAACTCTAAACCACTGGGCATCTCCCGTACTTCAAAAACTTCGTTCTGCCTGTCAAATAAATTAACTTGGATATTTCCTGATGCCATTTGATTAGACTGGATTTTCTCAGTTGCATACTCAGAGAATAGATGACCTGCTGTTATATGAGCTTCAGCCTCAGCCCTCTTCCTTGTGAACAAGACATTAAGTCTGTAAAAAGTTGCCTTGACAAGGACTGTCACAGGAAGATTACGTGCTCCTTTTAAAACTCCGTTAATGCACTCCACTAGGTTAGTGGTCATGTGTCCCCAGCGATGTCCTTCATCATATGCCAAGGCATATTGCGACCGAGGAATATTGTCGAGCACTGCTTGAAAGCCACACCCCGCTCACAATATCTCTCGTAACGCATGTTGAATTCACGGATTGTTCTAGAATAGCCTGCCAGAAGAGAACAACGGAATTCAGATAAGACCATTAGTTTGTTGTTAACTTTTCACCGTCAGCCACAAACTACATAAAATTTAAATAATTTATTTACCTATGTTGACAATCAGTTTCTGCATTTGTGGCATTTTGAACCTTTTCAAGAAGTTAGAAGCTATGTGCCTGATGCAAAACATGTGAATAGCCCTCGGGTATTGTCATGCTCCATCACTACGACCTACAACTGAGATAATGGACTCGTGTCGATCAGAGATAAGACCAACACCATCTCGATTAACTACATGCGTTTGTAGATGGCTAAGAAAAAAGTGCCAAGCATCGGCGGTCTCACCCTCGACTATGGCAAAAGCAAGAGGCACGATATTCCCATTTCCATCTTGTGATATTGCAATCAAGAGAACCCCTTTATATTTTCTGTACAAGTGTGTGCCGTCTACCTGTACCAGCGGCTTGCAGCTTCTGAATGCTTTAATACAAGTATAGAAAGCCCAAAAGACTCGTGTCAAAATCCTGAGATCCTCAACCAACTCATCCCCTCGGTAAGCATATGCAGTTTCGTACTCAACAGCTGCTGATGGTTCTCTTCAAACCATGTCGAAAAAGCTTCATAAGAAGCTTCCCACCCACCAAATATTTTTTCAATTGCTTTTTGCTTGGCCAACCATGCTTTGCGATAACTTATTGTATAGTTGAATTTCGACTGCACTTCAGCAATTATAGATTTTACCTTTAGAGATGGGTCGGCTTCAACCAATGATTTTATCGCTTCTGCAATTATATCAGAGTCCAGTTTGGCATGATCTTGAGAGATGGTAGATCTGATGGACGTGTGACTACCGTTATACCTCTTTATCACCCAACAATACTGTCTTTTTATAAGACTAACTCTGATAAGCCAATCACAACTTATTCTGTAATGTACGCATTTAGCATAAAATGTCGTCGGGTCAGATTCATACACCCTATAATCGACGCTCCTCTGAATAGTGTACTCTTTAACTGCTGCAATCACAGTTTCTCTAGAGTTAAACTCCAGTCTAACTACGAATTCACCGTCTACGACAACAGCAAAAACTGCACAAATAATAATAATAATAATAATAATAATAATAATAATAATAATAATAATTTCTATAACCTCTGTTACATAATAATACTAATAATAATATTTATAATAATTAGTGTTAATTATAATAACAATAACGTACCAATACTAATAATAATTTAAATAATCCTTGTAACACATAATAACAATAATAACAATAATAATACTAATAATAATAATTTATATAATCACCGTTGCATAATAATAATAATAATAATAATAATAATAATAATAAAAGCTAATAATAATAATAATTTCTATAACCTCCCTTTCATAAAAAGACTAATAATAATTAGTAATAATAATAATAATAACGTAATAATACTAATAATAATTCAAATATTTCTAACTACCACCACCACAACAACAATAATAATAATAATAACAATAATAATAATAAAATTATCTGTATTAACATATTCAGAAAATTATGGAACATGCATGGCATCAAGATTCAAAGTATGCATAAACGAAGGCTCTTCTAATGGATGTTGATCCACTAGTGCATTAGCAACATTTGCTACATCTCCCTCAACTGACATATTATCTTCTTCCACATCTTCAGTTAAACCAACAACTTCATAATTACCTTCAAACTCCTCATCACTTTCGGTATTATAACCCATCCAATCTATGTTGGGTTCTGGAAAATCAATATCTTCAATTTCTTCGAACTCAACGTATAACTCGATAAGTGAAGCTCGTGCTCTAGTTTGATGGTAGGTCGAAAACATTTCTTATATACTAGATTCAACAGCTACGTGCATTATTTGAAATTGAACGAAACCACCAAATACTAACACAGGCTGTATAAAATATTGGTTACTCTCTTCAGGCCTTACTGACCTAAACTCTGACAGAATATACTCTTAAGTCCTTCATATGTTATTGAAAGAGGAACAACAATAACACATGGATTCTCACACAAAAAACTCACACCCTCATATGTATCATACAAAATCTGACCATTGAAATATATTCTTAAACTAACATAACTCTCCATTTTATATACTTGTTACATTTACCCACAACTTATTTCACTCAACAAATGCAGAACAACTTCAACTGCTAAAGAATGAAGAACAACTTCGGCAGCTAAGAACTAAGAACAACTTCAACTGCTAAAGAAGAAAGAGCTCTAAGCTCTCTAGAAATTTCAAGGCAAATAACTTTGTATTGTTCATTTTCTACTATACTCAACGTCTTTCTCGCATACCACTAGCATACCTTATATAGCTAATTATATATTTTTTAATTCACATTTGTACTAAATGTCACTACCGTTTTAACCATTATCAACGGTAAAATTTTTTAGCACAAAACGACACCAGCATTTTCTATTTTTAAATTAAAAAAATTTTACTCCCTGGACAAAACGGCAGCGCCGTTTTCAACTTGGCTCACTTTTTAAATTATTAATTTCTAACAAAACAGTAGTGCCGCTTTGATTTTATGTATTAAAAAAATTTAACTCAAACACAAAATGTTTCCACCGTTTTGTGTGTTTGACAAAAAATTCTTTTTCTCCCATAACAGTATTAAACTCACCTAAAAAAATATTAAAAAAAAAACACATTTTTTCACAATATTTAAAAAACTCAACCTACAAAATGATCATTTTTAATGTTGTAAAAAAGATACTCTTTTAACAAGTCTCTACTTCTCTTTGCAGCCTCCTTTTTTAAAATTCATCTCAAATTATATTTTCTCAATCTCCACCTTCTATATTTTTAACAATAAATTATATATATATTGTGATAACATAAAGAAAGAGAGGAGAGTTTGATGTGGACGCTGTATATGTATTATTTCAAATCTTGTCTTATTTATACTTGAACAAGATTCATTTTTTCAAATTGTATTAATGTGTAGTCAATCTTAGAAAGTTAAACACGATTCACAGTTAATATTTACACCTCCTAAAATAATTTTGATTGGATATTCATATTATAACACTGAGAATATTTTTATGTCTTTTTTTTTGGGAGAAAATAAGGAAGTGGATCCTTTTCAGTAAAAAAAAAATTGAATGGTATTCGTGTAGGATCTCATCCTTCATTGCTCTCTCTTTTATTTAATTTTGATTTCACTTGGAAAATAAAAAATGAAAAATCACACTTTATTCTCTCAAATATTAAAAAAAATAAAGAGAATTCATTTCCAGAAAAACAATCCTCGAGTCCCTAAAGTTACTTGTACAAGATTCGAGATTAGAAGAATCTCTTAATTTGTCCAAGGACGATAATGTTTTTGTTTTCTCAGTTTCAAACCTTGTGGAAGAAAAGAAATTAATTTTTTTTCTTTTGTGTAAGAAGAATAAACGTTAAAAATTAAAATTTAATCATCAAATTAATTGTTAAGTATTCGTGTATATTCTAATAAAAAAAAATGTTCAAACTTCATTGAAGTGTTTTAATTTGTTGTTTTCACTTACAGTAGAAAATAAGAAATTGGTTTTCATTTCACACTTTTATACTGACAGGGGGATTTGGATCATTTAAAGTTTAAATTTCATTTTAAAGAATAAAGTGTGATCTCTTATCATTTATTTTATAGGTGGGATCAAGAATAAATATGAGAGAGAAATTATTTAAAAATAAAAAATTACATTTTACTTTCTAAAGTAAAAATTTAAAATTTAGAATATTCAAATCCCTGACAGAGAATAAATGCTACCATAAAGACAAAAGGGTAATCCTAATATTATTACCTGCAGTTACCCTCATTTAAGACAGGCCTGGGAGGATTCTCATGCTAAACGTTATCATGGTGATGGTATTGAAAAATCTTAAAGTCTTTGGTGAATATTGATATTGTAATAAATTTTAGTTGTTGATTTTTGAAAAAAAAAAATTCTAAACCGTGCTGACAATTTTTTTAAAAAATAACGAGATTTTTAATAAAAATTTTTTATTTTTTATTTTTTATTATTAGTTTTGTGAGATTATTTAATCTTTTTATTAATATTTTCTTATATTAATAGAATAAATTTATATAATATATTAAATTGTTGATTTATCTGTTAAAAAATAATTAAAATTAACATATTTTTTTAATAAAAATCTCGTTGTCTTTTGAAAATACTTGTCAGGCTATTTAACTTTTTTATTATTTTTTTATATTAATAGAATGAATTTATATAATATGTTAAACGGTTGATTTATCTGTTAAAAAGTAATTAAAATTAACAAATTTTTTTAATAGAAATTTCGTTGTTTTTGAAAATATTTGTCACGCTATTTAATTTTTTTTATTATTTTTTTTAAATATATTAATTAAATTTATTGTGTAAGATTGAAAAATATTAATAATTTTTAAATTATTTTTATTTATAAAAATTAAATAAAAGATATATTAGTAATTAACGTATTACATAAGTATGTTATGGAAAGATATCATTAACGGAGGGCCTAATCAGTCTCACAAAGTTAAATATCACAGACTGAGAAGGATATTTTTTTTTTAGATTTCAATTTTGATGCAATGTAAAATAATTTTACACGTGTATCTAATTGCGTAATACCACATTAGTAAAAATAACTACCTTTCAAATTAATCGCGTAAATAGTCATAAAAAAGAACGGACATGATTGCACAATTATATCAATGCATCAAAATTAAACTTTTTTTTATTGAATATCTCGTGATCCTTCAAAAAAATTATCAAAATCTGGGATGGATATTCACCCTTGATTTTTATTATAAAATATTTATATAATTTAAATTAACTATTAAAATTATTAGAACATAACCATTCTTAAAACACATAAAATTTTTCAATAGTATTTATAACTTACTGGTGCAATGTTATACAATAAAAAAAATGATATTATGGCAATCTTTCAAGTTTAGAATGAAGAAAATACTCAAAAAAAAAAGATTGACAAAACAAAAGACAAAAGCAAGACGATGCAGACCCAAGAATAAAAAAAATGTGTGTAATAACCTTTTAAAATGATTTTTAGTTCTTCGAATATTAGTGGGTTGAGGGAGGATGAAAAATTGAGAATGGTAAAGAACTTAAAGACGAAATATAGACTAAATATGCTAGGATTGATTGAGACTAAAAGGCATGTAGTGACAAGATTTGACGTAGCGCGGCTTTGGGGGTGCGATAGTGTGGGATGGCAATATGTTGCGTCTGATGGTGTATCGGGTGGATTGCTGTTACTATGGGATGAAATTATGTTTAAAATGAATAATTGCTATAAAGGAGAGAGATGACTGTGTGTTGAAGGGGGATTTTATTAAAAAATAATTTCAATTGTGCTTTCTTCTTGGTTTATGGCGCTCATACTAGAGATGAGAAATTTGTAGTGTAGGAGGAATTGAGCTTTATTGCTGGATTGTGCCAGGTCTCTTGTTACTTTATGGGAGACTGGTGCACGAAATTGCAATCACACTTTTGCAAGTCCGCACAACTAACCAGCAAGTGCACTGGGTCGTCCAAGTAATACCTTGCGTGAGCAAGGGTCGATCCCACGGAGATTGTCGGCTTGAAGCAAGCTATGGTTATCTTGTAAATCTTAGTCAGGATATCAGAAATTATCAGGATTGATTGTAAAAAGCAAAAGAACATGAAATAGTTACTTGTATTGCAGTAATGGAGAATAGGTTGGGGTTTTGGAGATGCTCCATCTTCTGAATCTCTGCTTTCCTACTGTCTTCTTCATCAAACACGCAAGGCTCCTTCCATGGCAAGCTGTAAGTAGGGTTTCACCGTTGTCAGTGGCTACCTCCCATCCTCTCAGTGAAAATATTCCTATGCTCTGTCACAGCATATGGCTAATCAGCTGTCGGTTCTCGGTCAGGCCGAAATAGAATCCAGTGATTCTTTTGCGTCTGTCACTAACGCCCCGCCTGCTAGGAGTTTGAAGCACGTCACAGTCATTCAATCATTGAATCCTACTCAGAATACCACAGACAAGGTTTAGACCTTCTGGATTCTCTTGAATGCCGCCATCAGTTCTAGCTTATACCACGAAGATTCTGGTTAAGGAATCCAAGAGATATCTACTCAATCTAAGGTAGAACAGAGGTGGTTGTCAGGCACACGTTCATAGTTGAGAATATGATGAGTGTCACGGATCATCACATTCATCCGGGTTAAGAACAAGTGATATCTTAGAATGGAAGCAAGCATGATTGAATAAGAAACAGTAGTAATTGCATTAATCCATCAAGACACAGCAGAACTCCTCACCCCCAACCATGGGGTTTAGAGACTCATGCCGTGGAAGGTACACAAAGAAACGTGTAAAGTATCATGAGGTACAGATACAATGTCAAAAGATCCTATTAATAGTAAACTAGTAACCTAAGGTTTACAGAAATGAGTAAATGACAGAAAAATCCACTTCCGGGCCCACTTGGTGTGTGCTTGGGCTGAGCATTGAAGTTTTCAAGTGTAGAGACCTTTTCTGGAGTTAAACGCCAGCTTTTATGCCAGTTTGGGCGTTTAACTCCAAGTTTTATGCCAGTTCCAGCGTTAAACGCTGGAATTTCTGAGGGTGACTTTGAACACCGGTTTGGGCCATCAAATCTTGGGCAAAGTATGGACTATCATATATTGCTGGAAAGCCCAGGATGTCTACTTTCCAACGCCGTTGAGAGCGAGCCAATTGGGCTTCTGTAGCTCCAGAAAATCCACTTCGAGTGCAGGGAGGTCAGAATCCAACAGCATCTGCAGTCCTTTTCAGTCTCTGGATCAGATTTTTGCTCAGGTCCCTCAATTTCAGCCAGAAAATACCTGAAATCACAGAAAAACACACAAACTCATAGTAAAGTCCAGAAAAGTGAATTTTAACTAAAAACTAATAAAAATATACTAAGAACTCAACTAAAACTACTAAAAACATACTAAAAACAATGCCAAAAAGGGTACAAATTATCCGCTCATCACAACACCAAACTTAAATTGTTGCTTGTCCCCAAGCAACTGAAAATCAAAATAGGATAAAAAGAAGAGAATATACTATAGACTCCAAAATATCAAAGAAACATAGTTCCAATTAGATGAGCGGGACTAGTAGCTTTTTGCCTCCGAACAGTTTTGGCATCTCACTCTATCCTTTGAAGTTCAGAATGATTGGCATCTATAAGAACTCAGAACTCAGATAGTGTTATTGATTCTCCTAGTTAAGTATAATGATTCTTGAACACAGCTAGTGTATGAGTCTTGGCTGTGGCCCAAAGCACTCTGTCTTCCAGTATTACCACCGGATACATACATGCCACAGACACATAATTGGGTGAACCTTTTTAGATTGTGACTCAGCTTTGCTAGAGTCCCCAATTAGAGGTGTCCAGGGTTCTTAAGCACACTCTTTTTGCCTTGGTTCACAACTTTTTTTTTTCTTTCCCTTTTTTTTTCGAAATTTTTTTTCACTGCTTTTTCTTGCTTCAAGAATCACTTTGATGATTTTTCAGATCCTCAATAACAGTTCTCCTTTTCCATCATTCTTTCAAGAGCCAACAATTTTAACATTCTTAAAACAACAAATTCAAAAGACATATGCACTGTTCAAGCATTCATTCGGAAAACAAAAATTATTGTCACCACATCAAACTAATTCAACTAGTTTCAAGGATAAATTTCGAAATCCTGTACTTCTTGTTCTTTTGTGATTAAAGCATTTTTCATTTAAGAGATGTGATGGATTCATAGGACATTCATAACTTTAAGGCATGAATTTTATTAATTATGAATTAAGGACAAGACTCAAATATAGATATAAGATAAGACTAAAGAATAAAAATAGGAATAGAAAACAAAAGAAAAAAAAACGCAAAAATAGGCTCCTAATGATAGAGGTTTTCACAGAGTTAGGACTCAACAACCTTGATTTTGAGAAGTGGATGCTCCCTCAGCTTGAGAGGAGAGCTTTTGGCGTTTCATCTCTTGGAGTTCACGCCCCTGCTTCTCTTGTTCCTTCAGCAATTTGCAGAGCATGCAGTTCTGGTTCTGCTGTTCTTCCTTCAGTTGCTCCATAGTTTCTTGCAACTTGGTGATAGATGCTTCTAGGCTGGCCCAGTAGCCAATTTCAGGGAATTCAGGGAGGAACTCCTGCGCCCTCCTTTTGATAGAGTTGTCTTGCATTTGTCCTTCCATTGACTTCTTGGTGATTGGATGTTCAATGGATATGAATTCATCTACTCCCATCTTCACCCCAGCCTCTTTACAGAGCAAGGAGATCAAGCTTGGGTAAGCCAATTTGGCTTCAGTGGAATTCTTATTTGCAATTGTGTAGATCTCACAAGCAATCACATGATGAACCTCCACTTCTCTTCCAAGCATAATGCAATGAATCATCACTGCTCTCTTGATGGTGATCTCAGAACGGTTGCTAGTGGGTAGTATGGAGCGCCCAATAAAGTCTAGCCAACCTCTTGCAATTGGTTTGAGGTCTCCCCTCTTGAGTTGGTTTGGGACACCCTTAGAATTGGTTATCCATTTAGTTCCAGGGAGGCATATGTCCTCTAGAACTTGATCCAACCCTTTATCTGCTCTCACCATCCTCCTATTAAAGGATTCAGGATCATCTTGCAGTTGAGGCAGTTTGAAGATTTCTCTTATTTTGTCCAGATGGAAGTACATGACTTTCCCTCTGACCATAGTTCTGTAGGTATGGTAAGCAGTTCCAGTCATTCTCTGCTTATCTGTTAACCACAGATTTGAGTAGAATTCCTGAACCATGTTCCTTCCAACCTTTATCTCAGGATTGCTTAGAACTTCCCATCCTCTGTTTCGAATTTGCTCTTGGATCCCCGGATATTCCTCTTCTTTCAGATCAAATTTCACTTCCGGGATCACTGACCTCAGACCCATTATCTTGTGATAATGGTCTTCATGTTCTTTGGTTAAGAACTTCTCTTGGTTCCAAAGATTCTTTGGATTATTCTCTTTCTTTCCTCTTAAATTGGTTTGTTTTCCCTTAGGAGCCATGATCTTGATGAATCTTGGCTTAGTGATCACAGAAAAGCACACCAAACTTAGAGATTTGCTTGTCCTCAAGCAAAAGAAAGGAGAGAAGAGAGAGAGAGAGGAAGAGGAAATTCGAATGGTGTGGTGGAATGAGGGGGGGCAAACGTGTATTTATAAGGTGGGGAGGGGAGATTTCGAAAACAAAAGAAAAATTTGAAAGGAGATTTGAGAAGATATGGAAAGAATTTGAGAGAAAGGTGAGTTTTTGAATAATATTTGGAATTGATTTGAAATAGATTAGAAGAATGGTTTTGATTTTTTTGAAGATTTGAAAGTGAATGATGAATGGTTGAAGTGTGATTTTGTAGAAAAGTATGGGTAAGAAAAGGAAAGTTTGAAAAAATTTGGGTTGAAAACAAAATTGTGGTCCCCCCACCTTTCTGGCGTTAAACGCCCAGAATGGCACCCATTCTGGCGTTAAACGCCCAGAATGGCACCCATTCTGGCATTTCACGCCCATTTGATGCCCCTTTTGGGCGTTTAACGCCCAGCCAGGTGCCCTGGCTGGCGTTAAACGCCAGAATTCCTTTGTCACTGGGCGTTTTTCCAAAACGCCCAGGATGCTGCACACCTGGCGTTAAACGCCCAGAATGGTGCCCATTCTGGCGTTTAACGCCCAAAATGGCACCATTCCTGGCGTTAAACGCCCAGAATGGTACCCATTCTGGCGTTTAACGCCCAAAATGCCCCTTACTGGCGTTTTTTGGCCAGTAAGCTCATTTTCTCTGCTTTTTTGAGCTGAATCCTTCTGCAACTCTGTGAATTCCTTCATTTTTGATACTTGCCTCTGTAAGAACAAATCATATAACCTCCTAATGACTGGGTTGCCTCCCAGCAAGCGCTTCTTTACTGTCTTTAGCTGGACCTTCACTGAGAATCACTCAAGTCTCAGTTTTGAGCATTCCTGCTCAAAATTGCCTTCAAGATAATGCTTGATTCTCTGTCCATTAACAATGAACTTTTTGTCAGAATCAATATCCTGAAGCTCAACATATCCATATGGTGAGACTCCTGTAATCACATACGGACCCCTCCACCGGGATTTGAGTTTTCCTGGAAACAATTTGAGCCTAGAGTTGAAGAGCAGAACTTTTTGTCCTGGCTCAAAGACTCTGGTTGACAACTTCTTGTCATGCCATTTCTTTGCCTTTTCCTTATAAATTTTTGCATTTTCAAAGGCATTGAGTCTGAACTCCTCTAGCTCATTTAGCTGGAGTAATCTCTTTTCACCAGCTAACTGTGCATCCATGTTTAGGAACCTGGTTGCCCGATAGGCTTTATGTTCCAGTTCCACGGGCAGATGACAGGCCTTCCCATACACCAGTTGGTATGGAGAGGTTCCTATAGGAGTCTTGAATGCTGTTCTGTATGCCCACAGAGCATCATCCAAGCTCTTTGCCCAATCCTTTCTCCGGGCTATCACAGTCCGTTCTAGAATTCTTTTTAGCTCTCTGTTAGAGACTTCAGCTTGCCCATTTGTCTGTGGATGATACGGAGTTGCCACTTTATGGCTGATTCCATATCTAACCATGGCAGAGTATAGCTGTCTATTGCAGAAATGAGTGCCCCCATCACTGATTAGTACTCTGGGAACACCAAACCTGCTGAAGATGTGTTTCTGGAGGAATTTTAGCACGGTCTTGGTATCATTAGTGGGTGTAGCAATTGCTTCTACCCACTTAGATACGTAGTCCACTGCCACCAGAATGTAAGTGTTTGAGTATGATGGTGGAAATAGACCCATGAAGTCAATTCCCCATACATCAAACAATTCTATCTCTAATATCCCTTGTTGAGGCATGGCATATCCGTGAGGCAAGTTACCAGCTCTTTGGCAACTGTCACAGTTACGCACAAACTCTCGGGAATCTTTATAGAGAGTAGGCCAGTAGAAGCCGCACTGGAGGACTTTAGTGGCTGTTCGCTCACTTTCAAAATGCCCTCCATACTGTGATCCATGGCAATGCCATAGGATCTTTTGTGCTTCTTCTCTGGGTACACATCTGCGGATTACTCCGTCTACACATCTCTTAAAGAGATATGGTTCATCCCAGAGGTAGTACTTGGCATCTGAAATTAATTTCTTTCTTTGCACTTTGCTGTACTCCTGGGGTATGAACCTCACAGCTTTATAATTTGCAATATCTGCAAACCAAGGAGCTTCCTGAATGGCAAAGAGTTGCTCATCTGGGAAAGTCTCAGAGATCTCAGTAGGAGGGAGGGACGCCCCAGCTACTGGTTCTATTCGGGACAGATGATCAGCTACTTGGTTCTCTGTCCCTTTTCTGTCTCTTATTTCTATATCAAACTCTTGCAGAAGCAACACCCATCTTATTAGCCTGGGTTTTAAATCCTGCTTTGTGAGTAAGTATTTAAGAGCAGCATGGTCAGTGTACACAATCACTTTGGATCCTACTAGATAAGATCTAAACTTGTCAATGGCATAGACCACTGCCAGTAGTTCTTTTTCTGTGGTTGTGTAATTCTTCTGTGCATCATTTAGAACACGGCTAGCATAATAAATGACATGCAGAAGTTTGTTATGCCTCTGTCCCAACACTGCACCAATGGCATGATCACTGGCATCACACATTAATTCAAATGGCAATGTCCAATCTGGTGCAGAGATGACTGGTGCTGTGACCAGCTTAGCTTTCAGGGTCTCAAACGCCTGCAGACACTGTGTGTCAAACACAAATGGTGTGTCAGCAGCTAGCAGGTTACTTAAAGGTTTTGCAATTTTCAAAAAATCCTTTATAAACCTTCTGTAGAATCCTGCATGCCCCAGAAAGCTTCTAATTGCCTTAACATTGGCAGGTGGTGGTAATTTTTCAATTACCTCTACCTTTGCCTTATCCACCTCTATTCCCCTGCTTGAAATTTTATGCCCAAGGACAATTCCTTCAGTCACCATAAAGTGACATTTCTCCCAGTTTAAAACCAGGTTAGTCTCTTGGCACCTTTTCAGGACAAGTGCTAGGTGATTAAGACAGGAGTTGAATGAGTCTCCATATACTGAAAAGTCGTCCATGAAGACTTCCAGAAATTTCTCTACCATATCTGAGAAGATAGAGAGCATGCACCTCTGAAAGGTTGCAGGTGCATTGCACAGACCAAAAGGCATCCTCCTATAGGCAAACACGCCAGAAGGGCAAGTAAATGCTGTTTTCTCTTGGTCCTGAGGATCTACTGCAATTTGGTTGTAACCTGAATAGCCATCCAAAAAGCAGTAATAATCATGACCAGCTAGTCTTTCTAGCATTTGGTCTATGAATGGTAAAGGAAAATGATCCTTTCTAGTGGCTGTATTGAGTCTTCTGTAGTCAATACACATACGCCACCCTGTGACTGTTCTTGTAGGAACCAGTTCATTTTTTTCATTATGAACCACTGTCATGCCTCCCTTTTTGGGGACAACTTGGACAGGGCTCACCCAGGGGCTATCAGAAATAGGATAAATAATCCCAGCCTCTAGTAATTTAGTGACCTCTTTCTGCACCACTTCCTTCATGGCTGGATTTAGCCTCCTCTGTGGTTGGACCACTGGTTTGGCATTATCCTCCAACAGGATCTTGTGCATGCATCTAGCTGGGCTAATGCCCTTAAGATCACTTATGGACCACCCAAGAGCTGTCTTGTGTGTCCTCAGCACTTGAATCAGTGCTTCCTCTTCCTGTGGATTTAAAGCAGCGCTTATAATCACTGGAAAAGTTTCACCCCCTTCCAGAAATGCATATTTCAGGGAAGGTGGTAGTGGTTTGAGTTCAGGTTTGGGAGGTTTATCCTCCTCCTGAGGAATTTTCGAAAATTCCTTTGCTTCCTCTAGTTCTTCTTGATCAGGTTGAGCATCCTTGAAGATGTCTTCAAGCTCTGATTCTAGGCTTTCAGCCATATTGATCTCTTCTACCAGAGAGTCAATGATGTCAGCGCCCATGCAGTCATTTGGTGTGTCTGGATGCTGCATAGCTTTTACAGCATTTAACTTGTACTCATCCTCATTGACTCTCAAGGTTACTTCCCCTTTTTGTACATCAATGAGAGTTCGTCCAGTTGCTAGGAATGGTCTTCCTAGAATGAGAGTTGCACTCTTGTGCTCCTCCATTTTCAGCACCACAAAGTCAGTTGGAAAGGCAAATGGCCCAACCTTGACAATCATATCCTCTATTATGCCTGATGGATGTTTAATGGAGCCATCAGCAAGTTGGAGGCATATCCTGGTTGGTTTGACTTCTCCAGTCAACCCAAGCTTTCTGATAGTGGATGCAGGTATTAGATTGATGCTTGCTCCAAGATCACATAGGGCTGTCTTGGTGCAAGTGCCTTCTAATGTGCATGGTATCAGAAAGCTTCCAGGATCTTGAAGCTTTTCTGGTAAGCTTTTCAGAATGACTGCACTGCATTCTTCAGTGAGAAACACTTTTTCAGTTTCTCTCCAATCCTTCTTATGACTTAAGATTTCCTTCATGAACTTAGCATAAGAAGGTATTTGCTCAAGTGCCTCTGCAAACGGAATTTTTATTTCAAGAGTCCTTAAATAGTCTGCAAAGCGGGCAAATTGCTTATCCTGTTCCGCTTTGCGGAGTTTCTGAGGATAAGGCATCTTGGCTTGATATTCTTCAACCTTAGATGCTGCAGGTTTATTCCTTACAGAAGTGGTTGAAGAAGCCTTTTTAGAGGGATTACTGTCAGCACTCTCAGGTGTCTGATCTTCCCTTGGCGTTTGAACGCCAGGAATGGATGAAGTTTGGGCATTAAACGCCAACTTCTCTCCCTTTTCTGGCGTTTGAACGCCAGAACTGGGCAAGGAATGGGCGTTTAACGCCAACTTTCCTTCCCTTTCTGGCGTTTGAACGCCAATATCATTCCTCTCTGGGCTCTTACTGTCCTCAGAGGGATTTTGAACAGTGGTTTGGTTATCCTCTGTCAATTGTTTCCTGTTTGGCTTTTTGTTCTTTTGAGCAGTGGTATTCAGTGTCTTTCCACTCCTTAGTTGAACTGCTTGACACTCCTCTGTTATCTGTTTAGATATTTGCTGTTTTGCCTGATTCAACTGTAGTTCTATGCTCTTGTTAGCAACTTTAGTTTCATAGAGCATCTCTTTAAATTCTGCTAACTGTTCTGTCATCAGGAGTAGTTGTTGATTAAGCTCAATTATCTGTTCTTGAGGATTAGAGTCAGTGACTACTGTCATGACTTCCTCTTCTGGAGAGAACTCATTGCTAGAATACAAATATTGGTTTCTAGCAACAGTGTCTATAAGCTCTTGAGCTTCTTCAATTGTCTTCCTCATGTGTATAGATCCACCAGCTGAGTGGTCTAAAGACATCTGAGCTTTTTCTGTAAGCCCATAGTAGAAAATGTCTAACTGTACCCACTCTGAAAACATTTCAGAGGGACATTTCCTTAGCATACCTCTATACCTCTCCCAGGCATTGTAAAGGGATTCATTATCCTCTTGTTTAAAGCCTTGGATGTCCAGTCTTAGCTGTGTCATCCTCTTTGGAGGGTAAAAATGATTCAGGAATTTGTCTGATAACTGTTTCCATGTCTTTATGCTTGCTGTAGGTTGGTTATTCAACCACCTTTTAGCTTGATCTTTTACAGCAAATGGAAACAGTAATAGTCTGTAGACATCCTGATCCACCTCTTTATCATGCACTGTGTCAGCAATTTGTAAAAACTGTGCCAGAAACTCAGTAGGTTCTTCCTGTGGAAGACCGAAATACTGGCAATTTTGCTGCACTATGATAATGAGTTGAGGATTTAGCTCAAAGCTGCTTGCTTTGATGGGAGGTGTACAGATGCTACTCTCATATGCAGCTGTAATGGGGTTAGCATATGACTCCAGAGTCCTTTTGGACTGATCAATCCCGCTTATGTCCATAATGGACAAAAGGGAAATGATAATGATTGCAAACAGATAAATTTTGTTTTTTTTTTTTGAGTTAAATGAAAAAAATAAAATAAAACACAAGAAAATTAAAAAAATTCGAAAATAAAAAAAAAATAAGATCAAAGCAAATTGAGAACTGAATCAATTAAGTAATTAAAAAGATTTTGAAAATAGCAATTAAAAAGATATGATTGAAAAATTTTTATGAAAAAGATTTGATTTTTTGAAAAGAGGAAAGAGAAAAACACAAAAAGACACCAAACTTAAAATTTTTAGAAAATCAAACACTAATTTTCGAAAATTTTAAGAGAAAAACACAAAGAGGACACCAAACTTAGAATTTTTACGGATCAAAAAGGGACTAAGGACATGCAAAATCGAAAATTAAAAGAAAAGTAAAAGCATGCAATTGACACCAAACTTAGAATATGAAACTAGACTCAACTAAAAGACTCTAAACTAATTAAAAAAACAAAACAGTCCTAATCTAAGCAACAAGATAAGCCGTCAGTTGTCCAAACTCGAACAATCCCCGGCAACGGCGCCAAAAACTTGGTGCACGAAATTGCAATCACACTTTTGCAACTCCGCACAACTAACCAGCAAGTGCACTGGGTCGTCCAAGTAATACCTTGCGTGAGCAAGGGTCGATCCCACGGAGATTGTCGGCTTGAAGCAAGCTATGGTTATCTTGTAAATCTTAGTCAGGATATCAGAAATTATCAGGATTGATTGTAAAAAGCAAAAGAACATGAAATAGTTACTTGTATTGCAGTAATGGAGAATAGGTTGGGGTTTTGGAGATGCTCCATCTTCTGAATCTCTGCTTTCCTACAGTCTTCTTCATCAAACACGCAAGGCTCCTTCCATGGCAAGCTGTATGTAGGGTTTCACCGTTGTCAGTGGCTACCTCCCATCCTCTCAGTGAAAATGTTCCTATGCTCTGTCACAGCATATGGCTAATCAGCTGTCGGTTCTCGGTCAGGCCGGAATAGAATCCAGTGATTCTTTTGCGTCTGTCACTAACGCCCCGCCTGCTAGGAGTTTGAAGCACGTCACAGTCATTCAATCATTGAATCCTACTCAGAATACCACAGACAAGGTTTAGACCTTCCGGATTCTCTTGAATGCCGCCATCAGTTCTAGCTTATACCACGAAGATTCTGGTTAAGGAATCCAAGAGATATCTACTCAATCTAAGGTAGAACGGAGGTGGTTGTCAGGCACACGTTCATAGTTGAGAATATGATGAGTGTCACGGATCATCACATTCATCCGGGTTAAGAACAAGTGATATCTTAGAATGGAAGCAAGCATGATTGAATAAGAAACAGTAGTAATTGCATTAATCCATCAAGACACAGCAGAGCTCCTCACCCCCAACCATGGGGTTTAGAGACTCATGCCGTGGAAGGTACACAAAGAAACGTGTAAAGTGTCATGAGGTACAGATACAATGTCAAAAGATCCTATTAATAGTAAACTAGTAACCTAAGGTTTACAGAAATGAGTAAATGACAGAAAAATCCACTTCCGGGCCCACTTGGTGTGTGCTTGGGCTGAGCATTGAAGCTTTCAAGTGTAGAGACCTTTTCTGGAGTTAAACGCCAGCTTTTATGCCAGTTTGGGCGTTTAACTCCAAGTTTTATGCCAGTTCCAGCGTTAAACGCTGGAATTTCTGAGGGTGACTTTGAACGCCGGTTTGGGCCATCAAATCTTGGGCAAAGTATGGACTATCATATATTGCTGGAAAGCCCAGGATGTCTACTTTCCAACGCCGTTGAGAGCGCGTCAATTGGGCTTCTGTAGCTCCAGAAAATCTACTTCGAGTGCAGGGAGGTCAGAATCCAACAGCATCTGCAGTCCTTTTCAGTCTCTGGATCAGATTTTTGCTCAGGTCCCTCAATTTCAGCCAGAAAATACCTGAAATCACAGAAAAACACACAAACTCATAGTAAAGTCCAGAAAAGTGAATTTTAACTAAAAACTAATAAAAATATACTAAGAACTCAACTAAAACTACTAAAAACATACTAAAAACAATGCCAAAAAGGGTACAAATTATCCGCTCATCAGAGACTTTAACGAGATTGTCCAGGTGGAGGAAAGAAAAGGTACTGGTAGCTTAACAATATCTGCTAAAGAATTCAAGAATTAGATACAAAATATGCACTTAGTGGACTTACCGCTTAATGACCGTAAGTATACATGGTTTAGAGGTTGTTCATGTAGTTGGATTGATAAAGTGATAATTATTCTAGAATGGATTGAGGAGTTTCCAAAGACTCGCCTAAGAGGAGAACGAAAGGGTTTGTCAGATCATTGTCCGATGACAGTAGAAGATACAAAGATGAGAGGCAGCCCATGACCGTTCAGAAGCCTAGACTTATGATTTACACATGATGATTTTCTAAGAATGGTTAAGGAGGAATGGAGGGAATTAGGGAAAGTAGAATTCACAAAAAAATTGAAGGCTTTGACACTCTCCCTGAAAAGATGACACAAGGACAAGTTTGGTGACATGGATAAGAAAATTATGAAGTTTGAGGAAGAGATTAAGAAGATGGATGGCATGGTAAGCAGTGGTAAATATAATGGAATAGTAGAGACAAGAAGGAAGGCCTTGGTGACTTGCTGTGAGAGATGGTATGTCAAAAATGAGTTGCACTGGAAACAGATGTCAAGATCTCAGCATGCGAAGGACATGAACAAAAATACCAGATACTTTCACCACATAGCTTCTTTGAGGAGGTGGAATAATAGGATTGATGCTCTGGTAATTAATGGAAGATTGGTTAGAAACTTAGCTAGAATAAAGATTGCTATCAGAGATTTTTATAAGCAATTGTATCATCAAGAGGAGTCTCATGTGGTGGACTTTAGGGATGGACTAGTGGATATGATATCTGAAGAGGATTCTGTGGCTTTAGAAGTATTGCCATCAGTTAAAGAGATTAGAGTGGCAGTGTGGGAATGTGAATCATCTAAAGCACCAGACAGTGATAGGTACAACATGAACTTTATTAAGAAGTGTTGAGATGAGATTGGGACTGAATTTACAGCAGCTGTGACTGGTTTCTTTCAGACATCTAGACTACCTAAATACTCTAATATTACATGGGTTGCTTTGGCTCCCAAGTTCATTGGGGCTAAGGAATCAAATACATTTTCCCGATTAGTATGATTGGATGTGTGTATAAGGTGATTTCGAATGTGCTAGTTAGGAAGATGAGATCAGTGATGCCAAGACTGGATGGAGAGACTCAGAGTGCATTTGTCAAGGGTCGTAAAATTCATGATGGGACACTTATTGCGTGTGAAACTATGCATTAGCTTAAAATAAGGAAAAAGAAAGCGACAATAATCAAGCTAGATTTTTAAAAGGCATATGATAGGGTCAAGTGGAATTTTGTTGACATCGTTTCGCAGAAGATGAGGTTTGAATGAAAGTGGAAAGAGTGGGTTATGAAGTGGGTCGGCACAACTTCTGTCAGTTTTGATAAATGGTTCACCAACGAAGTCGTTCAAGATAGAAAGAGGTTTGAGACAAGGTGATCCACTATCTCCTTTTTTGTTTGTACTTGTTGTTGACGTCCTACATAGAATGGTCCGAGAGGTAGTTAGGAACAGACGGATATCCCTATTATTGATTAGGAGAGACAATATAGACTTATCGCATCTTCCGTTTGCAGATGACACTATGTTGTTTTGTCCGCTAAAGGCGGAGACTATTAAGAACTACAAGAGGCTTCTACGTTGCTCTGAGTTGATGTCGGGGTTAAGCATCAATTTTGATAAATCTAGTTTGATCCCAATCAATTGTAACCAACAGTGGGTGCGAAGTATGTGCAGCTTATTGGGGTGCAAGAAAGTTACTCTACCAGTCAAGTACCTTAGAATTTCTCTAGGAGCTAACCCGTGGTTGGTCAAGACTTGAAAGACAATAATAGACAAAGTGGAAAAGAAGTTCACCTTACGAAAATCGAAGGTGCTCAACAAAGCGAGAAAGTTGGTGCTTATTACAGCTGTTTTAATAGCTTGCCGATATATAATTTAAGCTTATAAAAGATGCCGAAGGCTATTGTTGAGAAATTGATTTCATTACAGAGAAAATTCTTGTGGAGTAAGGAGGATAGTAGGAATGGTATGGCTTTGGTTAGATGGGAAGTGGTTCAGGCTCCGAAAAAGTTAGGTAGTTTAGCAGTAGGGAATGTGATGCTTCGTAATACGACACTTTTGTTTAAGTGGTGGTAGAGATTTTCAAAGGAGGAATGTTGAAAGAGAGTATTTTCGTATGGTTAGGAATTTCACACAATAATTCCGTTGGTAGTATGGTTCCCAACCAACTAACAATACTCAAATCAACTTTTAAAGATTTTAGTTGTCACATGTACAAACCCCAATGAAAATTAACTGAAGTATTCAAACTTCGGGTCGTCTGACAAGGAATTGCAATGAAGTGCTCAATTATTGGCTATGAGAAAACAAAAGGGGTTTGATTTTGTAATTGTCAAGGAAATATAAAAGTAAGAAAGTAAACAACAAGAACTAATAAAAGAAAGGAAAAGAACTCTTGGCTAAGACATGGGAAACTGAACTCATTAAGTCTACTTCTATGCTTGAAGTATATCAAATGGCTTGATCAACATCAATCCATAAGTCCTAACCTAGCTACTAATTGACTTAGTAGAAGGCTAGTGTCAATGGTTATCAAATTGACCACATAGGGTTCTCAAATCACCAATTCAATTATACCCAATGACTCAAGGTCACTCAATTCCCTTAGCCTAGGCCAAGAGTAAAGAAAACTACTAAAAAAACTAGAGAAAATATTCCATCAAACACCTAGAGTGCAATAAAAGTAAACATCACAAAATGCAAGAATTAACAAAACTCATAACTAACATAAGCAAGAAATCAACCATAGCAATGAAGATAAACATAAAAGAAGACATGGAAACATAAAGTTGCATTAGAAGAAATCAAGATCCAACAATAGTTCATCAACTTAAAAGAGAGAAAAATAAGAAATTAACAAGAGAAGTAAATAAAAGTAAAGGAAAACTAAAATGAAACAAGATTAAAATCTAGATCAAAAAGGAAAATGGAAACAAGAACCCTAAGTCTAGAGAGAGGAGAGAGCTTCTCTCTCTAGAATTCTACATCTAAAACATGATAAAAAAACTCCAACTAACACTCCTTGGTTCATTCCCTTTCAATTTTTGGGTTCAATAGCATTAGAAATAAGTTGGATTGAGCCCAAAATGAGCTAGAAATTACTGGCCATGAGTTGCTTAAAATGTTCCATGCTGAGGTTGCGACGCGCACGCATGGGCGACGCGTGCGCATCACCTAACTGCAAGGCAACTATGATAAATTGCATATCATTTTGAAGCCCCGAATGTTAACTTTCCAACGCAATTGGAACCGCCTCATTTGGACCTTCATAGCTCAAGTTAGGATCAATTTAGTACGAAGAGGTCAGGATTGACAACTTAGCAATTCCTTCATTTATTCATGAGTTCTCTATTTTTGCATGCTTTTTCTTCATTCCTTCAACCCAATCTTTGTCTTCTAATCCTGAAATCACTTAACAAACATATCAAGGTATCAAATGGAATTAAAGTGAAATAAAATTAGCGATTTAAAGGGCTAAAAAGCATGTTTTTACTCTTAAGTACAGATTAAAAGAAATTCACGAAACCATGCTATTTCATTGAATAAATGTGGGAAAAGTTGATAAAATTCCCTAAATTCAACACAAGATAAACCACAAAATTGGGGTTTATCAAATGTCCATTGTAGAAAAAGGTAACTCTTGTAATAATCTCAATCCCAATGAGCTACTTTCTACCCAGACATTACCTACTAGAGGGAGTCCATAGAAAGATATTTGTCAACTACAAATTAAGGAGCAACATGTAAGAGACAAGATGATAACTTGGTTGACCATGGAGGTTGGTGATGATAGAAGAACTCGATTTTGGGAGGATGCCTGGGTATATTGTGGTCCCCTGAAGGATATGTTTCCAAGACTCTTCTCGGTTTCAATCGAAAAGGAATATGCCATTGGGGATTGTGGGTTTTGTGATGGGATAGAATGGGTTTGGAATTTCCAATGGAGGCGTCAACTATTTCAATGGGAGTTGAAACATGTGAATCAATTACATGACACTTTGAGACTTGTTAAACTAGCAGCTGGCAGAGAGGATAGGATTGTGTGCGGTGACGGACCCAGAAAATTTTAGGAGTAGGGGCAAAAATATATATACTAAAATAAATTTTGTTGAATATTATTAATTATATAGAGATATAAAAATTAAAAATAATTAATAAACACTTTCTTAAAATATTATTCATTATATATAATTTATAAAAATATAATTTTTTATTTCTAAAATTTGAACTTAAAATATTTTAATTAAATTATAGATAATTTATTATCCTAACTAATTTTTTTATGCATATTTAATAATAAAAGACTGAATCAATTGGCACATTAGCGCCTAATGATACACTAATATTTATAATTTGAAACTAGAATTATATATAAATACTAAAAAAATTAAATTTGTATATGAAAAGTATGTTTATATAAAATAATAAAAACTTAATTTACACTTTTTTTCTTTCTTTCTTTTTAAAATAATTAAATTTGTTATATATTTTTTAATTTAATTTTGATAAAATGTTAGATGAAAGATTTTATTCATCTGTTTAATTATGTATTGTAATTAAAATATTTTTTCATTACTATTTTTAAAAATAAAAAATATATTCTAAATTAGTAAATTAATCAATTTATTTTAAAATTTTATATGCAACATAGGTACATATAATGGAATAAAAAATAAAAAATAAGTAATAAAGATGAATAAATTAAGAATAAAATAAAATATTAGATTAATACCTAAACTATAATTCTTTGAATTAAAATTTGCAATTGAAAATATCAAAAAGAAAAAAATGAGATTAGAAGATACATAAAATCATGGAGAGCGCTATATAAAAAATATAGAGAATTTGAAATTTACCTTTTGATGAAGAAAAAATTATCACTAGACAAGAAATAGAAAAAGAAGGTTGAAAATATAAAAAATAAGAAGAAAATTTAAGGGAATAAAAGAGTGATGACACAAAAATTAAATTTAATTAGGTTAAATAATAGAGAAATAAAAAAGTGAATTTGGAATTTTAGCTGATTAAATTTAGTTTATTTGTACTAGAATCATTTAAAATTTAAAGGAACCATATATATATATATATATATATATATATATATATATATATATATATATTAAAAAAATAAAAAATACAGTGGGGACAAATGCCCCCTCTGGTTCTTCCTCGGTTCGTCCCTGATTGTGTGAAAGTTTGATAGACAAGGAATTTTTTCGACTAACTCATTTGTGCAGGTGTTGCAGGAGGAAACGTTATCGAAAGACGTAACAAGTTATAGTTTCACCAAGACTATTTGGAAATGTTTAGTTCCTCCAAGAGTGGAGCTATTTATTTGGTTTGTCTTAATAGGCAGGGTGAATATAAAAGAAAGATTGTGTCGGCTTGACATAGTTAATCATGAGGATAATATGTGTGTAATATGTAATAAGGATGTGGAATATGTTCACCACTTGTTTCTTAAATGTGAATTTGTTTGGCAGGTGTGGTGCGCATGGTTATCTCTTTTTGACAGGCAATGGTCCTTTTCGGGTACTTTGAAGAAACATTTTTAAAGTTGAACAGTGCAACTTTTAGCAAGGAGGAGCGCAAGAAATGGTTCATATGTTTCTTTGCGATAGTTTAAAACGTCTGGAGCTAAAGGAATAGAAGAATTTTTCAGAATAAAAAAAAGGGGTAGAAGAGATCATTAACATGTCTAGTCTTAGTTATTAAGAGTGGAGACGTGAGGATTCCTTTTTGTTGTTGATGACAATATCAAAGATGACAAAAGGGTATATTATTACTTGATAAGTTGCTAGGAGGTTACGGTTTAAGTTAGTTAGTTATTATTTTTTTTGTTTTTTCATTCTATTTTTGTGCCAAGCTCCTTTATCTAAAAAAAAAAAGTATTTATAACTTACATATGATCATACTAGAATTAATGATTTCTAAAATATTTCTGTAGAAATGATCAAGGAAACTTGTTCTAGTGATTCTTTAAGAGCAGCTAGCTAAAATTAACAAAATAGGTTGGTGATATGGTCATCATTATCTCCTAATAATGGTCGTCATTATTATACGTTATAACTCGGCCCCATAACCATTAGCAACATATGATATACCTCGTCATTTTCCGTTACTATTCGGAATTATGAGCTATAACTCGGCGACATGAATGCTTCCATCATAACCGACATTCCAACGACAAAATAAGGTCGGTTACGATACCACTTAGTCGAACGTTAGTACCGAAAATGTAACAGATAAGGAACTCGTCACATATAAAAGGGGAAGTAAAACATCTCTAAAGACCAAGTTTTTCTAAGTAAAGCTAGAATACATACTGACTTAAGTTTCGGAGTGCCTTTGCAGGTACACTCCACCCTTTTTGTATTGCTCGTGCTCTCATACCAACAACGAACATAAGGGAACTCGGATTCTAAGAGACGGACGTTCAACCTTGCAGTACATAGCTCGGCTGATCTCGAGAAGTTAAAGTCGATCTGTTTCCAGGCAAGATCAATTGGCGCCCACCGTGGGGCCGAGAAAATCATATTTTTTCTTTTGGTCCCATCACCTCCATCTGCATCCATGGCTGACGTACCGCCTCCTTCACTGTCCGAGCTCATGCGAATGGTAGCTGAGCTACAACAAGCCAATCAACGAATGGCTGACGAAAACCAAATAATGGCTGCCCAAATTGCTGAACTAAATCATGCTCGGATTGAGCACAACGATGCTCATCACCAGCAGGCAGATGACGAGGAACATCAGTCCCAACCCTCTCATGTTTCGGAGACCGCTCGAGGCGAAGAGCGGCAACCCGAAGATGAAAAAGAAGAGTTCGATGACCTTGTAGGTCCCTTCACAGAAGAAGTGATGAACTTTGAACTACCGAAGAGGTTCACTCTGCCGCTGACCCTCACGCCCTATGATGGACTCGGAGACCCGAGAAAGTTTCTAAAGAAGTTCCGATCAATAATGATCGTCAATGGTGCATCAGATACAGTTTTATGTCGTTGTTTTCTGAATTATTTAGACGGTCCTGCACTTGATTGGTTGTGTGCTTTGCCTGCAGGTTCCATTTCGAAATTTCAACAGTTGGCGAAGTTATTTGAAGAGCATTTCGCCAGATCCGCAATATACTTGCACGATTCCGATTACTTGAACACTATCAAGCAAGGGCCAAACGAAAGCTTAAAGGACTACATGACCCGCTTTACCAAGGTCGCGATCAGCATACCAGACCTTCACCCCGAGGTCCATCTACAAGCAATTAAAAGCGGCCTCCGACCCAGAAAGTTCCAAGAGACAATCGCAGTAGCCAAGCCGAAGACTCTAGTAGAATTTCACGAGAAGGCAAAAGGACAAATTGATATCAAGGAGCTCAGACAAGCTCGGAAATCTGACAAGTCACACTTCCGCGAAGACGATAAGAGCTCAACCACTAAGAAAAGTTTTAAACTAACACCTAGATTTGATTCTTACACGCAGTTTAACACTAAGAGAGAAGACATAATCAAGGAGATCCTGAACTCAAAGCTAATCAAGCCACCGAGAAAGGCCGGTACCTACCAAGACGCAAAGAACGTGGACAAATCGAAGTACTGCGCTTTCCACCAGAAACACGGCCACAATACCGATGATTGCGTGGTCGCCAAAGACCTTTTAAAACGACTAGCAAGGCAAGGACACCTCGACAAATACATTGGTGGTCACATCCAAAAGCGCGGCCCTAGCTCCGGAACAAACGACGTCTCTGAACAAAACCGAGGAAAAGAGAAGGCATCTTCAAGCCAATATGAAAGACCACGAGGTATAATCAATTGTATTTCAGGAGGATACGCTAGTGGAGGATACTCAAATTCGGCAAGGAAAAGATCGTTCAGGGCAATATGTTCGGTAAACGGACCACAGCAAGATATAGCAATTGCTAATCCACAACCAGAAGTCACTTTCACACACGCCGACTTCAACTCCAGTATACAAAATTTGGACGACCCTGTGGTAGTAACCCTTCAGCTAGGGGATCCGTTAGTGAAAAAAGTGCTCTTGGATCCGGGGAGCAGTGCCGATGTTCTGTTCTACTCCACATTTCAAAAGATGAAGCTCAGCGACAACATGCTACAGTCCACAGGAGGAGACTTGGTCGGCTTCTCAGGAGAACGAGTTCCAATACTTGGATCAGTGTGGTTACAAACCACACTGGGTGAGCATCCTCTTTCAAAAACTAATGATATTCAATATTTAGTAGTTGATTGTTTTAGTCCGTATAACCTCATTCTTGGCCGACCTTTTCTGAACAAGTTCGGCGCCATTGTTTCTACTGTTCATCTCTGTGTAAAGTTTCCACTGCAGGACGATCAAGTTGTAACAATCCACGGAGATCATAAAGAGGCACGACAATGTTACAACATCAGCATGAAATTCCAAAACCGCTCAACAAAACAAGTCAACAATGTCGACCTCAAACAAAAGGAATACACACTGGCCGACCTTGACCCAAGAGCCAATTTCCTCGAGTGACCAACACCCTCCGACGACCTACAAAAAGTGTATTTTAATAATGACCCTAACAAATTTACTTATGTAGGTACATCAATCAACACATCTGAGTTACAGGCCATAACAACGTTCCTGCAAACACACGCCGACCTTTTTGCATGGACACCTTCAGACATGCCCGGCATCGACCCACAAATTATCAGTCATAAACTAGCGATAAACTCAGCAGTCCGACCAGTGCAGCAGAAGAAACGAAAACTCGGAGAAGAGAAAAAGAGAGCGTCACTAGAAGAAACCCAAAAGCTCATCAACGCTGAATTTATCAAAGAAATCATATTTACTACCTGGTTAGCCAATGTGGTAATGGTAAGGAAACAAAACGGTAAGTGGCGCATGTGCGTCGACTTCACTGATTTAAACAAAGCATGCCCAAAGGATTCTTACCCTCTACCATCCATAGACTCTTTAGTAGACAACGCATCAGGTTATGCTACTTTAAGTTTCATGGATGCGTATTCAGGGTATAATCAAATACTCATGCACCCTCCCGACCAAAATAAAATAGCTTTTATCACTGATTTCGGTAACTATTGTTATGAAGTTATGCCATTTGGATTAAAGAACGCAGGTGCAACTTACCAACGCCTTATGGATAAAGTGTTTGCCAAACAGATCGGCAGAAACATCGAAGTCTACGTCGATGATATGGTCGCCAAAACAAAAATCGGACATGATCACATAAGCGACCTCAGAGAAATATTCGGCCAGATCCGCCAGTACAACATGTGCCTCAACCCCGAGAAATGTGCATTCGCCGTTCAAGGGGGTAAGTTTTTAGGGTTTTTACTAACATGCAGAGGAATAGAGGCAAATCCAAAAAAATGCCGAGCAGTGCTGGACATGGCCAGCCCTAAAACAGTCAAAGAGGTTCAGCGACTCACAGGACGACTTGCCACACTTTCCAGATTTGTTCCTTGCCTAGCATCGACTTCTATTCCTTTTTTCCAAACAATAAAAAAGAAAAATAGATTTGAGTGGAACGACGATTGTGAGAAAGCCTTTTCAAAATTAAAAAAAAAAACATCTCACAACCGCCGATTTTACATAAGCCCCTACAAGGGGAAGATTTATTCCTATATTTGTCAGTTACTGATTGGGCGATCAGTTCCGCACTTGTTACAGAAAGAAACAAAGTTCAGCATCCGATATATTTCGTCAGTAAGACTCTCCAGCATGCCGAGCTCAATTACCCAAGGATTGAGAAGCTCGCACTAGCACTAGTATTCTCGGCCCGGCGCCTCCGACCTTACTTCCAGAGCCACGTTATACACGTCAGAACCGACCACCCACTAAGACAAGTGTTACACAAACCAGAAATTGCAGGACGACTTATAAAATGGGCGGTGGAATTATCTGAGTTCAATATCAGATACCAATCACGGGGACCGATCAAATCTCAATTTCTGGCAGATTTCATCGCCGAGCTTACAATTCCATCAGAAGAAGATCATACGAAACAATGGACCTTATATGTAGACGGATCTTCAAATAATGGGGGCTGTGGAGCAGGAATCCGTTTGGAGGCCGACGACGGATTCATACTGGAACATTCAATACACTTAGCTTTCAAAGCCAGCAACAACCAATCCGAATATGAAGCACTGATCGCCGGACTCCGACTTTGTCTAGATCTCCAAATCTCGGCAATCAAGGTATATTGTGATTCACTATTAGTGGTACAACAGGTAAATGACCTTTTCCAGGTAAAAGATGCTCTCCTCTCTAAATATCTACTATTAGTAAAGAAATTATCAAAAAAATTTGCCAAATTTAATATACAACATATACCACGAGAACAAAATCAAAGAGCCGACATCCTATCCAAACTTGGCAGTACACAGTCCGAGTTATCTACACTATAACAGTTTACCATAACATCACCCACTGTTACTCTGACAAACGTGTTAAGTGTTACACAGGGAAAGGATTGGAGAGACGACTTTATACATTATCTACAAACAGGTGCTATACCAGAAGGGGTTGAGAACAATAAAAAGTTCCGACGACAAGCATCGTCCTTCACCATATTCAATGGAACGCTGTATCGACGAGGCTATACTCGTCCTCTACTCAAATGCCTTAACAAGCCAGAAGCCGACATAGCATTAGCCGAGGCACATGAAGGAATCTGTGGAACACATACAGGAGCTCGAAGCTTAGCATCCAAGATCCTCCGAGCTGGATTCTTCTGGCCTACTTTGAAACAGGACAGCCAACAGAAAATCCGGTCCTGCAACAATTGCCAAAGACACGCACCGCTGATACACATACCAGCCGAGCAATTGCATCATTCAGACATCAGTTGGCCTTTTAATCAATGGGGTTTAGATATACTCGGTCCGTTCCCCATGACACCGGGCCAGGTAAAATTTCTCATTGTCGGCATTGATTATTTCTCCAAATGGGTGGAAGCCTAACCTTTAGCAAAAATAACATCACAGCAAATGATTTCATTCGTTTGGAAAAACATTATCTGCCGTTTTGGCATCCCTCAACATATCATATCTGACAATGGTCGCCAGTTCGCCGATCAAAAATTTCAAACTTTTTTGCAGAGTCTGAAAATAAAGCAACATTTCGCTTCTGTCGAGCATCTTCAAACAAACGGACTAGCTGAGGCCGCAAATAAGGTCATTCTACATGCACTAAAGAAGAAGCTAGACGACGCCAAAGGACTCTGGGTCGAGCTAATACCTGAAGTCCTCTGGGGGTACAACACTACCCCACAAACATCAACAAAAGAAACACCATTCAGGCTAGTATATGGCTCGGAAGCTATGATACCACTGGAAATATCACAAAGCTCATTCAGAACACAACTCGGCACTCAGGACGAAGCTCGGAGGGCCGAGCTCGATACAATAGAAGAAACACGAGACCTCGCTACACTACGACAAAGAGCGGCACAACACGCACTAGCTCGCCAATACAACAGGACAGTGAAGCACAGATCATTTTCAAAAGGAGACTTGATACTTCGGAAAACAGAAACTGCTCGGAAACCACCAACACATGGAAAGCTCGCAGCTAATTGGGACGGTCCATACCGAGTATCAGAAGTACTCGGCCAAGGAGCATACAAGCTTGAATCACTAGATGGTAAACTCTTGCCTAATACATGGAATGTGTCTTCCCTAAAGAAATTTTATAGTTAAAAGACAGGGACAGGCTTGTACTCTTTTTCCTACTACCAAGATTTTATCCCAAGGGGTTTTGCTTGGAGAGGTTTTAACGAGGCTAGCCTACCTGCACCTTTGTATTTAAAGGTTCAAAAAAGACTCCAAATATAAAGGAGACGAATATCATTTCACTCTCTATCAAGTAACTGTGTGCATGATCTTATAATTCAAATATAGCTCTATCCATACAGCTCAGACAAACGCCAATACTCGTCTAAGCTACAAACTACTATTACCAGATAATATCCTCAACCGCAACGCCAACAAACTCGGAACACTTTCCGAATAAACAGCTTTTTCTTAAAAAGCATCGCATTCAAAATTCAAACAACTCAATTCAAACAGTTCAACACAAGAACTAACTATTACATATGCAAAACAAATTCAAAAAGTTTCTAACAAAACACATTAAACATTATCCGCTTCATCTTCTGTGCATCATCATCCTCGATCAGCTGACCATCTCGCACTATCTTTCCAGGATCCATACCAGAGAGATCGACATCCGGTACCAAAAACTTTACCTGCAACCTTGCCCTTTCAAAACCTTCAACAAAAGAATCCAATATCTCATCGGCCTTCTTCTTCTCCATATCCTTAAATTGAGCAGTGAGCTCAATAAGCCGAGATTGTATGCTCGCCAGATCACTCTCCTTCTTCTTCAAATCTTCGACATCTCTAACATAACTTTCCTTTGTTTCTTTCAATAATTTCTCTGTCTCACTCAACCGATTCTGAAGCCCAGAAGAAGCAGCTTTCTCCTTGCTCAGCTCTTCCTTTAACAAAGAAATTTCACTCTTCTCCAGTGAAGCCTTCTTATACTTCAACTCTTGACTCCGTCCAAGACTGGTAAGACGAAGTCCGACAACCTAAGACAGAATAAACAACATCAATCTTACAACAACTCAGAACATAAATGAAAACAGAAATAAATTCGGCAATTACCTGCATATACTGCCCAATAGCCATATCACCAACTTCCTTGGCAAGCGAAACATCAGCAGAAGACTGGCAATATTCATCAACCACAGCCATATATGGGTACTCCTTTCCCCACATAGAAAAACCCTCACTATGCTCGGATATCTCATGAAGTTTTTTATGGTTACCCATAAAAGCTTGCATCTCTTCCAAAGGAACTACATGTTCCTTCTCATCAGAATTCTCAGAAAGCTCTACAACATCCGACTTTCTCTTTTAAACAATTACCCTAGTCCGACCACGGGGAGGTTGAGTAACCTCGCCAGTTCCAACTCCTTTATCAACATTAGAAGAAGACACTTCTTTGTCCAAATTCTTGGTCTTAAAACGAGACCTTAAAGATGCAGCTGAGACGCCAGGATACTTCCCACCTACAAAAAACAATTCATGTTAGAGATTTTTAAAAGAATAACACAGATATCTGCATAAGCCCTAACACTCACCCAAGTATTCTACAACAGCACCTTTATCCTCCTCCCACCTCAGCAACTCATACATCGATATCAAATTTTTACGATCAACATTTTCCACCAAAAACTCTATCAAACATTCATTCCTCGGAGATATCACCTCGGGGCCGAGTATATTTTGAGGCTCCGAGCACCAAAACAGTGGAAACTTCTCGGCGAGATTTTCATCAATAAAAAACGGGAAATCCTTCTCCGAACCCCTGACTTTAAAATACATCTCCTTAAAGTCTTTAAATGAGGACTTGTAGAGCTTGAAAATCCCAAAACCCGGAGTACTATTAAAGTTCACCCAACTTCCCTTCCACACCCCTTTAGCTTGAAATAACGAAAAGAACAGATCAACAGATGGCATCTCCTCAAGGAATTCCATCAGAACCTCAAAGGATCGAAGGAAAGCCCACCCATTTGGATGAAGCTGCGATGGGGCGCAGTTTAACTGCTTCAGAATCTGACACTCAAACTCCGTATACGGTAGCCTGACCCGCAATTCTTCCAACACACAACTGTGCATGTAGAAAAACCCAAACCCCCACTCCTGGTGATAAACTCTATCATCAACACTACATGGTAACAACTCTACCTTAACTCCAGAACCCACCCTCACTATTTTTGTCACATCAACCTCCCTCACCGCCGCTTCATCAGAGAACAGTGACACCCGTGACTTAACATCTTCCCCCACCCAATCATAAGACCAATCCACCTTATCCTTTTTCTCTTTCTCAAAACCCATTAGCTCAACAAACAGAATGAGAACAAAAGAAAGAAGAAGAAAGAGGGAGGAAGATGAAGAAACAGATCAGAAATGAAGAAGCAGAATCATACCTCTCTTACTCATTCTTCAAAGAAGGAAGCATATAACCAAACGCCAACAACAGCGAACAAAAACCTCCAAAGATGAAAGTTATTAAAGAAACAAAACGTTTCAAATAATAACTCCCACTCCCAAAGCCACATCAAACGGCGAACCCAACATTGGGAACCAGCAAAATTAAATAAAACCATTACTCTATCTCTCTCATCAGAAACTAACGGACACGACTCCCCACGTACAAAATAAAATATAAAACAAAACACAACACCCTCTTTTAATGAAGTAAGTTGATTTGGGGGCTCATCCACTAACCCACGCAAGCCGAGTTATAACTCATCCAAAAGCTCAACCTGCTTCATTAAAATCCTCCTCAGGCTAAGCTTGGGGGCTGTGATATGGTCATCATTATCTCCTAATAATGGTCGTCATTATTATACGTTATAACTCGGCCCCATAACCATTAGCAACATATGATATACCTCGTCATTTTCCGTTACTATTCGGAATTATGAGCTATAACTCGGCGACATGAATGCTTCCATCATAACCGACATTCCAACGACAAAATAAGGTCGGTTACGATACCACTTAGTCGAACGTTAGTACCGAAAATGTAACAGATAAGGAACTCGTCACATATAAAAGGGGAAGTAGAACATCTCTAAAGACCAAATTTTTCTAAGTAAAGCTAGAATACATACTGATTTAAGCTTCGGAGTGCCTTTGCAGGTACACTCCACCTTTTTTGTATTGCTCGTGCTCTCATACCAACAATGAACATAAGGGAACTCGGATTCTAAGAGACAGACGTTCAACCTTGCAGTACATAGCTCGGCTGATCTCGAGAAGTTAAAGCCGATCTGTTTCCAGGCAAGATTAGTTGGTTTATATTTTAAAATAAAAAAAACATTAATTTGGCTCGATTAATCTAAGCTAATGAATTAAACGAGTGATTTGTTTTTAAAAAAATTTCTTTTAAAAAAATTACATAATTTTAACAATTTTTTATTTAATATTCATAAAACTAATCTTCAAACTCTAAATCTTAAACTAAAAAAATATATTATATATACACAAAAAATTAATAATTAAATTCACCATTATATGTATAAATATAAATATTATTTAATTTATTTTTAATTTATATTTTATATTTTAATGTGTATTTTATACAAATAATTGATTTGGTGATTAATTTTTTATGTACGTAACATAATTACAAGATTTATCATACAATCATATATTTTTATAATAAATTATTTAACGTCTAAAATACAAATCTATAATAAATATTTCATAATATAAACTCATCAATATACTCATAAGAGAAATTAAAAAAAAGGCCGAATGAGAAAAAACCCATATCCATTTTAATCCGAACCTGTATTAACTTGCGAGTTATCTTAGTTCAAATTGACCTGCTTCTAATCAAGTCTCGACTCGTCTATTTTTACGAATAAACCAAGCCGAGTTAACAAATTACAACTCACTTTGACTACTCTATTAGAAGACTCAAAAATCTTGGTACAAAACCCGGATTCAAATAAGCTATAACTGGAATTTTTTTCTTCAATAAATAAAAAAATATTTTTTTTTCAAAAATAATCTAAAACAACATTTTATTATCATACTTTGGTCTCCACTACATGTATTTCGGAGTCCGTCACTCCTAACAAGTTTAGTTCATACATAGCATTCAATCTTCTACTACCCGTTTGGCCTTCTCTAGAGCCACCATAGCTTCCATTTTCTTTGTTTGTCTCTCTTCATTGAGCCTCCTTGCTAATTCAGCTTCCTTAACTCTACCCTTCAATGTTGTGTCAACCTCACTTATTTTTCTCTTCAAGTCTCCAAGACGAATCTCTATCTCCAATCTCTCCAACTCACAAGAATTCAGCTTGTTCTGCTTCTCTTGGAGCATGACCTCAAGACGCGAGACTTCTTCGCGAAGCCTTTGTTCATTCTGGTTAGATTCTTTGAGCAAAGCTTCAGCCGCAAGGAACTCTTCTTTGATTTCAGCTAACCTCTCTCTCTCCTTATTGATGCATTGACTTAACTCCTCAACTAGGCAATTTTCCGTGGACTTGATATCAACAACGGCCGAAATGTTATCGATGAAGTCCCAGATATGTTCGGAAAACTTTTTGTAGTCAACAGAAAGGTCATCCAACAGAGCAAAAGTGTCCTCTGCATACACTCTCATGGATTCATGATCATGCTGATCTAGTAGAGACTCAAGATCCCTGAGAAGCTGTTGCTGTGCGACTAACACCATTTGCCTTTTCCTTTCGCCCTTTGACATTGGTTTTCTTTCACTGCCTTCTGACACAGTGAGGGTATCACCGGCAAAATCTCTCCAAGTTTCATAACGGCCGCAACCGTTTGAAGAAAGTTGGACGTGCTCATTGAAGTTAGTTATTGCAAGCTGGTTGCATTTGCGGGAATTATTGACAATTATTGCTTCTTTAGGAGTGATAATCTTATCAAAGGATGGGAAAATGCCTGTGAAAATACAATGTAATTGTTAGCTGATATAATGTCACTTATAGTTAACGGTTCTAACTAACTCTGGTAGAAATATCTAGGCTAATACTATGATAACTGATAAGTGACATTATAGCTGATAATTTTATGAAATCAAATTGCACACTTTAAAAGTTTAGAAGATAAACTAAAATAAGAAAAGTTAAACTACTAGAAGTTTTTACAAGAATTATATAGTCAAAATGATGTTTAAACTTTATGGAAATCATACTCACAACAAAAGAATGGCCGAGGTGTGGGGAACTCCAAGCTCCGGGAGGGATGGAGAAAAATAAGGTAACCTAGCCAGCCCAATGAACAACGACCTGCATCTTAAATGGATTCAAGAGAATTCCAACATGTCTTTTCTAAACTTCTGACAAGAATTAATAAACAAATTATGCTCAGACTATGTCTATAAACTTTTGTCATCTAGAGTTTAAATCTTTTTATATTTTTCTTTTACCAAAGGTAGTAACGGGAGAGGGATGTGAGACGAACACATAACCCAAGTTTAAAATGAAATGCAATTCTATACAAGTGCTTGAAAAAACCGTTATTTCTGCAACATCACCTGAAAAACCGTTATTTCTGAAAAAAACTTGCTGAAAACCGATCTTTGAAGTAGTTGACCAACTAAACGATTGCAGTGCTTTCTTTTCAACAGCATCCCATTCCCCCGAGTTTACAATTTCTTGAAGATAATCCACGTCAGCATCCTCAAATTCCGGAAAATCAACAAAACTTGAAGGGTCTCCCTTTGGCTCTTCCACTGCATTATCCCTCTCATCATGCCCATCAGATACAACCATCAATAAGGGACTCTCTGAATTTTGCAACACTCTCATCTCTTTGGAACCGTCCGCAACCAAATCACTTCCCTTACACAACTCATAGTCATGGTTTTGACTGATTTGCTGGATTGGAACTGTGACTTTGTTATCAAGTAGTTCATCCTCCCACACTATGTAATCACATGCTCCATGGCCCTGTTTGATGTTAAGTAGATACATAACAAAACATAGATTAGGTTTTTTACATACTTTGATATAAACTTGAGCAATACTATAGAGAAAAAACAATTTATTGTTTTGGATCAGTAGTTAAATTATTAACTAAAAATATGGTGTTGGACTGGTGGTCTAAAAGATATTGGACTAATAGCTAAAAATACGGATAAATAGTCAAATTTGTTCCTAAAAGATTACTCGTTCTCTAAATTGGTCTCCGAAATATTTTTTTAATCAAATTTGTCTTTCAAAAATTTTAAATTAATCACGTTAGTCTTTTTTTGTTGATAGCGCCAAAATTTGTTAATATGACACGATAAGTGATACTACAACACACACATAGGAGTCTTAATTGACTATTAACATGATAAATTTATGAAATTAGATCAAATCAAAACCTAATTGAGGGGAGAACTTGAGGTATTGGAATCCCTCAATTTGAAATTTATTTGATCTAATTTCATAAACTTATCATATTAGCCACCAACTAGGACTATTAGGCATGTATTGTGGTGTCAAGTAACGTATCACATCAACAAACTTTGACGCTATTAGCAATGAAAGGACTAAAATGACTAATTTAAAATTTTTGAAGAACGAATTTGATTAAAAAAATCTTTCGAAAACTAATTTGTAGAATAAATAATCTTTCAGAGACTAATTTGACTATTTATTTCTAAAAATAATGATTAATATAAATTAAAATTGCTAACACTTAACAATAAATGAATTGGTACCTCTTAGCTATTTATAGTTAACAATTAGCTATTGAAATACATCATACACAAAAAAATAAGTTAAATAGCATATGTATTTATACACAAGTACTTCTTTTTTGTATTTGTAATTTTCTTACATAGTTACTTGTACTAATAGTAATGAGCGGATATTTTATACGTTTTTTGGCATCATTTTTATATTGTTTTAGTTATATTTTGTTTAAGTTTTATTATGTTTTCATAGGTTTTAGTGCTAAATTCACTTTTTTTTTTATTTTACTTTGAGTTGTTGTGTTTTCTGATGATTTTAGGTAATTTCTGGCTGAAATTGAGGAGCTTTGGCAAAGTCTGATTCAGAGGCAAGGAAAGCGTAGCAGATGCTGTCAGATTCTGACCTTCATATACTAAAACAAGCATTTCTAGAGCTACAGAGATTCAAATGACGCGTCCTCAACGTCGTTGGAAAGCTAACTTCTAGAGCTTTCCAGCAATATATAATAGTTTATACTTGTCTTTAGAAATAAAGGCCCAAAACGGGTGTTGAATGCCGACAACTACTCCCTTTCGGGCGTTCAACGCCCAAAAGGGAGCAGCTGGTGTTTGGACGCCCACAAGGGAGCAAGGCTTGCGTCCAACGCCTAAAAAGGAGTACCAACTCGTGGATTCACCCCAAACTCAACTCAAACACTCACCAAGTGAGTCCAGGAAGAGAATTTTCCTAATAATAGTCCAGTCTATCTTAATTTTGTAATCCCTAAGTATTAGATTAGTATTTAAAGGAGAAGATCACCCTTGTTTAGGATCTTCTTCCTCCTCTACACACTATATTCGAATTATATTGTTTCTCTGTAAGCTATGAGCGACTAATCCTCCTAAGTTAGGGTTAGGAGCTCTGCTGATTCTCATGGATTAATAATATTACTGTTCTATTTCAATACACGTTTGATTCCATTCTCTTGTGCATTTTCGTTCTTCATATCATGAATTGAGGATGACCCGTGACAATCATCCTTGTTCTACACGGGTTCTGTATGAGTCTTGCCCGAATAGCATTGAGCCACAAGTTAGAGAATGCACTGCAGATCCCAAGAACGTGCCTGGGCGACTTTGTACATGTGACATATAATCCCGTTGACCGTGGGCTACTGAGGTTTCTGTAGCGTCAAGGTTAAAGTATGAGAAGCAACGTTCTCTGATCCGGAAGATCTGACCTTGTCTGTGGCGTTTTGAGTAGGATTGCGAAGGGGAGTGGATTGCTTAGGTCTTCACCTTCGGCTATGGTGGAAAGCCATGAGTTAACTTGATGAGGATGCTACATGAGTTGCTCGGATATGGTGGATTGCTATGGTTCAGAAGAGACTATCTTGATGAGGATGCTACATGAGTTAGTCAATTACGGCTGCCATTGAATTAATCGTTCATGTTGAAGTAGACAGTAAAAAAAGTTAATCCGGAAAGAATATGCATCTCCAAAGCCTTAACTAATTATCTATCATTGCTTTTACACTAATATGGTATTTCATTTTTATTATTTCGTTTATGTTTCTTAACAAACAACCATATTTTCTAATCGCCTGACTAAGATTTACAAGATAGTCATTACTTGCTCAATTCGACAATCTCCATGAAATTTGACCCTCACTCACCTGAGGTATTACTTGAACGACCCGATGCACTTATCAGTTCAATTGTGCGGAGTTAAATTTCGCGCACCAAATAGTTTATAACTTTATATCGCGTTACTGTACAGACTAATAGTACCATGAGTAAAAAAAAAAATGGATAAATTTCCATCCATTTTTTTATAAGATTAAGAAAGTTATACATCTACCAACCTTCCCCTCCCAAAATTTATTGACCCACATAATCCTAAATAGCAATATTCAATATTGCAAAGCTCAACGTGTGTTGAATATGACAAATATAACAATTCCAATATATATTGAATTATTCATACATACCCGTGGAATAGGGCAAGCAAAATAGTATTTATGGACATCCGGATCCTCGACCTTTCTACAGACACCAGCTCCGCAATCACACTCAGGGTACCTATACGGTGGAGGCTCCTTGTAACTCTCCTCAATACCATCATCACACCACTCAATACGCTTCTTATATCCTCCACATGCTTTGCCCTTAAAATCAAAACCAAGAGAAACGAATGTGTGGAACCATCGTGATATATTGCTTTACGGAGATTTAAAAAAATTTTCTACTCGAATATTATCATCTCACTAGAATAGATTACAAAATATAATTTATACACAAATATATAATAATTAATTTTGATAACCGATCTTAATAACTTTTTATAATATTATATATCTCAACCAACAATTTATTTTATTAAATAAATCAAATAATATATATTTAAATAAATATTTTTATATTATTTTTATCTTAGGATAACTTTTTTTCTTTACTTTGTTTACATTAAAAAAAGAAAAAGTCTAAGGGCTACCAATTCTATTGAATTTTGGTCAGCATGTAACCAGTAGAGAAATATGAGCTATTGGATGAAATCTCACACCAATCTCATACCATCAAATCATCATTCGTGGCTAGTTAATGGCTAACAATCACAAAAATTACTGTCCCCTAACATTGCTCTTAAAAAAAAATCACACGGAGACACACATAACAATACCAAAAACACGGAATAGCCCAAGTATTTGAGTATCAGTATAGACAATGAAATTGAGTGTCGATGGAGCATTTTTAACGAAATTAATCAGTTACTGAGATCTTCGGCTTTAAAATAAAAAGGAAGAAACTTAATGGGGGGGGGATAAAGAGCAGGAATACCCTTGTGATGGGGCAAGCATAGAAGTTCCTTCCACTAGAGTGCGTTGAAACGTCGCAAGGGCCATGGCCACAGCGGCAAAAGATGGTTTGGCAGTTACCGGATGATGAGAATGAGGTGGTGGGTTTCTTCACATGGCCAGCTGGAAAAGGGCAGTCCCAACTCCAGTGTCCTATCTCACCGCACCGGAAGCACTTACTCTCCTGCATTCTCTTCACCAGTTCCGGCCTGTACCGGCTTGACAAGTTTGAACAACAACTCACATCCATGTTCACAACTTCAGCGTAGCAAATGCCGTATGGTATTGGACTATTGGTATAGGCGAAGCTATTCTTATTATGACTACTGTGTGTATGCCATAGTCATCTTGTTTTTTCAACGCTTTTTTCTTTGATTTCCTGACTTTAATATTGGGCTAGAGAGACGTTGGTACTTGGTACTTTGGTAGGGGTGTGTGGGGGGATTATAATCCGAAATTTCTGTGTCATGAATCATGATTGATGGATTGATTGACGTGTATTTTGAAAGAGGACATTTTTTTATTGGATGACTAAAAACACAATCGCCCACCGTGGGGCTCGAACCCACGACCACAAGGTTAAGAGCCTTGCGCTCTACCAACTGAGCTAGACGGGCTTCTTGTAATAAATGGATGCCCAACAAACTAAAAATTAATTCAAATAATTTAAATTTATTTTATTTAATATTTATTAATTGTTATTAAAATGATTATATAATTTTAAATATGAAATAAATAAATAAATAATTTAGATATACGTATTTAGCAAAGGGACAAGAAATGCCACTCCTAGATCAGATTTGACGTTGCAAAGAGAAACACATACGGCTCGCATTTCTAATTTTTTGTTTTTCTAATTTTATTACCATTTTTTCGAGGACAACTTTTCTTTTTCGAAGAATTTTGAGGTGTTTTTTTAAATAAATAAAATAATCGAAATAGATAGTTTATAATATTTTTATTAAAATAAATCGTATGTTTTATTTTATTTATAGTATAAACAAATTAATATTATACGTATTTCGTTTATACTATAAACAAAATAAGGTATCAAACAAAAAATGTTTACACTGTAAAAAAAAATCATTTTTTTGATTTTTTTCTTTTTTTTTTTTCTATCATCTATTCAAATAAAGTGTAAATGTGATCTATCTTAAAATTTTTGCACCTTCAACATATAAAGCTTCACACCTTAAAAATATTAAAAACTTGGTTATAGTTCAATGCAACTTTCACATTATTTTTATATTGCAAATTTTGATATTTGTTGGCCGACATTAGTATTGGTCGACATTAAGCAAGTCGATTGAGGGAGTTCGATAGAAAAAGCATCGACAAAATAGTGGTTGATTCGAAGGGTCAAAGACGAAAGTTGCAGAATGGTTTATTAAAATAATGGTTGGCAGGAATAGTTACTATTAAGGTGAGTTAAGGGTCGACACATGATAAGATTTTATTGGCAGAAAAAGTCTATAAATATGGGAGTAAACGGGATACAAGATGTTAAAATTTTTCACCAAAAAACATATTTTACTTACTCATATCCGAATGAATTCCTGAGTCTTGTCTAAATAACTTTTTTATGCAAGATTTTTTCTATTTTCTTTGTATTTCAGTTTCACCATTTTTATTTTTATGCAAAGTTTATATTTTTTGTAAAATTGTATCATTTAATTTTTTTAAAGTCTTTTCAATTGTAATTTCGACTTCGAAATTCTGTAAAATTCTGTTTTATATATAAACACTTTGAAATATGTGAAGTGTTGTCAACTTTATTGAATTAAGTACATTCAAATTCTTTTTACTTGTGTGTTTATAATTCTGTAAAATTCTTTTTTTTCATCTTTATCAATAAAATAATGACTTTCATGCACATTGAAGTGGTACTTTTAAGTGGAATAAATTTCTCTCTCAAAATTTAAATTTTAAACCATGTCAAATATTTGTGATTATCAAAGACTTTCTATAAATTTCAATTGTCAAAATATCCGCGTAACATTTCTAAAACCTGATAATTCTTTTGTGGGTAACCTATAAAAATTGTTTTTTTTTTCAAAAAATACAAATAAAAATATATTTCATGATAATTTTAAAGAATTTTAAAAAGTGATAAAAATACTCATATTAAAAATATATTCTCAAAAATTTATTTGAGAAATTAAATTTTAATATAATTTTTTACAAATATAATTTAAAAAATAAGATACTTTTATCATTAAAAATTAGTATTTTAAGGTTAAATAAATTTTTTTGTCATTTTTTTAAATAGATAAAAATATATTTAAAAATTAAAAACTCTAGAAAATGAGAGAATGCATGAGGATGTTTGTTGAATACAAGTGTAGCTATATAAGTATCTACTTAATATATTAAAATTCAGTTTTTCCTTCAACTAATTAAAGTGAGATGTTAATTTCTCATGAACTCTTTTTTCCTCTCAAATAAATTTAGAAAAAGTATAGATAGCCAAGATAAACTAGCCAACTTTTTAAACAATTTCATTTAATAATTAATTTTTTTAAATTCAAAATTTAAATAATTAAGAGTTGATTAAGTAAACCCTAATAAGAAATTGTAAAAATCCTTCCCCTTTTCTCCTACTCCCATAGTCGCGCAAAGAAACCTTTCCCCTTTTCTCCCATTCTCATAGCCACGCCGTCCACACCCCTCTATAGTTGGTGCAGCTGCCGCGACATCTAACACCGCGCCGTTAGGCGACATCCCACAGCCACCTCTTCACCACCGCAAAGAAAATCAGAAGCAGCTCCATCATTCCCTCATATTCACTTCATCGTCGCACCGCCACTTCGTCGCGTAGGGATCATTGTCTTCCTCAGGAACGATTGTGATCACCATTCCTTCTCATTTCGTCAGTCTTCTTTCTCATCCAAAGTGCCGATTCGTCGCTGCTCTAGTGCGCCACTAGTCTCGCCGCCATGACCACCACGTCGTTGTCTCCTTGGTGCGCCACTTTTTGTGCCGATAGCTAGTTTATTCACCACGCGATCGTGCTGTCAATCTGCCGCAAGAACCATCGCACCGCTACCGTTCTCATTAGTTGAAGGTTTCTGTCTGCTATTTACTGCTACTTCTTATATTCTTGCAAGTTATTTTTCTTGTCTTTTATAAGCAGGTTCCTTTGATTTCATAACTATTGCTAATGCTTGGTTTCTATATTTTTATTTGTTGTTTTTGGTATGAATTGTTCTAGAAATTCAAAAAAGAAGACAAGCAACTTTCAGGAAGGAACAGAAGCATATATGCAAAGATCTAATTCTTTTCAAAAAGTAAGTTCATGTTTGGTCACTATGGCCATTAACTCTCATTCTCCCAATATACTTAGATACACTCTTAAATAATGGACCAATCAACTTGCTATGCATAATAAGGGGAGACTGAAATTTGATACCTTGGACTCAAGCCCGCTCAACCACCTTTGAGCCCATTCCATAATACTGGCTCATTGTTTTTTGGCATCATATTTTTAATCAATTATTTTTAAATAATTTATTTTTTTAAAAGGGTTTCACATCATATCTTTTAAAAGGGAGTTTTTGTCAAATCAAATCTTTTTACCATATCTTATCCCACTTTTCAAGGAAAGGTCTTTACAGTTATTTTTTTATTTTTAAATTCTTTGTTAAAACCCTCTCTCTCCTCCTTCCACTCTCTTCGGCCCTCTCTTCAACTTCTCCTTCTCTATTTCACTCTCTTCATCATGAGGAAGAAACTTGCCACTCACCGAAGCACTCGAACCCCCATAACCAAAAATCCTCCATCATCCAAAGGTCCACAATCCTATACATACATACACATTCATTCCCATTCATCCTCTTTCCCCTCTTCTCACTCCACTAACTCCATAACAAGGAAAGGAATCCATGCGAGGGCTTCAACAAGGCAGGAAGCAGCATCATCAAAGAGAAGTTCAAAGAGAAAGGAGCAAGTACCCGAAGAAGAAGAAGACACACCACCTCCATCTCCACGTCTGTCTCCACCACCATGGAATTCTACCCCTCATCCTTCAGGTCGCTTGGCCCCCACTCAACGTACAAAGAAGCCTATCCTTCATGACATCAGAGAACCATCCACCCTTGATTCATTGGACTTCAAAAATAAATATGGTAAAAGCCACTCTCACTTTGATCCTTCCCGCTTTTGCGGCTTTTGCAATTCATTGCCAAGTGTTGGCAAATTGTCATCTCTGTGCCTCTTATGTGGTTAATCTTGAAAATATTTTTGAAAAAGGCATTGATTTCACTACATATTTTGATAATCTGAAATGGACTCCTATTTTCAAAATTTGAAAACCAGTTTACCCAAATTTGGTACGTGAATTTTATGCAAACATGATGTTTTATGATGGTGCACTACATTCATATGTCAAAAGAGTTCATCTTACTTTGAATCGTGATACCAGAAGTGCTGTTCTGGGGTATCAAGATGAAAGGGCCATGACATATATGTATGGTAAATGGGATAACCATGCTGGTGTTTCCCTTCAAGTAGCTCTGACTCGAGTGTGTGAAAATTTTTCTGCTCTTGATGGCACAAATCTAACCCATAAGACTCTTGGTCCTGTGCGAGCCTTGCTACACTGAATCATCACTCATATTTTGATGCCTCAAAGTGGTTCTTACCAGAGGGTTATTATTTGTGATACTCTTGTGCTGTTTGTAATTCTAAATTCTGCTTCTATATCATTTGCTCATCTTATGATTAGACACATGTGGGACTGTGTCCGTAGTGAAAAGAAATCCAATCTGCCATATGGTATGTTCCTGACATGTATTTTTGAGCATTTTAATGTGGATCTCAGCAATGAGCCAGTTGAGAACAGGGTCTCTACAATCAAAGGTGGAGGAGTTTTCGAATCTGCCAAAGGAAAAAAGACTAAGAGTTCAAAGGCATCAGCATTCTCTGAAAGTGAAGATGAAAGTCTTTCTCCTGATTCTCCTGACAAGTCTCGGTTCTCAGAAACCATAAAAGATGTCCTTATAGAGTTCTCTAATATGTCCATCATGATGGTCAGGTCCTATAAAGAGGCGCAAAAGCAAGCCTATGAGAATGAAAAAGCCTGGACCAAATGTTGTGAAAAGATAAATTTGCTTATCAAGAGTTTGGAAACTATTGACAAGGACATGGCTCACTCTGAAGGAGAACAAGATTTTCTTGATTCTGATATTAATCTATCTGATGCCCTTAGATTTGATCTCTGCTGCTTATGCCCATGGACACAATTTATTTTGTTGCTTTTGGACTTAGTTTCATTTGAACTGTTTCATTTTGGGATGACTGTACTTAATCACTTTGGTACTTTGTTTATGTTTTAATATTTATGTTATGAATTGCATTGCTGTTTCATCTATTTTGCAAGTTCCCTCCTTGATGACAAAAGGGGGAGGAAAAGATTAAAAAGCGGCTGAATTGAAAATAGAATTGGGGCTGCCAGTTGCTATAATTCTTGTCCTTTGTTTTTGAGCCCTCTGTTTCATGCTCTGTTTTGATGCTATGTTTTTGTGGCTGAACACTTTGTTGATTGCTTTGATTTGTTGCTTTGTTGGCAGGAAACACTATTTTTTTGGATTGATGCTTTGCTTTAACTGTTTGAGCATGCTTACAAGTATTGCTTCCATAAAATTGATGGATAATGAGGCACACAATAAGGGGGAGGATTTGGCCAAATCATCAAGGGAGTTTTCTAATCCTAATCCTTTTCAATTCATTTTTAATAATATTTGTCATCAAAGGGGAGAGTGTTGAGTTTGAAAAACTTGAATTATTATGATGATCAAACATTATTAAAAATATTAATTAGAAAAATTGTTAATTCAATATTTGCTTCCAATTGGTTGTTTAATGTTGCTGTTAGTGTACAGGAAATGAAAAACATTTTTTTGATTGGGCCGGTCATTAGAAGCCCATTCTGATTTTCAAACAAAATTAAGCCACACATCTCTTGGTTCAAGATAAGTGGCTGAATGTTGAATTATGTAGAAGCTCAAAGTTGGCCCAAGGTTTTGATAAAGCCCAAACGAAATTCTCTCTTGGCCCAACACCATTATAGATCCGAAATTAAAGAAGGAAAGAATGGAAGAGGAATGGTTCGGTTACTTACTACAATTGTTAATGGATTTCAAATTACATTTTAATTGATTTCTTTCCTTGGTAACTGATACTCACAATTCAATTCTATTTAATTGTGCATTAAATGTTTTGTATCTTCTCTCTCCTCTCTCTTCTTTGCTCTTCGGTCACTTCAATTAGAAAAGAAGAAAATAGAAGTTATCAGAAGAGAACTACATTTACCGTGAAGCTATGGAAGAAGAAAAGGCTAGGATGAAGAAAGCCTGTGAAGAAGAAGATCTGAAGTAGGGTATGGCTAGATTTTTGCCATTGAAGGCAAGATTTCAAGAAGAGCTTCAAGATCTTCCATGCCAAAAAAAAGAAAAGATCCGTCTCGGTCAGAGAAGAAGATCTCAGTGGAAAAAGCTCATTTTCGTTTTTGTTTATCAAAGAAAGAAGATAGCTTCTGGAGCTACAAGATAGGAGGAAGCAAAAATGGAAAGCATGAAGCTGTCAAGGATCATAGGTTCATCAAGGGTCAGAGTTCTTTCTTGGAGCCAAAGTCAAGATCAAGGGCTCAGAGTGAAAGAGCTTGATGAGAAGGGTTGAGAGAGGTACATGCATGTTGGTTTTGTTTTGGTTTTCCATCTTTCTTCTCTCTGTCCAAATCGCTGCTGTTTGTTGGAGAAGATGTTGCTGGCTTGGTTGAATCAGTTTCAACCTTAGAAGCTTTCCCTTCTATAATAAAGGTGAACGGCCAAGGGTTGAGATCAAGGAGAGAAAATGTAAAGCACAGAGTTCTCATAGATACCCAAGCTTCCTGAGTTCTTCTCCTTCAAAGATGTTCATTTTGTTTTCTTTTTCTTAGTATTGTTTGTCTGAGTCTCATGGTAAAAGGCAAACATCATGAAGTTTGTAAGAAAAAGCCAGTGAGAGGAAAAAAGCAGTGATCAATATTAGAGAAAAAGCCATAGATGTCTCAGAGTTTCTTTGTACATCTGGATGTTGTGTTTCACGATCCTGTGGGGATTTTCTTGCAAGTTGGGTTAGCACTTTGCGGTTAAAAGCTTGGTAGGAGTCCAAGTCAAGTTCAGATTTGGGGATAGAATCTGGATTTGTCCTAGATAGGATTGGGTAGATCCTAGGGAAGAATTGGTGTTTATAATCTGATGATTATAGTGAAATTCCATCACTGTTGTGATGGAGACTAGATGTAGGCTACATTGCACTTAGCAGCTGAACCAGGATACTTTTGGGTGTGATTCTCTCTTTCTCTACAACTCCTATTCTGTTTTTGTTGCATTGGCGACAAAAATGAAAAATATATCTTAACCGGTTACGAGACAAAAAGAAAATGTCTCTTGACTTGTTATGAGATAAAAGCAGAAATATCTCTTGAAGTTTCTTTGAAAAAGCAAAAATTAATATTCAGCAAAAAGGGGTTAAGATTTAACCCCCTTCTCTTAGCCACTGATTACCATCAAAGGGGATATGAGATTTTGGAACTGAATAAGTCAAAATTTATCATCAACTTGAGAGATTATAATTCATGATGGTTGTAACTTGCAATTTATTCCTGGTAGTTTGTTTTCTTTCTTTATATATCTGTGTTGGTACAGTCAAAATGAAAGATTGAAATTGAATATAGAATGTAGAAATTAGTTGAGAGATGTAATAAGTATGGGTGTACAAAATGCAATTCATTCTTTTATTCATTTGATTATTTTTGTAAGAATGACAAAAAAAATATTTAGAAGTGTAACAAAATACTTCTATCAAGTCTCTTTGGCAAAAAGAGATTGTGTTTCTTATCATTTGTTACAAGTTTAAACATTAAATTATATACAAAACAACAACAAAAGCTTTATTCCTATTACTAATGATTAGATTATAAGCATGTCTTAAGATTCAGAGAAGAGTGTATGCTAGTTTAACAATGTTCTTCATTGCTCTTAGATTTTTAGCAAAATCTTGTAACAAAATTGAGTTTTAAAGTAACATATTACGCTAATGATTAGGAAGAGGTCACAATTAGATAGTTTCTTGAGCAGAAGCAATTTCATTCTTTTTTTTTTCATTTCATATTGAAGAAGTAACAAGAAGCAACTACTAATTATTGTGAACAATTTTGATTCCATCATCAAAATAGAAGAATCGATGATGCCAAAAGCTGTGTGATTATTGTTAGTTAAATTGCAATTGATTTAGACAAATCATCATTGTTAATCATTCTATTAGGAAAAATCATCATTGATTAATACGTGTGTGATGTTTTGTGTTTTGGTTTAGTTTTTTACTTATGTGGCATAAGCTTTTTCGATTTGTCATTCAGATGGTTTCTGTTAAAGTAACATCTCTTTAGTATGGAAAAGGAATATCCTGATACCTAACAGAAGTAACATCCACTTAGATCTTTGCAAAAATAATCATGTACTTGCACGGAGAAACATGCCGAGTAAGACTTAAAAAAAAGGGGTCATGCAATTCTTAAAGAAATACAATCATCCACAACTGCAACACGAGAAAAATTGAAAAATGTATAAAGTAACATCTATTTAGTAAGAAAAAGGAACATGCTGATGCTTAATAGAAGTAACATCCATTTAGATTTTTATAAAAAGAATCAAGTACCTGCATAGAGAAACATGCCGAGTAAGATTTAAAAAACAAAAGTCATACAATTCTTAAAGAAATATAGACATCCACAACTGCAACACAAGAAAACTCGAAAAATGTATAAAGTAATATCCAGTTAGTATGCAAAAGGAACATTTTGATGCTTAACAGAAGTAACATCTACTTAGATCTTTGCAAAAACAATTAGGTACCTTTTTTGAGAAATGTGCCAAATAGGATTTAAAAAGAAAAGGGCATGCAATTCTTAAATAAACATAGACATCCCCAACTACAGTACAAGAAAACTCGAAAAATGTATAAAGTAACATCCAGTTAGTATGCAAAAGGAACATTCTGATGCTTAACATAAGTAACATCCACTTAGATCTTTACAAAAACAATCAGGTACTTACTTGAAAAAACATGTCGAATAAGATTTTAAAAAAAATAAAAATGTATCAAAAGTTTCTTAAATGATGACGACATCCCTGATAAACTACTATTTTATGATTTATCTCGTGCTAAATTGAGTGGTTTTTATCAGCTTTTCACCCACTTATTCATATGAATTGCATGATATTACAATTCCTTCCTAAATTTATTCTATGATTGAAAACTTGCTTCCTAAAGATCTTTTAATTGTATATTTTTATTATCCTTTATAACATTCGATGTCGTGATCCGTGTGTTAAGTGTTTTAGGCTTCATAGGGCAGAAATGGCTTAGAGAATGGAGAAGAAGCTTGCAAAAATGGAAGGAAACAAGAAATTAAGGAGATGATCAACAAGAAGCGACACTGACGCATGGCTCATGCGATCGCGCGCAATAGAGGAAATCGCAATGACGCGCTCGCGTGCCTGACGCGAACGTGTGGATTGGAAGATGCACGAATGACGTGAACGCGTGGACGACGCGTACGCGTGGCAAGAAAAATGCTGAATGACGCGCACGCGTGGATGACGCGTACGCGTGACATGCGCGATCTACAGAATTAACAGAACACGCTGGGAGCGATTTTGGGCCGCGTTTTGACCCAGTTTTTGGTCCAGAAACACAGAATAAAGCCAGGGAACATGCAGAGACTCAATGGATACTTAGCATAGGCTGATAATTCACTTTTCATAATTTAGATGTAGTTTTTAGAGAGATAGATTCTCTCCTCTCTCTTAGGTTTTAGGAATTAGGATTTCTCTTAGTTTTAGGATTTAGGATTATTTCTTCTTCATCACAGGTTCAATGTTCCTTTAATTTATTTTCTACTTTTATTTTATTACTTTAATTGATATTTATCTTTTCAATTTAGCTTATGAACCTTTCCATGTTAGATTTGAATTTATGTTTAAACATAGTTTGAGCTATTTCATATTTATGATTGCTTTATTCTATTTATGATGTTTTCAATTTAATTTAGAATTTTTCCTTTTGACTTTGGTTAAGTAATTGGTGACGCTTGAGTTATCAAACTCGAGGTGTTGACTGAAAATTGGAATTCCTTTGCTAATTAATTTGGATTCCACTAACTCTAGCCTTTCCAAGGGAAAAACTAGGACTTGAGGAATCAAATTGATTTATCCACTTAACTTCATAGTTAGAGGTTGACCAAGTGGGAGCAAAAGCTAATTCTCATCACAATTGATAAGGATAACTGGGATAGGACTTGCAATTCTCATACATTGCCAAGAGCTTTATTAGTTATTATTTTAATGACTTGTTATTTTACATTACTTGTTTCCTATTTCAAAAACCCAAAATAAAATATATCTTTTTCCATAACCAATAATAAATCATACTTTTCTGCAATTCCTTGAGAAGACAACCCGAAGTTTGAATACTTCGGTTATTTATTTTTATTGGGTTTGCTTAAGTGACAAACAAAACTTTTGTACGAAAGGATTCTCTGTTGGTTTAGAAACTATACTTACAACGCGATCATATTTGTGAAATTCTTTACCAATAGAAAATCTGATTGTCAATCCCATGTATACATTATCATGAATTTTCTAGGTATACTTATTCTTCTGTGGTGTGACCTTGAAAACTCCATGTCTTCTGCAATGATGGCGAAGAAGGTAAAAGGAAAGAGAATGATAAGTTCCATAACCGAATCCACATGTGTGTGTGTCTTGATGGTGGCACGTGACAGTCGGCGGTGAGACGCAGCGGGGTGACAAGACTTTTCAGCAACACAAATCAAGTGATTTTGCCGTAAAATACAACAGTCCCAAACTCAATAAAGAATTACCCGCATACATAGCAAAACAAACATCCTTTTGATGTGAACTGAAACATCTAAAAATTGGAGAGAGAAAAAAGGTTCCCAATTCACAATCTTTCGATAACTGAATCAATTGTGATTGACATACAACATACAACTCATTTGAATATGTACAAGTAGAGTCAACTAATTACAGCTATTCCCAATAAATTTAAAAACCATCCGAGGGAAAAACCAGTGAGCTCGGGACTTTGTATTTCCGCCATTTTTTTCGTCTCAGTAAAAAAAATCCAGCTAGTTTCAAGGAAAACCCATTTCAATTTCTTCAATCAAACCTCTAATCTTAGACAGCAGTAACATCTAACAAATCAAAATTCATTGTATATGATTGTGTGATTATATGCATATGATATGATACAAAATCCACTTACAACTAATTTACTCATACCAAAATCAATCAAGTAACACCCATGAATAGATACTAACCGATTAGTACTCTCAGGCGAGGCTTCAAGGCACGTATAGTAGAATACGGTCGATGATCATAAAATTTCTGCCAATCATTTTAATTTCTAGCTCATGCTGATATATTGAGACAAACAAATGAACAATCTAACTTATTTGGTATGTAGTTAATTTGTATTAATCTACATACAATTATTTTTTAAATTTTAATTTTTGTTAAGAAATTATAATAGCATCATTTTATCGATAACATAAATTTTAACAGTTTATTTATGCAAATATTTGAAATTGTATTTTGAATTTTTTTAAAGGTATATCCTTTTATTAATATATTTTTAGTTTTATCATTTAATATTAAATAAATTGGTAAAACTTCTTTAATTTATGAGTAATTTATTATGTTTTTTATTTATTTGTCCTTAATTTGATGCTTTTAATTAAGTTTTTTTAATTAGATGTTATTGGACTCTTGACCAGAAAATGAGAGCTTATATTATAGTCAAAAGCAGGGAGAAGTGGCCATTACGTTGTGGTTGTTCTTCATGATTTGCAGTATGAGAAATTTTAATATTTCATAATGAGATTTTGTTTTGTAACAATTATCTATTCATATGCAAAATCTTTTATCTTTTTAATTATATATTACTACTTATTTCTCTTAATTTTTCCTTTTATTTAGAAATGAGGAAAAATAAGGTGCACACTGTGGGATCAATTTACAATCCAATTACTCAATTATTTACGTGATCATCAAACAATCGAATACATACTTATTCTCCAATTTGCAAAATTTAACAAAAGTATTGGTAAGCATATTGGTTTAACCATTTTCTACTCATATTTTTATTTATTAGTTATTGTATTTTTTATATTTATAGTAAATATTGAATATAAAAATAATAAAAAATAATATTAATTGTTATCTATTTTATCTATTTAGAGTCATAATCAAATTTGACTCAGAAGAGCTTTTTTTTCTTTTTTGGATGGGACACAGTCCAAAAAATTTATTTAACTAAAAATCTCTCTAATCCACCCAAGCCTAAACACAAACACAGTAAAAAACTCTCTAACCCATCCATTTAATTACATCACCTACTTCCATAAATCTACCTAGTAATTCTCATCTTCCCTTGATCAAGATCACGAAACTCATCATAATTAGGGTCTAATTGCTACCTATTACAACCAACCCCACAAGTAACCCTAAATCCAAAAAAGTGAACAAACCTAGCACCCACTCAATGACATAATGAACAAACCCGTCGCGCTATCACGTGCTCACCATCGCTACCCCATTTTGGAATCGCTGTAACTGCGTCTTACCGCTCGGGATCCTCCATACACCCTTTCGCTATTCCAGAATCGCTATTCATTCATTTTTTCTTTCTTCATCTTTCACTTTTATCCTCTTCTTCATTACGCTTTTGCCTATGTTGATATGTTGTTTGTTTTAGATCATTAGAAAATAATTTGTTAAAGTCGTCTTGATTTTGAATAGTATAATATTATTACTGTTTATGTTATGTAAGCAAAAATGGGAGTCTCAAATACAACATACAACTCTGTGTTGATGATCAATGCTGATTTGGAAGAAGTTAAAAAATTTAGACAAACGTTAGAATTTTTTGGTTTATTAAAGTTACGATTACGTTATAAGTATAGCTCTGTATGGTTGTATCTTCAAAATTGTAACGCTAATTTTATTTTGTTTGAATAAAGGATAATGGGTATTGAGATTGAGACACCAACACCGGTTGCACGAATTGAGAAAAGAGCTCTATATTTAGTGGAAGATGATTTTTTGAATAAAACTCTGTACAAAACAATTTCTGAGATTAGGGATCTTATAGAGGTTTTTATGTAACTTGATTATATTCTAAGATTTTCTTATGCCAGATTTATGTAAATGGTGTAATTATTTGGTGATAATGTTTTAATTTATTAAACAACCAAATTTCAAAAAACAATTTGTGTGACCATTTGAGTAGTGAAGGATTTTTCTTCGGAAAAGTCTTGGTAGTATAAAAGTTGCAATGTTTGTCCTTTGGCCGTGAAAAAAAAGGAGATGGATACAGATGTCCCAAATGCAAAGCTAAATCACAGAATTTTAATCCAATGTGTGTATTATTTGTGAGTGAGAGCCTTATTCTAGTAGTTATTAAATGAGATTCGCGATAATAAATTTTTTCATTATTTATAGGTATTCACTAAATTTGAAGGTTGCTGATGAGGAATTTTATGCATCATTCATCGTGTGTGAAACTGTTAGTAGTGAATATCTAAATATTTCTGTTGCAGAGCTGAGGACAAAACATATAATGAGGGTACTAAAATAATATTATGTTTATGTACTAATTGTGAACATTATAGCTCATGTATTAATATTTTATTGTTGACACTTAGTATTCTTCAATTCAATTCAATATAGGGTGGGAACAATATTGAATTTCCTGAAGAGTTAAGTGAATTTAAGAATAGAATGTTCCTTTTCAAAGTTTCTATCAAGTTAGAGAATATCAATTCTTTTCAACCGGTTTCTATCACAGTCGTGAAGTTGTGTCACGATGAAGCCATAATCAATTCCTTCAAATAGAAGTACAATATTGAGCAGGTATTTTAAAATTAAAGTAAGCATGATATATATGTAATTTTTTCATATACTCATTGTGTTTTTAAAATTTCTTTGGGCTACCTTCTTCCCTTCAAATTCTGATATGATAACACTTCCAACTGATTATTCAGATATGAATAAGGTAAATATCTTTGCAAAATAAATATTCATCTATTGAATTTTTAAAAAAATGTTTTTCCAATTCGTATCTGTTAAAAAAGGCATGTAACAAAATTAGCATTCTTAAACCATTCAGGTATTGACAAACTATTGAATTAATTGACGGGATATAATGTATATCTCTTATTAATATTGATATATTTACCTCTTATATTTAAATGATATAAAAAATCTCCAACTTTACCCAACTTCAAATGCACTTTCCTTATAACAAATTGAGTGGACTCTCTCTTTATAAAAATTCCTCGTTAGTGAACTATTCTTCGTAATTGTTGATATATAGTATTCCAAAATAGTTAATAGACTGCAAGTTTAAGTATTGTTGTTTTGTTTAAGAGTGTGTAGTATTAACCATGAAACAATGATTGTTTTATGTATGGTTTTAGGACAATTCTGAAGTTATTGCAATTGTTTCTCAAGGTTCTGTAAATTTTGAGGTTGAGCTACGACTTTTTCAAATTGTAATTTTTATAATATTTAAACTTCAATGATGAGATTGTTAATTAGATTCTTATCTCTTTGTATAACTTTTACTTATTTTTTTATAAGATGGTGATTCACAAGTAGATGACAACCAACTTAACATTGAGTCTTCCAAATCTATCACACCAATCAAGCCTGGAGAGAAAATCAGTTCTGCTGGTCAAAATCATGCAGTTAATGAAGCTGGTGATGAAAATGCTATGATTACATGGGACAAACATAACTTAGTTGCAAACCCAACTCATTTTTTTTGCAAATGAACCTACAGTTGCTTTTGGGAGTGCTTTTGAGATTGCTAAAAGTAAAAGATGGGTTTCACAACCAACTTATATGGTTGGAGAAGATTACAATTTTTCAGCAACAAAGATTAGAAAGGTTTCTAAAGAATAGCTTATTAAGCAGTTTTTATAATTACTTCTAGAACGATAATACAAGTGCTTTTTTATTTACTGTGTATCTAACTATCTTATCTACGTGATAAGTTTAGTCTAAATATTTTGATTTTGTTTAGTTACAAATTAGTTATATGATACACAGGGTAAAAGTTGGAGACTTTTAAAATATAACATTGGTATTATCGACATATTACTTTATAGTTTATATCTTACCTTCATTTTATTAAAGAAAAATTTATTGATCTGCGACCTTGACCCAAAACAGGGGCAAGATTTCGAAGAATGATTTCGGGTTAGCAATATAATATCCGAGCAAAGGCCATCAACCATATATGATCACCCTAAAAGCCATCAAAACAAAATAGACACAAGAACCTTGCTGCAATTAAAGATCTTGGACATAAATCTATAAAACGAGCCTCCTCTTTTTATTTTTTTTTTCTTGTTTAGACAAAGCCCATGATGGGCTACAAGGACACAACTCAAATGTAATCCATAACCCAATCCAGCAACCCGGACTCCCTTACCCATGCTACTTTCATTTACTCCATCTTCTGTCTGCTGCCCGCAACCTGGTCTCGATGGCCTCTTCGTCGACACAACAGTTTCTACTCTCCTGACTTGGCAGTGACCTTCTACCTCCAAAGCTCCCATGACAGTGTTGTTGATTATCTGCGCTGCTGCTCCCTGTGACTTCCACAGCGGTTCTGGCGTCCCCTCTGTCGAAGAAACGAGCCAGTGTGACCTCCATAGCCGTCGCTAATTCTTGTAGCCTACGCAGCATGAGCACCGTTGTCTGCGGCCCCTGTTGTAACCTGGAAGAAGCCAGACATTCTCAAATCCTGCTACTAGTAGGGGTGGCAATGGGTAGCATGAGGTAGGGTTTGGAGCTAACTCTAACCCTACATGTAGGTTGAGAATTTTATATAAACTCAATCATATCCTACTCAAGGGTTGAGAATATTCCAACCCTAACCGTTCTTAACCCGCGGGTACCCGACCCTACCCGCGAGTTACAAAAAAATGCAACATTGTTATATAACTTGATGATAATTTAAAATAGAACTAACTTTTATGTAAAAAAAAAGTATTAAATTATCAATTAATAATCTTTTTTTAGTGGCTAAGGATCTTTTACATTTAGTAAGAGGTCTTTAGTTCAACATCTACTTGAAACATATTTTTATATAAGTATATAACATATATATATATATATATATATATATATATATATATATATATATATATGTAGTGCGGGTTGCTCATATAGGATTGAGGCTCAACCCGCACGAAAACCCTACCCGTACCCTACCATATCCATTGTGGATCAGGTTGGCAACCCTACCCGATTGGGTGGGGTCGGGTTGGGTACCCACGAGTAGGGTGCATGTTGCCACCCTTAGCTACCAGATGACATGGGTACGTTCTTGTTCAAGTCTGCATGATGCTTAATCTCTAACGTCTCCTGCTCCTAGGTGCCATGTTGGTTTTGATCTGGGTGTGCCCAGATTAGCTTCTGTACGCGGCCTATCTCCCTGGCGAATATAGAGATCCTTCCTTGGTGACAATTATTTTGTCTGCATCTGGAGGACACACAAACCACCTTGGATTAAAATTACTCAAGCTAGCCAAATTCGTATCGCATGCGCCAACTGATTGCCTTGTCTTGGTACACAGGTAAATCCGCAATTAGCATTCCCCTGTTGAATTCCCAGATATCTTGAAGTATTGACAAAATTTCCCCAATTTGAGTTTCTTGACTTTATTGCTTTTATAATTAATTGACTGTCTGACCCAATGAGGACCCTTTCTAATTGCAAATTACTTATTAATACCATTGCATTTCTTGCTGGCAGAGCTTTCGTTGCCAAACATGATTGTATCTGACAATTGCTGCTGACGCTTAGCTTCTTTGATTCTTAGAAAAAGCTGCATCAGCATTTACCTTTACGAAGCCATACAGAGGAGGTCTCAAGTTAATGTTAAGAACTCTGCCTTTTTCGAATGAGCCTCCTATAATATCTTAATATCTCGTCTAATCATATTTCAATTCCATGAGTCCAAAAAGGCCATTACCGAAACTTTACTTGAATATATCACCTTTGGTCTATAGATTTTGCAATTTATATTGGTTATCGGTGTACCTTTGGCTTTTTTATGCATAAGCTTTGCTTGACGTTTAAATACCCTTCCTTTTTTTCCTCCTTTTAAATGTTTCAACTTAAAAGATTTAGGCTTCGACGTAACAAACTGGGATTCCGACACTTACTAAGGTTTTTTAATTTTATATATAATAATATAATAGATATGGTGTATCAATAATTTTAATTCACAAATATAGTTGCTCATGGTGTGATATTTTATTACAGTAACATATCTTTTTGAGTTTGTTTCCTATATAGTAATAATGTTATATATATATATATATTTATATATCTCTTCTTTTGGCTCTTTTCTAGTAGTTCACTATTATATATTCCCATATATGTATATATGAATGAATTTTAAATCATTTTTTTTCTATCACATGATGTATCGATTATTATATTCCAAACTTGGCTCTCCTACAAGTTTCCTTGATCTAAGATTGCAAATGTAATTTTTCAGTAAAAGGTATTCCAAGCAAAAAAAAAAATAAAAAAAGTACGAGAACATTCCAAATGTAATTATCCTACTCTAAATATAGATGATTAATTGTAGAGTATTAATTTCTTATTTGTACGTCATAAAATACTTTTCACATTTCCGCTAACTTATTTTTCTTCAATTTTCAAACACTCCTAATGTACTCTGCATATATAACAATTTTGAATTTCATGTACCTTAAGTTTAGTGTGTTATTTTAACCTCTTATCAATGGACAATGAAAATTCAAGGATAAATTCAAGACTTTCAAGGTTAGGCATAGAATAACTATGGACAGCCAGAAAAGAAGAAAAAGAACAAGTCCTTGTTTACAAGCGACACCTCAAGGTAATCACCATTCATAATTATCTCATCCCAGTTCTTTCATGGCATGCTTTCTTTCTGTTTCATAATACTCCATTCTTTTCAACCATTAATTGTTCCAAGACACCTACAATGGAGCAAAGAGAAGAAATGTTGCCAAAGAGAGTTTTGCGGCCAATAATAGCTCATATAGTCAAACTCTCTTGATTAACAATTCAATATGCACACAAAATGAGAGCAACAAAAATTTATTGCATGCAATGAGGCCAGGTTCAACTAGCATAAGGACTCCATTAACAAATGTTACATGTAAGTTAATTGAATTTTCGTTCTTTGGAGTGTGTTTCTTTATTAACGTGTCTACTAATCATAATATTAGAAAATTTTTCAGATGTGATTTATATTACAATCTGTATTATATTCTGACCATATTTTATTATAATAAAATTAAAAAATACGTATTCTATGTTCCTAATTCTTTATTAGTAATTCTCTACCTAATTTATTTTACTCATAATACAATAGAGGAAAACTAAATTATCACAAAATCATTGTTGTTTTTTTTTCATTTTTTGCTATAAAACGATGGAAACATGAATATGTATCAATATTAAGAACCTAGAAAACTTTGAATTATAGACAGCATTTTATTAACAAGACAATTAGAACAACTCCTATTACATGTATTTTACTTTTTTCACCCCAAAGAGACATCAGGCATTCCCTTCGTCCTCCCAAAAGTTGCAGGATTGCGTGCAACTTTATCTTCTTCCTTTTAGAAAAATATTATACCGAATGCATTCCCTGTGTACCTTTTATTCTGATTTTGTGAATGCATTAGAAAATTGATACTCAACTAGCCTTATGATCTCATTTCTACCTTGAATCCACTATCCGTGGGAATTCTATAATCTCATTTAATCTTCCAACCAACTACTACTACTACGAAATACTACTACTACTACTACTAGTATTATTATTATTATTACTACTACTAGTATTATTATTATTATTATTATTATTATTATTATTATTATTATTATTATTATTATATAAAAAATTGTGATGTGTGGTAATTGTCAATATTCTTCGATTCTTCAGTTAACTACTATGCCAATTTTTAAAAATTTATCAAACAGGTACATGTGAAAATTACATTCTCACTCTCTCTTTACACACACACACACACACACATAGCCTTATCTATTTCAACATTTGTTTGTTGTTTTCTTATTGGAAAAAATGCTAATGGCATTACGATAGCCATTGGAAAGACACCGATCCAAAATTCACAAGTTATAAAATCTGTCGCGAAGAGTGAAAATGAATTGTTTAGAGACTCTCGACATTGCATTGGTGAATCATCAATTCAAGCAACCAAAATTTCTAACATTGATCCTCTTAGAGATTATGAAGGTCCACATCTATGTTTTTGTTTTATTCTTAATAAAGTTGGAATTAATTTCTAATTCTATTTTTTTCTGCAAAAAATTGTGAGAATTTGAATTTTTGTTAATCCATTGATATACGTTTATCTCAATATAGTGATCGAAGCCGTTGATGATATCGATTATGAACCAGAAGATATTGAAATACCACATGAGTATAATGGTCTAAACCCAATAGATGAAGAAGGTATTGATGTATTCTTTTCTTTTTTATTTTTAAATATATCTTCACCACTATATGTATATACAAAGCTAAATCTCATGAATTCTGGACAATAATTAACTATTGTAATTATCATTTAGATACATTAGACCTTGGAGATCCCATATACCAATATCCGTACTGTCAAGCCTTGATGTAGCTAGATGAATGCTAAGAAAAGTAAGGAGGTAGCTCCAATCCTGTAATTTTTTTATGTTGTATGGAAGGAAAGGTTGAATTGCCTTTTTTGAAGCTTCCACCTCAAACGCTGCAAGAGTTACATAGTGGAACAGAGGAAAAAAGTAAATACTTTCTTAAAAACATAACGGCTTTCAATGGAATGTTTGCATTCCTTTATATGGCATGAAGAGTTGACCATTCAATTAATAAAGGTGGTGCACCTCCTATTTTTCGCATTAGAGGTCAAAATTGTCACCGTATTGGCAGTTTACTATCACCAAAAAGTGAAGCCAAAATTTGCTTAGCTATACATTTATGATACTGAGAATAAAATTATAAACCGCATGGAATCATTTAGGTAATTGTTTGACTCATGCGTGTAATTCATCTATTGCCTAACTTTATCAAAAATGCTAATTATATTAATATATTATTAGGAGTTAAATTCTCATACGATCTTCTTGATGCTTAACAAATGAATCAAAGTTCTTATATATTGTTTATTTATTAACAGGTCAAACATCGGTTCAGAATTGATGGAAACTGAAATTATTTCATCCTTAAAAGTCATGATGGATGAAAATAATGTCCTAGCAAAGACATTTCGTTTAGCTCAGGATAGACACCAAGTTGATGGCTCCGCTAATGTTAAGCTGCGGTTAATAACCAGAAGAAATACATATGCAAAGATATATAATTTTCCAATAGCATATGAGGTTGCTGCACTGATAGTTGGAGATATTGACAAGAACGTGGTTAATAGAGATATAATAATTGAGATAAAGTCAAGAATATTGCAGATGATAGAAGTAGTACATCCAATGTACCTTACTCTTCAATATCCTTTGTGGTTTTCATACGGTGAGGATGGTTACAGATTACATATAGCTACTTCTTGTCGACCAAATGTCAGAAAAACTGAGAAAAACCAACAATAAGCATGAGAGACTTCTTTGCATATAGACTTCAAAAAAGGACTAACGAGTCTCAAATCCTTTTGCGGTCAAGAAGATTACTGCAACAATTCATAGTAGACGCCTACACTTGGTTGAGTTATAACAGCTTTTATACTTGCGATTGAAACAACCAAACTTGAGGCTAGGCAAGTTCAAGCAATTTTATGAGTGTATGGTTCGTGATGAAACTAATGCCATTAACACCGGTCAAAGAATTATTCTCCCAAAAAGCTTTACCGGTGGTCTAAGGTACATGTTCAATAATTACAAAGATGCTTTTGCAATATGTAAATATGCTGGATATCCAAGTTATTTTATCACTATGACATGTAATCCAGAGTAGAATGAGATAAAAAGAGAGGTAACACCCCAAGGACTCCATGTAGAAGATAGGCCAGACATTTTATGTAGAATTTTCAAGTTGAAGGTTGATAAATTAATAAGGACATTGAAGAAAGGAACATTCTTTGGAAAAATTATTAGATGTAAGTATAACTAATCTTTTTATGAGTTTTTATTTACTTTGTTTAATTATCTATCATACACTCATTATATAGTACACTATCAGTATTAAGAAATGATTATGTATAGAACACTTATATAATATGCTCCTTGGATAGTACACTATCTTGAGTGTATTACAGTATACTTATATAGTTTATATTATCTCAAACTCATTGTATAATACACTTATATAGTTTTATATGATTTTGTTTTAGCATAATTTTTTCAATTTACTTTATTTGCTTATTTGCACTACACGCTTAGTTTTATATAGTTTAGTTGTACACGTAACAATTATTTTTTTATAGAATCAACTATTTTTTAAATCACACTATCTAACTTATTTGCAATATACTTAGTTTTATATACTTTAGATTTTCACATAAATCTTTATTTACTTTGTCCAAATTATTAGTAATATCATATCTTTAAATTTGCAGATTGTCTAACCATAGAGTTTCAAAAGAGAGGTTTACCTCACACCCATCTTCTTTTATTCATGCATCCAGAATCAAAGCCACGAATTGTTGATGACATAGACAATGTTATTAAGACAGAGATTCCAGATAAAAGGAAAAATCCAAAATTGTATGCTGCTGTTGAGAAAATATATGGTTCATGGTCCATGTGGTCATTTAAATATTAAGAGCCAGTGCATGATCAATGGTAAATGCTCAAAGTTTTTTCCCAAAGCATTTAGAGATAGGACAATTATTGACAAAGCAGACTTTTCAAGATATCAAAGAAGAGATAATGGGCGAATTGTATCAAAGAAAATTGTGGAGGTTGACAACTCCTTCATAATTCCATATAATGCCAGTCTTCTTCTAAAATTTAGATGTCACATCAATGTTAAGTATACTTGCCAAACTTCATCAATCAAATATCTGTTCAAGTATCTTCACAAGGGTAATGACAGGGTGATAGCTACATTTTATCAAAGCAATGGATCTCAGGTAGATGAAATATGTAATTATTATGATTGTAGATATATATCAGCATGTGAAGCTGCATGGAGATTGTTTGGTTATCCTATTCAAATGAAGGAACCAGTAGTAATAAGATTGCCATTCCATTATCCTGATGATATGCCAATTCTCTACAAAGATACTGATACAATTCAATCGGTTGTTGAAATTTTTTTCAAGAAATCTATGTTGATTGGATGGTTCAAAGAAAATGAAGAGCATATTGATGCAAGAAATCTGACTTATTTTGAGTTTCTGACAAAATTTGTTTGGAATGAAAAACATCATATGTGGACTCATAGAAAGCAAGGGTATGCCATAGGAAGGATATCTCAAATACCACCAATGAATAAAGAAGATTACTATCTAAGGCTACTTGTGAATATTCAAAAGGGATGTACGAGTTTCAATGATCTAAGAACAGTTGATGGTGTGGTTTATAACTCCTTCAAAGATGCATGCTATGCACTTGGACTAGTGCAGAGCTGTGCAGGATGACAGGAAATTCATTAACGCAATCTCTGAAGCAGGAACATGGCACTCTGCAACTTTTTTAGGAGACTTTTTATTGTTCTATTAACATCAAATAACATAAGTAGACCAGAGTTTGTTTGAAAAAAGACTTAGAACTTTCTTTTTGATGACGTACTATATGAACAAAGAAGATTATTGCAAATAAAAGGTAACTATAGTTTATTATGAAAATTTTTTGCCATTGTAAAATTCAACTTAGGCTATAATTATAACAAAACATTGGACAAGGGATGTTCAGAGTAATTAAATATAAACAATAATGCCCTTTTTTGGGAGTAAAATTATCATACATATGTTTCAATTATTTATTGGTGTTCACTTTAACTTTTTCTCTTTTTCTAATAATATTTTGAAAATATAACAAAAATAAATATATCTTAGTTTCATACTTGCTTTACTTCCTTCTCTTAATACTTATTTTGATTTATTGCCGTAAAATGTATCTACTGCATCTAAGAAACCATAACTAAATTCACATACCTTGAATACTTGCATTTGCTTAGGTTGTTTGTGTGCTTTTTTTTTTTTTAATATTATAGTGATTTTGATATCCATGTTAATCACAACAATAATTTTTAAAAAGACATATTATTAATGAAGTATTTTTTAAACAAAAAATAAGGAGTGTGATTTATTATTCAACAATGCATTTCAGATTTTTTTTACCAAAGACTTATTTAATAAATTTTTAATTAATTATGTTATTTTAAATTAAAAAAATACAGATTTGATGATGTGAGAAGTCCAAATAAAAAATATTGCACTTGCAAAAATTGAAGAGTTGCTCAAGTCAAATGGAAAGTCATTGAAAGAATATTGTGGAATGCCATATCCTCCAGAAAATTTGGTGTCCAACTTAGAAGACAGAATTATAATGGAAGAGCTGAACTTTAATGTTAATGCTCTTGCGAGTGAACTAAGTGGGTATTTAGAAAAACTAACTGATGAGCAGAAATTTGCATACGATTAAATAATGGGTGCTGTTAGCGGTAATATGGGTGGACTTTTCTTCTTTTATGGTCAAGGTAGTTGTAGGAAAATATTCTTATGGTCAACTATATCATGCTCAATTAGGTTTGAAGGAGGTATAGTTTTAAATGTTGTTTTGAGTGGGATTGCTGGACTTCTATTGCCTAATGGAAGAAACATTCAAGATTTAAAATTCCTTTGACCATAAATGAAGATTCTTTGTATAACATTAAACAGGGAAGTCCTCTTGCAAAGTTAATAACTAAGGCCAAATTAATCATATGGGATGAAGCTCCAATGATAAGTAAGTATTGTTACGAAACTTTAGACAAATGTCTCAGAGACATCTTTGAGATGCTCATATTCGTATAATGCTTATTTGCCATTTGGAGGTAAAGTTGTTATTTTTCGAGGAGATTTTAGACAAATTTTACCTGTGATTTCCAAAGGCTTAAGGCAAGATATAATTCAGTCTTCTATTAATTCTTCATATTTGTGGCATAACTGTAATGTTCTAAAGCTTACAAAAAATATGAGATTGTCACTAGGTGAAGATAACAACATATAAGAACTCAAGAATTTTGCAGAATGGCTACTCAAAATTGGTGATGGTTTGGCTGGTGATACAACAGATGGTGAATCGATCGTTTATATACTATCTGACATTTTGGTTAAGAACTTTGAGACAGCTTTGGATGACCTCATTGATTTTGTGTATCCAGATATGTTATCCAATTTATCTGTTGAAAATTATTTCAAGGATAGAGCAATTTTTGCACCAACTCTGGATTGTGTCATTGACGTTAACAACAAAATGACTGCAGGGTTACTTGGATAAAAAAGAGTTTACTTAAATTCTGACTCTGTGTGTGCTGAGGAGGGAAATATGAAATTTGAGTTAGATGCTTTCTGACCAAAGATTCTAAATGGAATAAATTGTGCAGGTCTATCACCACACAAGTTGATCGTGAAGGTTGGCGCTCTTGTTATGTTACTGCAGAATATAGACCAAACTAATGGTTTGTGCAATGGAACGAGAATGCAAGTTAGAAGAATGGGAAACCATGTGATAAAATGCAAGACTTTAAACAGGTAACAAAGTTGAAAGTATTATTCTTATCCCAAGACTGAATCTAATTCCAAATAACGAAACATTACCCGGTCAGGTTTCAAAGAAGACAATTTTCAATTATTATGCCATTTGCAATGACAATAAATAAGTCTCAGGGACAAACTTTATCAAAAGTTGGAATATACCTTCCAAGGCTAGTTTTCATCCATGGTCAATTGCATGTTGCATTATGAAGAATAAAGAGAAAAGATGGTCTGCGAATGCTGTTGCAAAATCACGAACATTTGAAAAATAACTGCACGATAAATGTGGTATATAGAGAAGTTTTTGAGTGCTTATAATAAAAAAGTAATTTCTAATTCTCTTAATCAAATTTATTAAAATTTATTACTATCAATTACAAGAATTGACAAATTTTAGGTGCTAATAGGTAATACATTTTTATTCTACATTTATAGTTTGAGAATATTATAATTATTATAAAAATATGTATTATTTTATTCTTTTGACAAACTATTTTAAAATTACGTTAATCATATAATTTGTATACTAATATTGATATAATATTGTTTCAGGTATATATTTTGCAGACATCAAAAAAGAGTGTTGAGTTATTTTTTAGTGAGTTTAAATTATTTATTATTTATTGAAAAACTTTGTTTATTAAAATTTTTTAATAATTTGTTATTTATTTTGAATTAATTTTAATATGTCCTTACTTAATAGTAAAACAACATATAAAAATTTGTTAGTGAATCTAAATATTACTAAATTATTTATAGTCATATTAAATATATATATCTAATTTATTAAAAAAATAAATTATTAAAATTAATTAATAATTATTTTAAAATTGATACACTTAACAGTAAATTAAAAAAATAATATATATCATATTATTTTTTTATTAATAAAATTTTTATAATTTAAATTAATTTTAATAAAAATTATAATTTCAATCTTATATATAAATTATTAGATATGTAGATATGTAGATATACAACCGGTGTAAAATGGTTTGATCTGCCTGTTTATTGAAAGGTGGAAACTCAGGTGCAATCGACTTCAGTGAAGTTGATAGTTGAGAATCGTTAGATAATTTGATTAATTTGACTAAACTTTCATCTTACAATTCTCAACTATCAACTTCAAGTAAATCGATTTCCACCTTATTGAAAACTTTAAAACGACATATTCTTAAAAGAGAATCGGTTCAAAATTAGAAACATTTTTTTTATATAGAAAAAATACTGGTGTTTTTGTTGAAAATGGGAGTATTTGGTGTAATTACAGATGAGTGGATTTTTTAGGTGGAAAGTCAACACGTGGGGGCGTGTTGGACACGTGGCAGTATCTTAGCCAACACGTGGGGAGCGTGTTGCACCACGTGGGGGCGTGTTGGACAATATCCACAATACTGTAAAACACTTAAATATCAATATTCAACTAAAACACCATCTTTCTTTCCATATTAAAAATAATTTCTGTCAAAATTAATCTTTTTTGAAAAAACAATAAAAGAAAAACCCTAATCTTCAAAGAAGCCCCCTGCAACCTACTGCTCACACTCGCAGCACTAAAACACACACAGGCAGAGTTCAAAGCCTCGATCTTCTTTGTCGCCGCCTCTCGCCAGCCCCCGTTTCGTCGCTGCGCCGCTCGCGTCTTCCTCTGCGCCGCCGCGCCGTACGCGTCTTCCTCCGCGTCACCGCCGCTCGCGTCTTCCTGTGCATCACCACGCCCCTCGCGTCTTCCGCTGTGCTTTGCCGTGGCTCAGTTCTCTGTCGCCCTCTTCTCTGCGTGCGGCCAAGGTGAGTCTTTCTTATTTTTTATAGTTTTTCAATCATTAATTTTTAATGATTTGGCCATTTAGTTGATTGTTGCTGCTGATCGTGTTTTAATGTAGCTGCAATGGCTATTTTTTGCTGATTCTGACCCTTTTTGCCTCGTGCTTCCTCTGGCTTTGGTTCTGTGAATAGGAATACTGTGACATTTTATTGGAACATTGAGGCTTTGGTTCTGCTTCTGAACTTCTGCAGAGGTCAGCTTTTATTTTTTTATTTTTTTCAATGTAGTGTAGTCTGTGGAATAGATAAATTGATATTAATTGGAATTTTATAAAATGACACTTGATCACAAATTTGAAAGCAATTGGAATTTGTATATAAATTGTTGCTGTTTTCATGTAAGTTTAAAATAGAAATTTGATACTAATTGGAATTTGTATAGAATACTTGATACTTGATTGTTGTTGTTTTAATACTTGAAAACATTTTTCTAATCACACATCCATATTAATGTTGATTCCTGGGAATTCCAGGAATAATGTACCTACCTGGAATTTGATTTGTGGGTGTAGTATTCCCGGGAATTTTCTTTCTAGGAAACACAAACCAATCTATGGACCCAACACATGGTTTGCGTATGGGAAAAAGAAAAAGAAAAAGGGGGGGGGGGGGGGTTGCAATTTATAAGTAAGGCCTGGGCAGGTTCTGATCCCCATGGGCCTTGCAATTAAATACTCCTCTGGCATTTTTTCTTGAAAACAATGCTTTGCTTCTTTACAATTTGCAAAGGCTCTTCGTTTGTATTTACACTGAGAAACTTGCATGGCAATTGTAGGTTCGAAAATGACCATTTCCTATGCTCACATGCTTCAATTTTCCACTAGTATCCTCAATGGCAAGCTATCATTTACCAGTGACAATAAAGGGAGAAGGACACACGTCTTAGCTTTTGCTTCGTTGGAGAGACCAGACAAAAATATAGTCATTGACCCCAAGGTACACCTTGAAATTTTTATAGGATTTCATGATGTGTGTATTCAAGTTTTATGATGCAATGTTATAGCGGGAATTGAAGCTATTGATAAACATAAGAGACCAATTTTATTTATTTGCCAAATTAAAAGTGCACTCACTGTTCAGCTAGATTTTAGATGGTTCTCAAGGTGGAATTCATATGTTGTCTTTGAAATAAACAGCATGGGTTTATGTATATGATGCATTTATGTTTTCTATTTTCAATGAGTTTAAGACCACCTGGTAGTATATGTAACCCAACGATAATGGTCATGGTCATTGTGCAAACTAATTTTAGATTCTAAAACATATTACTACGCCACTTTGTTGATGATATATTACTTTTGTTCAGTGTTTAGGATTTCCTATTATTTCATTATCCAATGGTCTTGTGATTTGACATTGCTCCTGCTTTTTTTTTCACCAAGTACATTGTGGCGAAGTATGTGGTGTAAGCCTTGGCTCTGCTTTTGAGATTTGTTACATAAACATCTATTATAGTAGTTTTGGTTAAATCCTTACTGGAGGTAGCTAGATGCTTGAGATCAAATGGTGAATTTTAGTGCTTTATAATTGGGCCGTAAATGATCCAAATCAGAAAACACTAGAAGTTCTTTATTATCTTAATTGCATGATTATTTTTGGCAAGCTATTATCATTGTTTTTTTAAATCTCCAATACTGCTAAACTAGTGTAATTGTCTATTATACTTTACATTAAATTGTGAAGATCACCTCTTGTAAGTTAGTTTATATTTAGATTTGTCGGTCTACGTTGGGGGGAAATTTAATTACGCAGGAACAAGTCTCTAGGGTCTCTATTCTTTCACAGTTAATGGTGATTGTATATTTGGGTTAATGCTAAGGAATTTTATTCATTGCATTGCATGTGTAATTTCTTGCTGTCTTTTTTTCCCCATCTTATTTCACATTAAAGTGTTAAAGTTTTGTCAGGTAGACTCTCTGCTGGACAGTGTAAAATGGGATGATAAAGGTTTGGCTGTGGCAATAGCTCAGAATATTGACACTGGAGCCATATTAATGCAAGGTTTTGCAAATAGAGAAGCAGTGTTTACAACCCTATCTTCCCGGAAGGCTACGTTCTTCAGTCGGTCACGGTCAACATTGTGGACCAAAGGAGAGACTTCTAATAATTTTATAAATATTCACGATGTTTTTCTTGACTGTGATCGTGATTCTGTATGTTTTTTTCCTTTTACCCTTGAATTATTATTACTATTTGATTCATAGGCATGTTACTTATTATCTTTTTTTTCCCTATGGAAAATGCTTCTTAGATAATATACTTCGGGAAACCTGATGGACCTACCTGCCACACAGGGGCAGAAACATGCTATTATACATCAGTCTTTGACTCACTAAAACAGCAAGAGGTTAGCTTTAGGCGATTACAACCTAGGGCATGTTGTGTTCAGAATTGTATTTCTGGAGGGAAATTTCAAGTGATATTCAAATTTATTTTGGTTATGTTACAGATTGAAGGAAATAGGTTGGCATTAACCTCTTTGTATTCATTAGAGTCGACAATCTCCCAACGCAAAGCAGAGTTAGCAGAAGAAGAGAATGGAAAGCCCTCATGGACTAAGCGATTATTGCTCAATGATAAGTTGTTGTGCTCAAAAATCAGGTTAGATATATCTCATCATGTTGTTATCTTGAGTTTGAATTTAAGTTTGTTCATCCTGAAGAAAGCGAAAAATATGCATTTCCTGTGATTTCCATTGCAAAGTGTTATATAGCTGATAGAATTGCCTCCACATGAAAGTTTTCTATTAAAAGAAACATTACCTATACGTTTAATTATAGTTCTATTGGCTTGGAGAAAATACATGCACCTTTGTGACTTATATCTTTGTATCTGCAGAGAAGAGGCAAATGAGTTGTGTCAAACACTAGAGAATAACGAGGACAAGTCACGTACTGCTTCAGAGATGGCTGATGTACTCTATCATGCCATGGTATTGTTGGCAGTGAAAGATGTCAAAGTAGAAGATGTTCTGCAGGTTCTTCGGCAGAGATTTTTCCAATCTGGTATCGAGGAAAAGAAAAGTCGAGTATCCAAGAAATCAGAGCAAGATTGAACTTAACTCTAAGTACATATCTCAAGCACTGTATTCGGATTTTTTGACATATCAGGATGTACTATAGGTGTTCTTATCATTGTGACTGATGAGGTATGCATATGAAAGTTGAGAATGTCAAGAGCACCATCTTGATGTTACTTTTCAACTTCGCTACTAGATATCAGTTGTACATTTTTTAGAGGTTTTCTTAAGTTAATTTAAGTATTGCATTCATGCTTATATGTAGCAAGGTGTAATTCTGGATTGAAGACTTATCTGCATAACTTTTTGGTCTTCGTAGTTATTTTGTTTCAGTTGGATTGTTATATCTTTGTGTCATCTTTTGGTTATTCTACTATTTTCCTTTTGGCTCATTGTTCACAATTATCATTGGGATTTAAATTAAAAACTAAATATAATTACAAGGCAAATAACACATTATATAAGCATTATTTAAGGAGAACAAGCATGTTATTTATATAAACATTATAAGCATTTACCATTTAGTATAGCATATGTTATTTATATAACATTTGAGGAACTCAGTATAAATGACACAATTCAGGATGTTTTCTAAGTGAATTTGTGTAAAATTTGCTATATAAAATATTTATTTATTCAAATCAAGTAGTAGTATAACATCATTTCCTTCAAGAAGAACAAGTAACATTGCCGTTGAGTTCAATAACGTCAATTATAATTCAAATTGACCTGTAATTATTTTCATAATAATAACATGCTGGATTATTTTTCCCCATATACGTTAGGGTGAGATTATATCATATCGAAACAAGTTAAGATGCGTATCAGGTTGATGGTGGTACCCGGTGAGATGGCGGTACCCGGTGAGATGGTGGTGCCGATGGTGGTACCTTGTGAGATGGTGGTACCTTGTGAGATGGCGGTGTCACCCCATGAGTAGGCGAAGGAATCTCGATATCGGTGCATGATCCCATGCACAGGTTATTCTTGTTTTCACATTTCATTGCACAATTCAAGAAGTGCTGCATGTCCTTAATGTAGCAATCAATCATGCAGGAAACAATGTCGTCTCCACATAAACCAAGGCACTGCCCAGTTTTGATTTTGTTGATGGCATTATCAGCCATTCCCAATGAAATTAGCACAAGCACTGCAAGAATTTGCATTGCTTGCTTCCCCTTCAGACCCATCTTGCTCTTTGAGTTTTTCTGTTTAGTTCCTCCACTGAATACTCCTTGAGATGTTTGTGAATGAAATATGTTGAAGCTTTGCTATGTTTATATACTAGTGTTGTAGTGAACGTGGTGGTTGTCTTCACGGTTCAAAGAGGTGTCACACACTTTGCATGGTGGTGGTGGTTTGTTATTTGAAAAAGAAACTTTTGATTGTACGGCACATATGAAAAGCGATGCATATAGATCATTCTTATGCTTCAGGCTTCGGTGAATTCTTAAATTCCTAGTTACTATGCAGAGAGCAACGGGAATTCAAACAAAGAAGAACCAAATCCTATTATCATTATGGACATAAATTGCAATGTTTTCTATGACACAATTTGATTATGATATTTTATGATATTACTTGGGTTTTAATTTTCTATTGAATTATGAAAATTAATGGTCTGTCAAGCATACTTTTTTAGCAATTTTTATTTTGTAAAATTACTTAGAAAAATTTATTTGTTTATTTATTTTTGTAGTTAAAAGGAAAGCCAAAAATGATAAAAATTAAAAGTGATTAACGTTTTTTTAGTCAATATACAGTGAATAAACTTTTTCTCTTTATGTTGCACGCAATAGTTAACGTTTTTTCCCTTCTTCCTTCTTGTTTCTGTTCTCTTTTTTTTTAACATATTTTTGCTCTTTTTTAATAATAATAATGATGATGATGATGCAAGTGCATTCAGAGTGCACCTGATAAAATGTAGATCACAATGCACTCACTTGTATGTTTTTGAATGGGCAATCTTTTTGTATTCATGCAGCAGATAAATCTCTAAGTAGAACTCAAATCTGCAACAAATTAGTTTTTGATCTGTTATCAGATTAGGGGATTCGTGGGAAACCAAACTTTGAACAGTTGAGAGGAATGTTTTGATGTGATCTTGAGCTTTTTTTATTGATTTGGATTCACAAGCTTGATTTGATGATTGATCTGGGTTCAATGTTATAGATGCCAAAGTTTGCACCTTAATATGTTTGATCCTAAAGATGTAAGTCATCATATTACCAAGACAAATTTCATTTGTTCTGTTATTTTTCCTATGCTTTCCTTCGTATTATGCTTAATGTACTATTCTTTTTTCCTCACCAGCTTGCATTAATATATGACGGAATTTCATGTGTCTTGTTATGCAGCTTATATAGCAGACAAGACCAAACGTTGCAAATAAACAACTAATAATTAATAATCATAATAATAATACTCTTGACTTAATAATCAATTAACATATATAGGAGTGATTACTCCCTTTTATATCATAAATGGTAGTTATTGCTTTAAAAAATTTTCTCATGTTAACTACCAGTAGTTGGTGATAATGACAACTTGAATGTTACAGATATAGGATTTTTGAATGCTAGTTCTTTTTATTTTTGATCTTAGTATTGCTAACTTTCGGATGTGACAAGTTTATGAGTTTTGGATGTGAGGGTCCTGTTGTGTACTTGTGTTTGATGTAAATTTCTTACCATTTCATATGCTTGTAGTCTCATAGGCTGCGTATATTTATAGGCACGAAATATATCGAAATACAAAATCGTATTTGGCAGATGAGAAATGGATAAAACATGAATTTAGATCTTCTAAATTTTGAATTTTTACTTTAAAGAGTAAAGTGTGATCTCTCCTCCTTAAATGGTTTCTCTCTCATATTTTCTCTTGATCCCACCTATAAAATAAATTGTGAGAGATCACACTTTTCTCTTTAAAGTGAAATTCAAAATTTAGAAGATCCAAATTCATAAAACATTGTATCCAAAGATATTGAATTAGTATATTTTATGTGTATCCTAATAAGAAGGACACAGAAATATTATCAACAGACACAACTTATTTTTTATTTTTTTCATTATTTTTGTTAATTTTTTATAATTATATTTTTTATTATTATATTTTTCTTTTCAAATTTTTGAATGAAAAAAATTGAGAATAAATTGGACTTTTATAATTTTTTTTAGTTTATCACCAAATAAAATATAAGAACACTAATTTTTATGTTTCTATCATTTATATTTTATTCTCAATATCTTATCTTGTTCTGTTCTTAAAACTAAATATAGTCATACAATATATATGCGTGAGTTTTTTTTATTTTTATTTCGTTAATTTATTTATTTATTTATTTTTTTCTATTTCATTAAAGCTGACTCCATTAGTTGATATGTGTAGTTGTTGTGATAAAAAAAAAAAAAAATCTTAATAGATGTGCTCTCCATGCTAATATGGAAGGTGCATATTATTATCTGTAACATACAAGGCACGGCATTGCGTATTCAAAAACAGCATTTTGATTATTGATCTATTTAAAACTCAAAAGTCAAAACTTGATTGTTTCGGTAAAAGAAAGAAGTTATCAACTAGAAATCTTGGATCTTAATAATGTAAAGAGAAAATTAGTGTCATGGACCAGTATGAGATGTTAATTAATAAAAAAATTAATTATATTAAAATTATTAAAAAGAATCAAGTAGATATTATATTAAGAAAAGACTAATAAATAAAATTTGTAGTGATAAAATTATCCTATATTCATCACATTTAGGTGGCTATCTTTTCATGGTCATTACTGGAGTTTTTTCGATGAGTTTTTTTTTTCGTTTTTGAGTTTTCCACAAATTCATTTTTTTAAATACACTATCATTTTTGTTAAAATTACTAACTTTTTTTTATGTTATGGGATTTAATGGATTTTGTATTTTATTATTTGTTTGAATTGAAGGAGGTACTAAGTTTACTTGTTTGTTCATGATGAACAGAAAAAAGTACTACCAAAGATTTATATATGTTCTATTTTAATTTCATTTTGTTATTATAAAAATAAGTAATTTACTTTGTTGAGTACATTATGTGTTTGCTTTAGTTACAAATTAAAACAAACACTTGACTCGATGCTAATGTAGAATTTAGCTAATGTTTCTAAAGGTCTCTTATATCTTGTGTTATGTTAGGAGAATTTCAAATTTTCAATCTCATATTCTATATTTTATTTTTTTTGTATCGATAATCTCTTATCCAAATTGAAAAAGAGTGTTTTACTCATGAAATTTGTATAATTTTATACTTTGTCTGATATGTATAGTGAATTGTAACTTTATAGTTTTGTTTTCAAAATTTAAGAAATAAAAAATTTTTTAACATAAGAAAATCTCCAAATTGTTTTATGCAGTGTAATGAATATTTTCATGCACTAGATAATCATGGCTGCTTTAACAGCAAATCAGGTTTATTTTATGCTTAAAAGATCATTTTAATTTGCATACTATTGAATGATTAATTATAGTATATACTTTTATTGTTGGCCTAAATTTTATTTTGAGTACAATAGAATTTTATTCTGCTCTTCATCAAACGAATCTTTACTCTTATTTATTGATTGTTTTATTTTTATCTTATCTTTATTTCTGGAACCTAGTTGTTATGCTAATAAATTAAGAAACTTCTGAATAATATTAGGAATAATAAATATTCTAAACCAAAATTTAAGCTCAGCTATTTATAAAACATGCCAATTATGAACAAAATATGCTAACTACACAACTAGCTCAGAGATTTAAAACAAAGCTCTTGATCTTAAATGTAAATGAATTAGTGACCATAATTTAAAGTTAATTGCTTAAATCTGAAATGCTAGTAAAATTTGATAGTAAATAGTATTTTCTTTTAACTTTAGTGAAACTCTAAACTTTAATTACTACATGTATTTTATTAATAATATTATATTTAATTTTCTTTTCAAATTATGTAAATCTGTATGTATTGTTATGATATGTTAATGCCAATGTCAATGCCATACCTTTTATAGTGAATTTCAAAACTTTTTAAGTAGTTGAGTTTGAGCAAGGTACTGTCAAGCCAAAAAAATGATATTGAATATGAAAAACTTGAACTAGGACTTGCTCAATTTCAGCATCAACTTCACTCAAGTAAATCTGGTACACTAACATCATCTACTTGTATAGAAATATAAGAAATAGTAGTATTAGTATAGAATCTACTTGTATAGAAGGATAAAGAATAGTAGTATATAAGCATTAGAGTTGTCTAACTTTAGCTAATGCACAATTATTTATTGAATTAGTTAGAAACAAGAGAGTAATCTGAAGAATGTATTATTGATTGACTTGAAAGGTACAATACATAGGAGTATATATAAGTGTTAGAAGAATCAAAGTAATAAAAGCATACAATCCTATAATTAATATACAGATATTCTATATAAATATAAATGATACTAATTGATCTAAATTGATTATAATTTATTCTCTAACATTCCCTTTCAAACTCAAGTGGGAGCTAAGGATACCATCTTGAGTTTGGATACTAGAGTCCGAAAACGAGTAGGATGATGAACCTTTGTGAAGATATCAGTAGTCTGATCCAGAGTTCCAACAGCGACAAGGTGAACAACATCAATAAGAAGACGTTGTCGGATAAAGTGACAATCAATTTCAATGTCTTTGGTGCTTTCATGGAACACATCATTATGCGCAATCTGAATAGCACTGCAATTGTCATAAAAGACATCGATTGGGGATGACTGAGGAGCACCCAAATCTGCAAGAAGCCAACGAATCGAGACAACCTCAATAGTGGTGTCAGCGAGAGCACAATATTCAGCTTTTGTACTTGATCGAGCAGTGAAAGTTTACTTCTTAGCTTGCCAAGAAATGAGAGCGTCGCTAAGAAACAAACAATAACCAGTAGTAGAATGACGATCAGTGGGATCACCAACCCAATCAGCATCTGTGTATGCCTGAAGGGACAAAGATGAATGAGCAGAAAAATAAAGGCCATGAAATAGGGTGCCTTTGATGTAGCTAAGAATGCGAAGAACTACCGCATAGTGAGTAGTACGAGGAGCTGACAAGAATTGGCTAAGTACATGAATTGGATAGGCGATGTCTAGTCAGGTGACAGTCAAGTAGATGAGACCTCCAATTAATTGTTGATAAAGAGTATGATTATCCAAAACAGTGTCATCGATAGGGGTAAATCGAACATTAGGCTCAAGGAAAATAGACTCAGTGCAACTATCTGTAATCCCAACACGAGCAAAAAGATCTGAAGCATACTTAACTTGAGAGAGATAGATGCCATCATCTTTGGATATGACCTCGAGACTAAGAAAATAAATGAGAAAATCAAGATCTTTCATCTCAAAAGTAGGGTGAAGGGAGGCTTTGAGATAAGAGATACCATCAACATCATCTCCAGTAATGATCATGTCATCAACATACAAAAGCAGAAAAATAGCTCCATGTTCACTTTTACAAATAAAGAGAATATTCTCATGTGGGTTGCAAGTAAAACCGAGATTGCATATAGTGGTGCTGAACTTGTCAAACCATTCACGAGGAGCTTGCTTAAGACCATAAGGTGCCTTGCGAAGGAGACACACTTTGCTAAAAGAACAAGGATAACCTGGAGGTGATTTCATATAGACATTCTTTTCCAAATCTCCATTAAGAAATGCATTCTTCATGTCTATCTGACTGAGAAGCCATTTGTTGACCGCAGAAATGGCAAGAAGAGCTCAAACAGATGTGAGACAAGCAATAGGAGTAAAAGTCTCTTTATAGTCAATACCATACTCTTGCGTACAACCTTGAGCAACCAATCATGCCTTATAACGGTCAATAGAGCCACCAGAGCGAGTCTTGATCTTGTATACCCATTGACTGCCCACAACTTCCTGATTAGAAGGAGGATCAACCAAATTCCAAGTGTGTGCTTTTTCAAGTTCCTGTATTTCTTCCTACATTGCTTGTTGCCAATTCGAATTTGTGGAAACTTCTCTAAATGACTTTGGTTCATGTTGATGAAGAATGATAGAGAAACAATGATAATCAAGAAGATGAGGAGGTGAATTTCTTATCCTAGAAGAACGAGTGGAAGGAGGAGGCCAGACAGTAGGAGCAGGATCGTCCTCCGATTTGGAATCATCGGGAGATGGAGAAGGCGGAAGAGAAGGAGGCTATGGAGGGTGACTCAAGATAGAACCTGTAGAATTATCACTAGAAAAAGGATCAACATTAGGGTTAGTGAAAAAAGGTGATTGAGTAGGAGGAGAACCGAGAAAACATGTGATGCTCTCAGAAGACAACATGATGAGATATACGAATAAGTCTAGAGAGAAGATTCCAACAATGATAACCCTTGTATTTAGTGGCATAACCAAGGAAACAACACATGCGACACCGAAGTTCAAGTTTACTATGTTCATAAGGCTGAAGAATAACAAAACAGATACAACCAAAAACTCAAAGAGAGTTGTAATTTGGAAAGGTATGATAAAGACGCTCAAATGGAGTAACATTACCAAGAATGGAAGAAGGAAATCTATTGATAACATGAACAGCAGTAAGAACAGCTTCACTCTAAGTACGCTCAGGACACGAAGAAGAAAGAAGCATTGCACGAACAGAGTCAAGAATGTGACAGTGTTTGCATTTAGCTCGTCCATTTTGTTGAGATGTACTAGGGCAAGAAAACTCAGACAAAGTATCATGTTCTGCAAGAAAGGTTAAAAGTTTGGAATCACGGTATTCCATAGCATTATCGCATCAAAAAACTTTAATGAGCTTTGGAAAACTGAGTTTTAATCATGGTGGCAAAGTTAATATAAATCTAACGTAACTCATGGCGATTAGTCATCAAATAAATCCAAGTAAAGCGTGAATAATCATCAATAAAAGTGACAAAGTATTGAGAGCGGGCCCCAAACATCAGAGTCGATAAGATCAAATGGAGAGCAAGCAATAGAGGAATTATTGTCAAAAGATAAAGTAGGTTGTTTGGCAGTTTGACACGAAATACAATCAAAAGATTCATTATTAACCAGACCCAAAATACCCTGAGAAACAAAGGGACGCAATTTTTTTAAGGAGATGTGGGCAAGACATTGATGACATAAGTGAAGGGTAGATGGAGAAGAAGCAGCACAGAGATTTGGCACAGGAGAAATATGAAGATTCTCGAGTTCAAACAACCTTCTGAGTTTACATCTAGTCCCGATGATTTATCCTGTTCGATGATCCTCTACATGACAACCAGAAATGAAAAAATTAACATCAAAACCGAGATCAACAAGTTGACCAATAGAAATAAGATTAAAGTTCAATTTGGAAGTATAATAAGTATCAAGGAGATTAAGAGCTGACTGGGAAATAGAACCCTTATGTGTCGCATGCAAGAAGAAACCATTAACAGTATTGACAGAAGGTGCATTTATAGTAGCAGACAAAGACAAGAAAAGATGACACAAAAGAGACATGTGATTAAAGTAACCGGAGTCAAAATACCATTTAGAATTACCTGGAGGAGTGAAAAAAGTAGCAGGAGTATTACCAAAAAGGGAGAAAAGATGCTTAAGAAGAGACGTAATATCAGATAGAGAGACACGAGATGGGTTGAGAAGAGCAGAGGTGGTAGATTCAGTAGTAGCAGCAACAGAAGAAGCAGACACATTCTTGATTTGATCAGGACGTAGTGGGTGGATAGGGTAGTAATCAAATGTCTCGAGAGCTTGCAGTAATGGCAGAATAGTTGTGGACAATTGTAGCTAATGTGACCTTTTTGTTGGCATGGCAACATTCAACAGAAGGATAGTCCGAGAAGAGGTGCTCAGAACGGTTACCGTGATGACAGAATTTACCCTTTCTGTCTGTGGTAGCAAAAACATTTGAGTTTTCCATAATAGTAGATACAGAGAAGAGAAAACTGCAAATTCAAGGCCAAAAATGAGAAAACAGATGGTAGAATCGGAAAAAGCTCACCAAAAAATCTTTGGGAGGGTCCCAGTGTCTGACACGTCAGTTGCCACGTCATATTCCACGTTAGCAGCCACATCAGTAGGAAAGGTGACATGTGGCGACGGTTGAGTGGAGAAGGGAAGCCACGTCAACACTGAGTCAGCGAGGGCGGCGCACGGGTCGCGAAGCGGTCCGGATCGGGTCAGGTGTGGGCGCGGGTTGCTGGAGGCGCTGCTTCTGCGACACATGGTGCGCTCTAGACCGTTTGATTGTTGCTGAAGATCGACGGTGCTGGAGAAGGAAAACGATGGAAACGGACAATGAGCTTGCGGCGGTGCATGGCGGTGCGTTCGACTGTTTCCGGTGATAGGGTTGGTCTCGTTGAACTCGCGACGGCGAGACGAAGACGGTGGTAATGGCAGTGATGAACCAAAGTGTCGGAAGAGGATCGAAAAATGAGACCAAATAACACTTCCGAGAGAGAAAAATAAAAGGGCTATGAACGAATTTTCATAGAAAAAAAAAACCTATGCTCTTGATACCAAGTTAGAAACAAGAGAGTAATCTGAAGAGTGTATTATTGAGTGAGTTGAAAGGTACAATACATAGGGGTATATATAAGTGCTAGAAGAATCAAAGTAATAAAAGCATACAATTCTACAATTAATATACAGATATTCTATATAAATATAAATGATACTAATTAATCTAAATTGATTCTAATTTATTCTCTAACAGAATTTTTAACTTGTAGCGAAATTATATCAATTGAAAATTTTATAGGTATTTTTTTTTCTGAGATTCTTTTGTTTTATTTTATTAATTTTAGTTCTGAATTATACAATTTTTGTTCAAAATTAAAAAGATATTGAACAAACGTTTATAATAAACTAATAATTATTACGTACAAAGATCAAGAGAAACAATTTTTTTGTAGAAGATAAACAAGTAAAAAATAATATGAATAAAAAAAAAACTTACTAATGGTGAATTGAAAATCAGAAAATTCACTAACAACAAATTATTATTATAGATGAAAGTGTGTAAATAAAAATGAAAAATAAAAAAATATTTACAAAAAAATATAAAAATTATTTAAGAATATATTTATCTTTTTAAAAAAAATTTCAACCTTTTTTCTAAATATTATAAAAATAATTTTTTTTAATAATTATTATATTAACAATTCTTTCAATAATTAAAATTTTCTAATGGTCCTTCACCGTAATTTTTCCTAATGTAAATCTCTCGATGTCATGAATAAGGATTTTTGAATGTTAAGCAATATGAATGCGGGATATTAATACTGTATAATTCTGGATGTTAAATATAAAAAACTTTGGATAAATATTGAATGTCATCTCTCAAGAAAGGGTGTATATAGTTGATTTTTTTTGGGAACTAACAATTAAAAGCACAGAGAATAATCCTAAATATCACCAAGCCTCTAATTAGCATTAAACAGTAGAAATTAAAATCTCAACCCCTTAAAAGCTCAATACTACTCTCTATTTAGTGATTATAAAAGAAATTAATCAAAGCTCAATTAACAAACTTAAAAATTATGTACTTATTAATAGGACAAAAGTCATTACCTAATCATGCATCTCATCACAATTATGAATAAATGCATAATTTAAACACCCAAATCATCTATTCATATCAAAATATATAAATCCATAAATCGAGGAAGATTGAGTTAAAGGAACAATCATATACATTAAGAAACACGTGTCTCAATACAAACACTTGAACCTTTTGAATTCTTAAGCTAACTTTAAGGTCGTGGAAAAAAAAAGTGACAATTAGGTCTTTTAAAAATTTTGTATTGAAACAATTTGAATCTTAAAAAAAAATGACAATTAAATTTCTCAAAAAAAAAAATATATAAACACGTTACACCTTTTTGTTAATTTTTAATAAAAAAACTAATGGTACTTTTGACGTATATTGTTAAAGTCAATGAGATGTTCTTAAATGTTAGAGTAAAATTATCTCAAATGATGAAGATAAATTGATTATTCAATCTTTCTCTTTTGTTCAGATTTTTTATTTAAATAAATGTAATAATAATTGAATTAAATAATTTTAAAAGTTATTATTGAAATCTGTTAGTCTATCTTATCTCGTTTATACTATAAACGAGATAATTTTATACGTATTTCGTTTACAGTGTAAATGAGATAAGACACGCATACGTGACATGTATATATCTCGTTTATAAATACGTGGAAGCTTATCTAGTTAGGCAACGGCTATATATGTAACTTGTTGATAGCGTTTGACCAGACACCAATTTGAACTTTTCAACCACTTTTTCCTCTCTTTTACCCCTTTTTAACATATAATCAATAAATACGACGATGGCGCGCACAGCTGGTAATGATGGAGACATTAACAGACTGAACGAGACTTGGCATTATGCCGGGGCAGCCGACTTTGCAGTTAGTTCTGTTGTGTTGAATTTTATACAATCATATATAGATATATGTGTGTATGTAACCACGGTTAGGGTTGTCGCCAAGAATTAGAATATAGTTTGTATAGTTAGGAATATGTCACTGGTTTGGAACTCTATTTTGTTTCACTTGTGTTAGGTTGTTACTACATAATTATTAGTTTGAAATTCTATTTTATTTCTTTTAGTTTCGTCAAATTTATAATTAAATTTTTATATCTTTTTAATATAGTTATTATACTACTTTTAGTTTGGAACTCTATTTTTAATTATTTTGGAACTCTATTTTTTCGCCATGTGTTTGATACAGTAAGCGTGGAATGTCCTAGGAGGATGCCAACCACTATCATCGGCACTAAGTGCAGCCTTGATAGGCTGCGATCTGTCAGAGATAACCAGCAGACCTTCTTGTGGGGTGACATTGCGTCTCAGATTAGTAAAGAAGAATGACCATGACTCGGTACTCTCAGACTCCAAAATGGCAAAAGCAATAGGCAGGATATTGCTATTGTCATCTTATGCCACCGCTATAAGCAATATTTCACCGTATCTACCATACAGATGCGTGCCATTGACGGAAACAAATGACTTGCAATGCTTGAAAGCCTCAACATAGAATGGAAAAACCCAAAATACTTTATCGAAAATGCTACAATCGCAGACCAGAAGGTGCCCATCGTAGTACGGTATGGTCTGTAGCTCACAAATAGTTCTCGAAAAACAACTCTGCAGCGCCTGAAGTAGTTTCAGCACCTTGCTGTACGATTCCTCCCAATCTCTGTAGATCTGAGCAATTGCCTTTTGCTTCGCCATTCACACCTTTCTATAAGAAGGTTTGAAGTGATAGCTTTATTGGACCGCACCTTGCATGACAAGGATGCTGACGGAGGGGTTGGACTGTATCAACGATAAGATGACCTTACAGATGAGACTGCTATCCAACTGTCGATGGTCTTGGGACATGGTGGGTGCTAAATAAGTGTGCGATTCACCAACCTTCTAGACCTCCCTGATGAAATAAAATAGTCATGTTTAGGCGTCATGGTTCAAAAGTACTTAATATATGGCAACCATAAATGAGTAAGTACGCCTCAATTAAACTTGAATTCACTAGTATCCGAGGTTCTGTTGAAGGGCAACACAGAGACTTCATGGATATCCATTTGTAGCTTGACGGTATTGCACATGGTACTTTAATCGGTCCGATTCGATCACCCGATACTCAGCACTCCTACGAATACTGTAGTTCTTCACACCCTGCATCACTGCATCTCGGCATTTGAATCTGTGGCCGACCCAAAACTCTATCCCACCGCCTATTGTAAACCTCCTCCCCTGTGTTGGAAAATGAAGTTCTCTCATGCATGACGTCCAGATCCAATATATGATAGTGACTTGGTACATTTGAAAGCTCCGGAATTGAGTTGAGGAGGGAGGAGGCAAAACATAGCGCACCGCTATCTCGGCGGGCGTCTCCGGTACAAACTCCTCATCATCACCCCCCTCAGAAGAATCATTGTCGCCATTATCGACAATGTACTCTTCGTCACCCACCTCCATGTCCTCCATTGGAATGGAAACATGAATGTGTGGTTGTACGAGAGGTCGGTCTTCTTGTACATAGGTCGAGTATACAGAACCACCACCACCAAAATTTTCAACCTCTGCAAAAAACTCCATCACTTGCTCCGCCATGATTCTCCCATGGATGTCGAGCATGAGTCGCACATGCTTGTCCCCTAGAAGCCGAAAGTCGAAACCGGAAAACTCAATTACCTAACGGTGCTAGCAACCTATACCCCGCCATTCCGACCTCCCTCGTTTCTATTCCACCAAGGTTTTTCAATATCAAACTTTTCAACTTGAACAATGAACTCACACGCTGAGTGTGCAACAGAATCAGATTCTCACACTCAAATATCACTCCATTGTCGCTATTTTTCATACGACAATTGGGGTAAACACACACAACTATATATACGTTATTGCTGGCCATTGTTGCCTTCTTTTTGTGAGAAAAACGGGACAGAAGAAGATATAAAATGAATATGGAGAATGTCAAGGATTAGACATCCTTTTAGAACTGATGAAAAATTGTCTCACTGTATCTCGTTTACACTGTAAACCAGATGATTTTACACGTATCTAGTTTACAGTATAAACGAGATATACATGTGTCACATCCACGTGTCTTATCTCGTTTATACTGTAAACAAGATACGTGTAAAATAATCTCATTTATAGTATAAATGAGATATGAGAGGCCGATGAATTTCGGTAATAACTTTAAAAATTATTTAATTCAGTAATTATTATATTTATTTAATATATTTAAATAAAAAATCCTCTTCTGTTCCTTCCTCCTCTTGCTTGGACCTCCATAATCAAGTGCTACACTTTTCATGGCTTCTTCCACCATTCATTCTCTTTTTTAGGTCAAATGATGGCACTTGACATTCACTCTAACCGCCACGTCTTCCCTTCTCTTCTTAAATCCTATGCCTTCTTAAAGGACTTCTACCTCAGTCAATCTCTTCATGCCTGCATCCTTCATCTCGGCTTCAATTTTAATTTGTACACCGCTAATACCTTGATGAATATGTACTCTAAGTTTCATGGTCTGAGTGGCTGTGCAGGTAAAGTGCTTGATGGATTGTCTGAGAGGTAGAGCATCTATGTAGCACCATGGCTATTGTCACTATGAACATAGATAATTTCAAGAAGGTATTTGATAGAATTCTTGTGAGGGATGTTGTTTCTTGGAGCACTCTCATTGTCGAAAATGTTTAAAATGGCATGTATGAAGAAGCGTTGGCCTTGGTCAGGGAGATGGCTAGAGCCTTGGATTTAAGATTGGGACACAACAATTAAATATTTTATTAAAGATAACTAAATCTAATTTTTGGTAATTTGAGTTTAAATTAATTAGTACTTAGAGAATTTTATAGTAATTGAGTAATTTTTATGGTTAAAATTTAAAATTTTAGTAACTAAAAAACAAGAATTTTATATGATTTAATTTAAAAAATTGAGATTTAGAATTTAATACTTTCAATTTATGAGCAAAAGAAAATTAAGTAGAGTATTTTTAATTTTAAATTAGAGTACTTATTTTAAATTAATTAATAACTTGACAAATAATTTTATTGTGCTCCTAAAGATAATTTCTATATATATATATATATATATATATATATATATATATATATATATATATAATCCTAATTACTATTTTATCTCTTAATTTTATTGAAATTTCCAAACTATCCTTATCCCCTTTTTTTTCCAAACCAAACTCTAACACTAAAATTCAAAAACACACTCACACTCTCTGAAGGAAGGAAGAAAGAAAGAAACACATAGAGAGAGGGAAAATGAAAAAAAGAAGAAAGAAGAGAAGGGGAAGAGAAAAGGGACAGCATCGGCGCGACTGGGAGCCGCCATCGCCATCGCTGTTGAATGGTGGAGAGAGAGAGAGAGAGAGAGAGAGAGAGAGAGAGAGAGAGATTGAATTTGAGGTGTGAGAAAGGGAGGTGTTGAGAGAGAAGACACGATCGAGGAGAAGGAGGCGCTGTCTCGCGCCGCCGTTGAAGCGTCGATCACCGTCGCCGAAGGTCCCATCGTCATCACTGCATGCGAGCGAGAAGAGAAACGCGGTAGAGGAGGAGTCTTTCCTCTGCCGCTATTGCCATTGTCTCCATCACTGGAGGTTATGGTCGCCGTCACTGGTGGTAGTGAACCAGGCCGTCATCCTTGCTGCCAGAGCTAGTTGGGTTGGTGCTGTTGTCACTGTTAAGGGTGTTCTTGCCTCTGATTCTCGTTTTCGGATTGTTGGAGATGCCGCCGCCATCGCATGGATGCTACGGCTGCCGCTGAGACTTCCTATCATCGTTGGAGCTACTGCCGCTCCATTTCCTTGCACCTCGTTAATTACAGTAAGTATTCTTGTTCTGGAACCCTCGTCGCTAGTGTTTTATTATACGTTTGTTGAGGATTTTGCAATGTTAACATCTTAGAGTTGAGCCACTACAGCTGCGTACTGGGATTGTTGCTTCTGTTGCCACATTGTTATGGCAGAGTTGCTATGAATATTGCGGTTGCCGCTACCGCTGTTGTTGCCGTGCTGTTAAGTTACTTTGAGGTAGGGGATTCTTCTCAAACTTATTTTATTTCAAGAAATTGTTATAAATCGATATCAATGTGAAAAATATATTTTTAGTGATTGTGTGAGTCTTATGAATTAAATTGGACTATTTTGGAGAAATAGAATTTGTTAAATGAGCATGGATATTAAAGTAATAAAATAGATTAAAAACAATAGTTGAAGTTTTCTAGTAGGTGGATTAGGATTTGTGAATATCTTGCATCTTAATTGAGAATATGAGTTGTAATTATTTTATTGCTTGGACCGTTGGATGTGCTTTATAATTGATTTTCAGTGAAAATAAATATTGTGTTACAAATTGATGAATTTAGTTTGATTATTAGAATTTAGTGCTATGGAAACTTAAAACGCAAGTTGAATCCTAATTAATCATGTTGTGTTTGGTTTGAAATTGAAGGATTAAATATGGTTAATTCATAAGAATTGGATGAGTTATTAATGAATTGTTTTGATTTCAATAAAAGGAATTGAGCAGTTAATTGTTATGTTGAGTTTATGGTTTTGTGCATGAGAATGAAGGATCTAAATTGATGTTGGAAAATGGTAAAATATATGGTATGAAGTTGGTTGAATATGAGGGATCCTTTAGTGGTAGTTATGTCTAAGTGAATTAGCACAAACTTTAATAAGCTGTTAAATTTTTTATCTCTAAAAGTCATGATAATTATGAGCGGTTTATTAACATGGATAATAATTATAATTAATGAATGATCTGATATATATGTACATAGACTATGTTTGAGAAAAGAGTAGCCAAGAAATGGTAAATTTTTCTTGGGTCGGTTGAGGTATTATGACCCGTGAGGTTTAAGGTTTCTATTATTCAGATTATCTTGAAAGAATGAGACCTTTGGTTAAATTTAGAAATGTACTAAGAATCTAAAGTAGAATTCGAGTCTTAGGTTGAACCTAAACATTATTTGAGTCAATTTGAGAAAGTTTAAAAGTGAATGGTATGTTTTATTATCTGATAACAGAGTATGACGTCAGATTGAATTTTTGAAGGATATGTAAACCTAACTGTGAATTTAAGAATAATTGAGTGAAGAATGTAATTTCTGGCCTAGTGTGGACCTAATATATTACTGTTGAAAGTAAAGGTCAAAGTATGATTTTAAAAAGAAAAAGATCCAATATATGATTAAAGAAAGTATGTTATTTGAATTGTGATATGATTTTTTAATTAGCAAGAACTTGAACTTTGTCCCGCCTGCGTGAATAAATATGATTATTCTAATTGAGAATTGGTTAATGATTATTGATTACTTTCCTAGAAAGGATGATGATTTTGTCCTGCTTGTTCAGTGCTACGGTGTGGATATGGGGATGGTGGTTTTGTCTCGTCTACATTCTCTCTGATGGCAAGGTGGAAATGAACTCTTCTTTGTTTTATATGACACGTGTAAAATCCCACGTTTTCACGTAAAACTGTTTTAATAAAATAATTTTAGTACCCGAAATAGATTCAAAATCTAGAAGTTTTAATTAGAAAATATAAAGGTGAAATTTGGTTTCAGTGAAATTTTCTGAGTCAGAAAATGTATTTTCTGAGAAAAACTGAGAAAAGCCGCGAACCGGCAGTCGAACCAGCCGAACCGGTTTAAGTCTGTTCGATGCTGTGTTTTTAGAAAAATAAGATTTTGGAAAAAAATTGGTTTATTGTTTTAAAAGGACCCAAAAATAATTTTTGAATTGAAAACCGGGCACTAATCTTAAAGGTTTTGGCCCAAAGTGGGCCAAACGGACAAAAAACGCTAACGGGTTGGACTGGGCACAAACCGGTTGGACCGAGTCCAAACCAAGTCCAAGGTCCAACATATATAAGCTCACTTAATGAGCTTTTCAGCTCATTCATGCCCTAATTTGATGAGAGGGGCGCAGCTGCCATGAGAGGAGAGGGAGAAGAGAAAACACTATTTACCCTCACTTTCTTTTGCTTGTAACTTGAGCTACGGACCTCCGATTGAAGAGCCGTTTACGGCCACGCAAAACTCTTATCGAGCTCTACGTTTATATCTAAAGAAATTTGGTAAGGGCTCGCACCTCACTCTCTAGTTTCATGCCCTAGCAGTTCTGCATTTTTAAGTTTAGTTCTTGAGCAAGTTTTGTGGTTTTCCTTGTTTAGGTGATCTCTAGTAGCGGATAATTGATGGATTTTATCCCTACTCATGTTGGATAAGGTAAGGTTTAACTAAACCCTTGTGTTTAGTTTTTTTGTGTATAGTAGGTTTTGATGTTGGTATATATATGTGATGTTAGATTGAGTTTTGGTATTTGTTGGAGTTGATTGAGGCTTTGGATCAAGCTTGGTGGCTTTGTTTTGGTTTTTTGGTGCATTAGGGAATTGGCCAAGGTATGGTTTTGGTTTTTTTTATGTAATATGTAATGTTCATGGACACTTAGGCTAGTTGACCCTAAGATAGGATTGAATGATATTGGTGTATGAATAATTATTTGAGAATTAATGTAAATGTTGGTTATATTGGAGTAGTGTGATTGATGGTGATTGTTGGAAATTATATGCATTGATGAGCATTTATGGGGATTAGTTATGTTAGGGAATAATGAGGATTATGGGAATTTATGGTATTAAGCTAATGTACCATGTTGTGGTGGTTTGGAATAAAGGATCTTGATGATCATGATATGTGATGATGTATGTTGATGATGATTGTTGGATATTGAGTATTATGGTTGATGTTATGTCAAGGTTGGTGGATTATTGTTGATGTGTAATGTTGTTGAGAGTTGTGGGAGTGATTGGTAATTGATGATGGATTGTGAAAATGATATTGATGAATGAAGAGAATTAGGATTGTTTGTGAGGATTTTGATTGTTGGAGAATAATGATTTTGATGGTGTGGGATAGTGTGAATGGGAGATTATTGATGGTTGAGATTGAGGAATGAGTGACATGAGATTTTGAGTTGATTTGGTAGCATTTGGATTGTGAGTAGTTTGGTTTTGATATGAGAGTTTTGGTAAAAGTAAGTTTTTAAGGTTTTTGGTAAAAATAGATTTTTGGTGATCTTTGACGGATCATAACTTGAGCCTCAGTTTTCAAAATTAGTTGGGATTTGCTTTAAGCTAAAGTTCATTGAAAACCTTTTGATTTGATATAAAGTTTGTGAAATTTGGAATTTTGTGGAGGGAGTTATGATCATTCAATGTTGGTGTTGAAAACTTGAAATTCTGCAAAGTTATAGAATTTTAAGTTTTCTGGTATGTGCACACGCACACTCGCGCACATTGGGACCTGTTTGTACGCACAGACTTGTGCGTTCGCACACGCAGAGGCAGGCAATCTGCTTGCAGCGCTGGCACAACTTGTGTGGGTGCATACCAATGGAAAATTGCAACCTGTGCGTATGCACAAACCTATGTGCACGCACACATTGGGAAGGCAAGTCTGTTGGGGGCGCTAGCATACCTTGTGCGAGCGCACAGACCTTATAAATTTTGGTACCTGTGCGTATGCACACCCCTGTGTGTACGCACACTTTGAAAATCTTCCTGGGTGTGCGCACGTACACCCCTGTGCGGACGCACATGCCCTGTTTCATAAATTTAAACCTTGTTTTCAACTATTTCACCTTTCCAACAAGGTTGTAAGCTTCTATAATACCATTTTAGAACTTTTGGGCCTAGTTTTGAGTATTAGAACATGGGACATAACTTAAGGGTTCTAGTACATGATTTTATGATATATTAGAAAACGGAGGCTTAGGTTTCTGGTGTACTGAGAATGGTTTGACACTAGGTGAAGGATGATTGATACATGAGATGAGGAATGATGAACTTTGATATTTGGAAACTGAGTCATGAATGGACAGTGGTTGAGATGAGTCGAGGACTCGGATTGAGATGACGGACCTATGTATACTGAAAGTGTTTTCTAGAACCACTGATATGTTGTTTTTACTGTGATTATGAGACGCTATGCGCCCGGCAGGGACGGTGATTAATCCCGCCTGTCGAGGTAGCGGCGGCTGCGTAAAGACGGTGGTTAATCTCGCTTACGCTTAGGTGCGAGGACGGAGGCAAGAGATCCCGCTCGCATCCCTTCGGATCTATAGGGCGTGCAGGCACCGGTACCTAGACATTGATCCGAGCACTATATCTAGGGGGTTCCCATATGAGAAAATCCGAAGGGCGACGTCTCCATGGAGATGTGTCGGGTTAGCAGTTGAACCGACAATGTGATATCACAGCCAATAAGGCAGATATTCATCATGTGCATCTTCTATATGCTTGCTTGCTTTGTTTACTTGAGTTTGCCTAATTGTATAACATGCCTATTTGCTTCCTGAACTACTTGTTGTATATGAATATTATCTGTGTTTTACTTGTTTGCATTAATTGTGATTTGACTGGTGCTTAGGAGGTTAGGTAGGCGGTGGCGATGGGATCGCACGGAGGTTAGGTTGGCGACGGCTGTGGGATACAGCGGTGTTAGTAGCCGTAGTTAGAATTTTCCTAAGTTAGATAACCCGATTTATGGTTTAAGTTCTTTATTTATTTATATCGTTAAGCTTGAATATCAGTATGTGATGTGAAGTTCTAGGATTGCCTTCGGCGTCCCAGGGCCTTACATCTTACATCATTGGGCACTGTTACCATACTGAGAACCTCCGGTTCTCCTTCCATACTTTGTTGTTATTTTTCATATGCAGGTCGTAATCTACTTGGTGAGATTGTGGATATGGTGACAGAGCAGAGCATGGTTTATTCCTTGTTTATTTTTGTTTTACTTTCGTCATAGTATTCTCTAACCTTTTGTATATTTATCTTTATGGCCTTAGAGGTTTACTTGAGAGATAGGATGTATAAGCTGTTTTGATTCTAAAACTCTGTATCTCTCTATTTGTAACTAGTCGGCTTAAACTTCGCAAGCTGCGGCTAGTTTTCTATGTTTATATTACTATATCTATATATTTGTTCTATTCTCTTGCACCTATATCTTGTATCTTGTGCGTTAGTTTCGTGTGAACATTTCGCACTTTTGAAATTCTATTTTTTAGCTCACTCCTTCATCAGGCTTCTAGATTATATTATTTCTTTCGATATATATAAATATGTATAAACCTTAGAATTGTCGTAACCTCTGATTAACCTTTGCCTTACGGCTAGAGGTAAAGTTTAGGGTAATTGGGGTGTTACAACACGGCCTCACAGGAAAAGGTGGTAGGCACTCTTTCTCGATTTATTTTCCCTGGTGATACCTCTAGGAGAAGGTAGTAGAGCATACTCCCTCGATTATATTCCTCCTGGAAATGCACAACAGAGAGATGATGTCTGGGTTAGCTACCAGATGTGTTGGGTCTGGCAATGTAACCGACACGTGAGTTCACAGCCAGTAGTACTGACATGCATCATACTAAATTTATTTGTATATTGCTTGAAATTGGTTATCTATTTGTTTGTACTTATATAATTAAAATATGTGTGATTGTTTGCTTGATTGTTTACTTTTTTGTGATTGAGGTTGTTGGTTTGGAATCAAAATGAGTTATGGTAGTCTTTAAAAACAGAGATTAACTGGATGGTAAATCTGAAAAGAAATATAAAGTGAGTACCCCATGATCAGAAGTATGAAAAGTAAACAACGGAAAAATTAAATTAGTTAATTATGAGAAAATAATAGTTTAGAAAAGAAAAAGGGTATTGAGGAATGAGTTATGAGAGAGAAGCAGTTGAATTCTAAAAGTTGAGAAAACAAAAGAAATTTGTAAGAGAAAAATTCATAAGACAAGTATTGATCAACTACCATAAGGCAAATTATGTTTTATATTCTTTTATGACAATTTTAAAACTCTTATACTAAGAGTGTGTGGTTTAGTTCTCATCCCTCTATATCCCAATATCTTTCAGAAAGCGGACAAGGAAGCCTTTACAGAGATTATTAAGCATTGGACATGCATCACTTTATTTTCTTAGAGTAAAATTGAATTTAGTTATTTTTTTCGCTGTTATTTTAGAATTCATTCTTTCATAAGGGGTAGAAAATAGTATATTTGTTATATATATATATATATATATATATATATATATATATATATATATATATAAATATACTTGATGTATTTTATTCATGACAATGGATGTAGCTGTTTGAGTTATAATAATTATTGAGTACGTTATGATAATTGGATTATGGAATGTATGTATGTAAAAAAATGCCTTTAACTTTAAGTTTCGTTCTTAAAGGCTCCTATTATTAGGTAAATAAGTAATACAGTGGATACGTAATATCTTTACCATTAGCGATATCATGACTTAAGCCTGATATTTTGATAGTAAGGGTGTTATATCAGAGACAAAATATGGGTGGTGGGGCAACGGGCTTATCCCCGCCCTTATGGGGACCTGTTGTTATCCCTAACTACGAATGTATCTTTTGTCAACACTATTAATGGTTCTTTCTTGTATGCGACACATAAGAATTTTATTTTACAATCAAATCTTAATCTCCACGATACTTATTTTATTACCAAATTAAACTTTAATCTTATCTCTGTTAGTCAACTTGTTGATCTCGGTTTTGATGTTAATTTTCTATTTCTGGTTGTCGTGTGCAGCATCATCGGACGGGATAGGTCAATGGAACTTGATGTAAGGTTGAAAGATTGTTTGAGTTAGAGATTGTCATGTTCTTTATACGTCTAATCTATATGCTGTTTCTTCACCATCTACACTTCACTTATGGCATCGTCGTCTTGCCCACGGCTCCTTGGAAAACTGTGTCCTCTTATATTTAAGGGTGTTTTAGGTCAAGTTAATAATGAGTCTTTTGATTGTATTTCTTGTCAAACTGCAAAACAACCAGCTTTATCTTTTCATAATAATTCATCTTTTGCTTGCTTTCATTTTGATCTTATCCACTTTGATGTTTGGGGCATCGCTTCTATCGCTTCTATGGGAGGGGCTCGATATTTTATAGTATTATTGATGACTATTTTCGTTGTACTTGGGTTTATTTGATGACTAATCACCAGGAGCTGCCTCAATTTTATATTAATTTTGTCACTATAATTAAAACTCAATTTTCCAAGGTCACTAAAGTTTTTCGACGCGATAATGTTTTGGAATACCGTAACTCCAAACTTTTAAATTTTCTTGATGGACATGGTACTTTGTCTGAATTTTCTTGCCCTAGTATGTCTCAACAAAATAGAAGTGCTATTCAGATTGTCTATAATGATGTCTTTCATGAGCGCACCAAACACATTGAAATTGATTGACACTTCGTCCGACAACGTCTCCTTATTGGTGTTGTTCATCACGTAGCTGTTGGGACTTTGGATTAAACTGCTGATATATGTATATTTATTATGGGATATTACACTTTTATTATTTTAATTTTCCTAGTACTTATATATATTATTGTATATTGTATCATTGTAATTTACTCAATAATACACATAGTTTTCTTCGGTTTCATCTCTCGTTTCTATCAAAATAATAGTGGTCTATTAAGAGATAGTCCTTCAACTAGGTGACTTGTTAATGATTTAGTCATTTTTAATTTGGATCTTTACCTTTACTATTGTTTGGATGCTTCAAGCTTTGAAAAACCTTGTTCTTATGCCAATTAAAAAGACAATAAGTGCATGAGAAGATCGGGTTGAATCATACTTAAAACTCTTTTTCTAAAACAGATAGATACTCTTAAAACTTATAAAATCCAAGACTTGTGAATAGTAAAGATGACAAATAAATAGATGAATTCAGGCACATAAAAAAAATAGATGAATTCAGAAGATGATACACGTAATATATATTGGTTCGGCTAAGACTTACATTTAGTGTTCATCAACAATAGTTGAGATTTTTACTATAATGACAAATACACAATATTCTTTCCTCAAATCTTCTAAGATTAAATCTTGAATTAGATACAAAATATAAGTATCTTAGATATTCTTTATACAAAGCTAAGTAATGTCTTAGATCACGAAAAAATATAAGAATTTTAAATATTTTTATCTCAAACCTTTTTAGACTAGATTTGATCAAGTGTATGTGATACATATACAAGGACTTCTCAACTAGATTTGGTTCGTAAATATTATCAAGGTCAATAAGTTTTTAGGATTATTTGATAATCTGGTATAGTATAACATATATTAGAATCAAACTAGATTGCAAACACTTAAGAAATAAAATACTCTTTGAAATAAGAAGAGGGTTTGCATTGGAAAGTAAAATGAAATGAATCTTAGATCTAGCTAGAATGATGAACACTTAAAAATTGCAGCACTTCATCGTTCTTCGTATTGTCTTGTGTGAGAGACTTATAAGAACATTGAAATTTTTTTTTTCACTATTTGCTTGATTCCTTAGAAAGAGTTTGAAGTGCACATCTTTTTTGTTGGTTTAATGAGTTATGCAAATTTAATAACTCCGTACTATACTTACAGGAGAAAAAAAAGCTTCTTTTATTTAAATAATTCGGCTTGATCAACATACTTATTTTTGGAGTCAAAAGGTATCCGTTGATTTGAATAATTTTTGAGATCCTTGATGATGCATGTGTCTCTTACTTCTAAGATATTAGATATGGAAATCAAGGCATCTCATGTTCCGAGGTGAGTTGATAACTCAAAAGCATGTTCTAACTTTTGTTGAGTCAAGTTTTGTTTTATTATCGTGATGATAAATATAATTATTTATTTTTTATTATAATTAATCTCTATTGTGAACAATATAAAAATAAATTAAGGATATTCAATCAAGCAAGATAAAAATGTGCAAAACATCCATATACATAAGAAAATAATCAAAGTTGTTCTCAAACAAAATAAGATTTATATAACTACCTAATTTTTGACACACACGACTAATGTCAATAATTAAACATTATTCATAATAAAGACCTATAGAACTCTAGACTCAAAAAATTATTATAATATTATATGAGCCTTTATCATAATAGTGTGATTATTTTCGCACGTCATGATAAAAATCGTAACGGTTAAAAATTTTTAAAATAAAATATTAATAACGTTTAAACACAGTTATATAAAGATAAGTAGTATATACATAAACATAAGTCAAAAAGTCAAGAGTATACATGCCAATAGATATATATACATATATATATACAACCAAAAGATATTACCAACCCTAATTCTCACACGGGTCTCCTAGACTAAGACTCGGCCTATGCTGAATACAAGAAGATCCTATCCCTCAAAACACCATCAAAAGAGCGAGAAATGTATCAGTAACACCTTTGGACATCTCTGAACTCAAGTCATCAGCTGCCAAGTCTCTCCACCTGTGGACGTAGGAAGAAAAGGGGTGAAAACTTAAAGTTCCAGCAGGATAAAATGGAAAAAAAGAAATCCTAGGGTCTTTGTCTCTAAGTTCTTATTAAATAGAAAATCGCCACAGAGAAATAACAGAGTACATATATAGCAGGTAAACAAAATTAATCATAGACAATTAGGAAATTGCAGTAAACAATCACAAGAAAGTCACATGCTCAAACAAGATGATGCATGCCTGTTCTAAGCGCTGATCATGAGATCACGCATCAGATGACTATCCGCAGCCTGACGTTACCTGGAACGGATTCCAAATATGATTTCTCTACTGAATTAGTCGGCACGGGTATCACATGGGCGAACCATTTGTCCATGTCAGTTAGATACTAAAGCCACACCGGTTTACCAGTATCAGTTAGGCTAAATCATAATCATATTATTGCTATTGCATATGTACATTCAGTGAAAAACAGAGTACCATATGGACGAACTCATGTCAGTCAAATACCACTTTTGTTTGACTGCGGTATAAGGCATCTTGGGCTTTAATCTTTATTCAATACTTTTAACCCTTTTTTCTTTTAGATTAACGCCTACTTGACGACTATTTTTCTATTTAATAATTAATATAATATAACAAACAGACTCAGAATTGCACAAATTTTATATTTACGTATTCACAACGAACTCAAGTTTCTAATGATATAGGCCATATATTTTTTGGATTCCAAAATTAATCTGGTACTAAGGAAACCGTGACTACTCTCTGATTTTATCACCTAGTGCATTCTTTTCCAAAAATTGGATATATGTTACTAATTAATTGTGTAGTGACTCAATTCTTTAAATAAGATATTCTAGGGTCTCTAACGATCAATTTAAATCTGGTTTTGGAAGTTCGTACAGAGAATTCAATTTTCTATAATTTTGCAAAGTTTAGCTACCTATTGAAAAACAAAAACAAAAATAGCAGGTAGCAATAACTTTAGGAAATTCACGACAAATCCAATTCTAATGGAATGCCTTTCAAATTTAGTAGACATGTACCTGACATACCTAAGTTTTAATTGCAACAAGTTTAAGATTAATATCAATTCACATGAGAAAGATACATAATTAGGAATATGGTTCTGTTTTTAAGGTTAGCTTTTCTAAAATTCAGCAAGGTAGTTACACTCCTACTTGCATATCTAATTCTCCTAAATTGGCATTGATCTGAAATTTGAACTGAATATTCTAGATACAAAGGGTAGAAAATTTCTTTAATTCCAACTCAAACTCTTTTCAGAATTTAAAGTTAGGGAGATTTAAAGTTTTTGCATCAGCCACATAAACACAGAATTTTCTGCATAAACCACCAGTTTTCAAAAATTCATTCCTCCCAATCTACCCATAAATCAATTCCAAAGTTTTATGGGATATTCTTCTATACACATTCAGGTTTTACAAAAACTTTATTTCATTAAAAATTACCGTACAGATTTTTCCCAAAATTTCATACAAGTTGGCGCCAATCTGCTGAATTTTCTGCAGCAAGCAATTCAACAACTTTATATGCCAAATTTTGCATCAAAGCTTTTAACATTCCTAAAACCACAATTCCAGCCTTGTTTCAGTTAACCGAAGTTGCTACTACTATCAACACAGCCCCAAGAGCTCAAATTCAAACATTCACACAATTAATGAAATTTCAGAACCTCAACAAAATCAGAATTTTCATCATCTTATCACTAGCAATCATATATCAATTTCATCAATATAACAATCAAATCACCAAACACAGCCAAAATCAATATCTAACTATCCTAACCCTTACCTCTTTGTGTTTCTCCCTTGAACCCGAACCCTAACCATTCCAAGAACCAGAATTTTGGTTAAACACAGAAGAGAGAAAATCACTCACCTCTCTTTGCTTGTGGTGGTAGTTGTGTTAATAGAAATTGAATAAATCAGAATTTTGAATTAGAGGAGGAAAGGACAGTTGGGTGAGTGGAACGCAGCTCTCTCATCAGCTACGGTCAGCTCCCTCCTTGGCCATCATTCTCCTTCTCTTGGTGCTTCGGCTGTTTCTCTGCTCCTTGCCCTCTCTCTACTGTCCGTGAATTCAAGGAAAGAAGACTGGTGCTTATATAGGCCATGTAACACCAATGTTTACTTCATCATTCACTTGGAGGGTTTGGGCTTTGATCAGGCTTGGCTGTCCCTTTAATAGGGTGAAGGGTTTTGGTTCGGTTGAACCAAGAAAAATAGCGGCTCAATGAATTTTGATTCACGCTTAACTAATCTTAATAATATATCTATATTTTTTTTTAATCATCATATGATTAATTAAAGAGGTGATGATTAACTTGTGATAATAATTATTCTGTAAAATAATTAATTATAACAAAAATTTTAAGTTACTGAATCTCGCTGTCAGAAAATTAAAACAAACAAAAAATCTTAATTTAACGAGTGAGTTAATTTAGAATTTTTCTGTTTTAATATTTATTTATCACTTGTGTGTATTTTTTTGGCAAGTGAGTTAATTTATAATTCTTCTGTCTTAATATTTATTTATCACACTTGTATATGTCTGAGAGAAGAGTTTCAAAATTCATTCGGAGTAGAACAAAAATGGAATAAAGAACAAAAGATAAAATATTTTCCCTTCTTAATTACCAATAACTACAAGCAATAAAAAGCAATATTCTAAAAATCGAACCGGACCTGTCAGTTCAACTAGATTAACCAAAAATCGATTACCTAATCAGTCCAGTTTACCTGTAAAATCGTCATGTAAAAAATTGACAAAAAAATTGGCCAAATCGATGGTTAATTAACGAATCGACTGGATTTCAACAGGCATCGGTTCTCCCCCAAGTCACTAAATGGCATCGTTTGGCGCTAAAAAAAAGAAAAAAAAGAAAAAGGCTGAAGTGAAGTCTGAATGCAGCCACTTTCCTAATCTCTTCGACCTCCCAACCCTAATCTTTTCGACCTTCTGCTTACGAAGAAGAAACGCCACCCAAATGAAACAAACGCCGGAGTGAAGCTCCACCGTCACGGCCTCACTGTCGTGGGTCGAAGCCACACCGTCACTGAAGCGTTGCCGTCATCTTGGTTGTCTGCTTGTTGTCGTCACCGTCACTGAAGCGTCGTCATCTGGCTCTGGCCTTCTGTGCTCTCCTACGGTGAGTACTCATTACTGAGTTCTTCTTCTGTTCTTCAATCTTTTTTAGTTTTTATTTTTGTTCTTCTGTTCTTCGGTTGTTAACTTTTTCAATCCTTTTGAGTTTTTGTTTTGAGTTTTTTGGTTTTTGACTTTTTTTCAATTAAATTTTTATTTAGTGATAAATTTAGGGCAGATTTAAAGTAGGTTGATGTTCTTCAAATACAGAATTCTTCTGGGCTCTTGTTCTGTTTTTTTATTTTTTTATTTTGTTAATTATTTGATTAATCATTCTGTAATGTTGAATAAATTCGATGTAGGTTCAATTTTAGAATTCTGTTCTATTGAATTAACTAGATGAATTGCTGAATTTAATTATGTTGAATGCCATATGAATTGTATGAACTATGAATTGATATATTGGTCCGGATTCTGTATTGCTGTCATTCTGAATTTAGATGGAATAGCCAAATAGCCACAAAATGATTAGCAACAACAACATAATGTTGTACAAGAATCTTAGACAGGTTCCTCTCGAGGAAAATCTGACCCGACTTGGGAATATTTCACTGTGAAGTATGATAAAAATCATAAGGCACAATATACATTTATCTTTTATTTGAATACTTATAATGGAAGGAGGGATATATAGGATGAAATATCATCTTACAAAAATTTCTGGACAAATTAAAATATGTAACAAAGTCACTGAAAAAGTTGAACTTCAATTCAAAAGGATTCTAATGGAAAACAAAAAAAAAAGATGGAAAAAGAAAATTTGAGGAGGAGTCTTATGGTGGGGAAGCACATGCACAAGAGGCTAAATCGCCTAACCCTATACAAGCTGTTGTTCCTACAACAACGGGAGACAAAGGCAAGAGAAGAGCTATAGTAGCTACACAAATTGGAAGTTACTTTAAAGAAAAGACTACTCCAGGATCTCAACCGACTTTGAAAAGTGTTTTGACTAAGTAAAGAAATTATGCACAAGGCTAAGTTGGGACTTGCCAAATGAATTGTTGATGCACATATTCCTTTCAGTGCAATTCAATCACCTTACTTTCAACTTGCATTGGATGGTGTTGCTGCAATTGAACCTGGTTTCAAGGGACTGTCATATGATGAAATCAGAGTTCATTTGCTGTCTGATCTTAAGAGAAAGTGTCAGTTGCTGGTTGAAAAGTATAGGAGCTCACGGAAAAGCACCAGTTATACGCTGATGGCTGATAAACTGCTATTTTACGGTTTATTTTGTACTGAATTGAGTGGATTTTATCCCTTATTCTCACAGAATTCGCATATTTTACATTTTCCTTCCTAATTTTATGCTATGATTGAAAACATGCTTTTTTGGCCTTAAATTTGCTAATTTTAATCCTCTCTTATTACCATTCGATGCCGTGACATGTTTGTTAAGTGTTTTCAGGGTTTATAGGGCAGGAATGGCTTAGAGGATGGAAAGGAAGCATGCAAAAGTGGAAAGAATACAAGAAATTGAAGGAATTGCTAAGTTGTCAATCCTGACCTCTTCGTACTAAATCGATCATAACTTGAGCTACAGAGGTCCGAATGAGGCGGTTTCAATTGCGTTGAAAAGCTAACATTCGGGGCTTCAAAATGATATGCAATTTTTCATAGTAGCCTTGCAGTTAAGTGACGCCCACACGTGGTATGACGCGTACGCGTGACTGGTGCGGCAGACAAGCGACACGTACGAGTGGGCGACGCGTACGCGTGACCAAGTTTTTGTCCAGCGTATGTGTGCGCGTGGCATGCGCACGTGTGACAGAGCGTCACGTGCTGCACGTATCAAAAATTGCTAAGGGCAATTTCTGGACTGATTTGGACCAAGTTTCAAGCCCAAAAAAGCAGACTAGAGGCAGGGTTGTAGCTGAGACTGAGGAGGCACTTCATTCATTACTTTACTTTAGTTTTAGTCTAGTTTTGTTTTGAATTCTAGAGAGAGAAACACTACTTCATTCTAGGGTTCTTTGATTTCTTAGCTTTTATTTTGGATTGGATATTGAGAGAGCTGCTACTACCTTCGATTTAAGTCGTCATCTCTATAGTTTGCTTTTCTAATAGCTCAATTACTCTTTTCCATTTAGTTGCCCTGTGTTCATATTTGGATATTATTATTTTTGAACTTCATTAATGCAATGAATTATTTTTATATTTAACTCTATTACTTGTTCAATTTCTTTTAATTAATTATCAATGCCTAATTTGATTTTATTAATTTATTTCAACTACCATGTCTCTTATTTACTCCTTTTACATGTTTGTGAAAATAGAATTTATGTTAATGGAGTAGAGCTCCCAACTTGACTTTGGAGTTGATTTATTGGAAACCCTTGAGTTGTAATACTCAAGTGTAATATGTAATTGAGAGTTGCTGACTAACTCAATTTTTACTGACTCTAGTCCTTCCCTAGAAAGTGACTAGAACTTGTGAATCAGAGTTAGTGCTACCCACTTAACCTTTCTTTGTAACTGCAAGAGGATAACTGAGTAGAAGCAACAAACCTTTACTATTGCACTTGGGAAAAGACAACAATGATAGAAATTCCAATTATCTCTCCTAACCAAGATCTCTTATTTTAAATACATACGTCTCTTGCTATTGTTCGCTGCTTTAGTTTTTTGACATTTATTTTTCCATTCTCCACTTCAAAAATTACTCAGAAAATTTCTAACCAATAAATTGCACATTGTATCAACTCTTGAGGAAATGACCTGGGAATTCTACTCCCAGTTATTTAATTTTAATTGTGACACACAAATTAAATTGATAGTGAGAATTTCGTCGGTTAAGACTATACTGACAACGCTACCTTTATTAAAATTTCTTAACCGGCATTTTTTCACCCATCAATTTTTGGCGCCGTTGCCAGGGAATTGCAAATGTGTGCTTTATTATTGGTTATTGTATATATTTGCTTTTTGCTTGTTTGTTAGATTTTGTTAGTTTTAGGACTTTGTTGCTTATTTTTATTAGTTTTTGTTTTTATTTGCTACTATGAATTCTCACCACTTTGGCTATAAGTTTGGTTCAAATTATGTTATAGGGAATGGAAGCTACAATGAGAACATGTATCAAGGATGGGACAATCAAAGGTGGAGAGCCTCAAGCTTATGATCAACCATTTTGGCAATAACCTCCACCAACGTACTATGAGCAAGAGCCATTCCATGATGCATACGAAGACAATGGATATGGTGGACCTCCTTGTAGTTACCAACAAGCCCCACCATATACCTATGAACCTCCTCCTCAACATACTTTTGAACCACCATACTCACAAGCCCCTTTCCACCAAACACCCCATATGATCTTAACCTTTATCCACCTAACCTACTACCCTATGAACCATATGAACCTTACATAGAACCACCCTAATTCCAACACAATTATCCCCAAGAACCACCACCTCAATATACGCCATCTCCATACCCTTATCAAGAAGAACCAGATTCGTATTATGAGTCATTTCTCCCAATAAATGAACCCTCCTATCCACCCCAAGCTCCCATAGATAATACCTTTAGTGTTATTCGCCAAGGGCAAATAGAGCTTCAAACCACGCTTAGCTCTTCTCTCACTGGTCTCACCTCTACTCTCCAAGCTTTTATATCTTGTGTGGATCCACATAATGATCTCTCCATCCCACCACCACCCTCCATGAAAGAACACCCATATCCATCAATCCAAGAGAAACACGATCCTTATTATGCTAGTGACATGGAACGAGAGAGAAGGGATCGTCTTAGGGACTTAATAGATCGGGTTCACGCATCCATACTTCAAGAGAAGCAAGAGGAGGCCCAAAAGGTGGAGGAGGAATGTAATCACCCTCCAACACATGACTTGATCAATAAGGAAGAGTTAGAAGAAGTTAACAAGAAGGTGGGAATTGAAGAAAGTTGTCAAGAGGTGGAAGACATCAAGGAGGAGTTTGATTTTGTACTAGAGCAAGTGGAGAAAGCCAAAATTATCGAAGAAGAGGAAGTGGTTAAAGACTTAGGAGATGCGGAACCTCCATGGGAAACTCAAGTCATAGAGCCTTTTTCCAAGACATTTGCATTTGATGTTGAGGAGGGTGTACAACCTCCAAGGCATAGCATGGTTGAAGACTTTGAGGAGGTTGATCATGAGATGGATTCCATAATTGATGAGTTTTTATCTATAATTGAATCCTCTCCCATTGGACTTGAGAAAGGGGTTAATGTTGAAGAAGTGTGTAAAGAGGTGGAAGAATTCAAAGAAGAGCACAAGAGAGTGGAGCTTGCAAAATCTTTGGAAACACCTCTCCTCAAGCCATTGCCATCCAACACAACATTCAAGTGGGTAAAATTATTATCCTTAAACTTTGCTTTCCCACTTGAATATGCTTTGCTAGAAATGGATGGGCAACTTCGTGCTCTTTGTGGTTTTAAGAGTAAAAGGGAGATGGTTAGTGGTTGGCAACTCAATCCTACGTTCGTTATAGTTGGATGTTCAAGGTCTAAATGCAATGGTTGGTATAGTTCTCAATTGATTGGGTCTAGGAAGTTGTTTGGATGCCTCAAAGAGAATTCAGATTACTTGTCACTTGGTTGGAACAATGATGATCAACTTAAAGACGGGTGCAGAAACAAGATTTGGGATCCCGACATACAAGAGGATCAACTTTGGGAGCTCAAAGCTTGTGAAGAACTTCATCAAGGCTTGATGAATTTATTTGAAAATGTTGGAGCTTATTGGAAGTCCAAGAGTTGGTGGAAATTTCAAGATGAGTTCAAGCACAAGTCACCATGACAAGGAGCTCACTAAATGTCCAACTTAAGGACTTTAACTAAAAGTGCTAGGTGGGAGACACCCCACCATGGAAAAATTCTTTCTATTTTTCCTTTTATTTCTATTAGTAATAAGTTGAATATTTATTTTTAATTAAGTTTATTTAGTTTAAGTTGTGATCCAGCTTGTTTGATAATGTTTATATCTATTCTGGTAGATTTTTAGATTTTCAATCAGCCTTAAAAAAAGGGGATGTGACGCATACGTGTGACCCATGCGTACGCGTCGATATAAATTTCTCTCTCTAGTAGAATGAATAGAGAGTTGCGCTGGAACTGTGCGGGAAGGGTGCCTACACACAACCCAACCCACGCCTGCGTGTCGCTGACGCGTACGCGTCACTTGGATTTTTGCTCACCCACACTTAAGCGTCGCCTCTTCTTCTGCCAACCCACACGTAAGCTTCGCAGATTCCTTTCTTCTTCTTTCTTCTTTCCTTTCCTATTCTCTCCTCCTTCTTTCTTACTTTCTTCTCCTCCTTATTCTCTTTCATTTTCTTTTCTTCATTACATTTACATACTGTCATTCATTGCATTTTAACTTTGTGCATGTTTTTATTTTCTTTTTTAAGTTGCCATTTTTTCCATTGGTGTTAAATTTTCTTACTCATCTGCTGAATATTTCTTGCATTATTTTGGTGCATCTTAACTTGTTTGATATTGACTAGGTAATATTATTTATAGGTCAATGCTTCTTCTTTGATGACTCTTGTATTCCTTGTGCATTGACATGAACTTATATTGTCTTTCACAACCCATTCTTTCTTACTTACTATTTGCACTTTGTGCCACACACACAAGATTAGTACTTTAGTCATTTTTGACTCTTTATTCATTATTTTTGTGCTTTATTTTGATCATTGAGTTGCGATGGGACCCACTGCTCTCATCCTTATCACTAATCTTGTTTGTGTCAATTCTTGTTTGAACTTGATGCTTCCGAGTATTCTTTTCATTTACTTATGCTTCGACTTTCCTCTTACATCAAGTGCTAATTGATATGCCATTCACCTATATTATTTTCTCACTTGCATATTGTAGCTACCATGTCGTTGAGAACCTCATTATTCTTTGGTATTAGCCCACCTAGATTTTATTTGTTTGCATATTTTTGTTTGTGGGTTATTCTTCTTCCTTTTTCTCTTCTTTTAGGATGGCCACCGAGGAGGAAAACCGAAAATCTTTCGAATAGGGCGACAAACAAGTCCCTCCAAACATTCTTTGGAAAAAGCGCAGCAGTTGTAGCTCACAACCCCCATCCACTTGCACATCTTTGCATGCACCAAGGACGGTGCAATCTTTAAGTGTGTAGAAGTCGATACCGACTTCCGTGGGTTAGTTACTTTCTTTTCAACACCAATTCCTAGTTTTCTTTGTTAGATTAGTTATTGTATTGCATGATAGATGTCATTATAGTTAGAGTTTGTGCATATTTTACCACTATTTGATTGAAGTAATAATTTCTTTTTCAAGAAACTGCTTTAGGGTATTTCACTAACTTGAATTAAAATTTTTATGTTAAACTTGCTTGAAGAAATTTATTTTTGGAACATGGTTTTAGAGCTCGAACACATAAAACCAGTGAGCATTTTGAACCTATTTGATTGGTTGTATTTTATCAACCAATGCTTTATTTTAGTGTGTGTTGTTCTCTCTAAAATTGTGATCTTTGTCTTACTAAATTCTATATTTCCTATTTGATGTATGCATGCACTTATATGATTGAGGCCCTTGTTTCACTAAGCTCACATACCCATATGGCCTTAACCTTTCATTATCCTTTGCAAACCAATGTTGAGCCTATTTTACTCATTTGTTCGTTACTTTAGCTCATAACTAACTCTAAGCAAAAAACAATAATGTCCTTAATTTGAATTCTTGGTTAGCTTAGACTAGTGAGAGTGCTGATGAATTAAGTGTGGAAAAATTGGGTTTGCAAACGTTTGGTTTGGAAATTGAGTATGTTAGAATTTTGTGAAAATGTGAAGAATGTTGAGGACATGTTCATGCATTCTATACCTTAATCATATGCATTGAGAAAAAAATTATTATGAGAAAAAGAAAAGAAAAAGAGCAAATAAATAAAATGGGGACAAAATGTCCCAAAGTAAATGATAGTAGCAATGCATATGTAGTGTACTCAAAACTCAGATGCATGAATATGTGGAAAACATAGTTAATGGGTAGTTAGATTTTATATTCTAATTATATGGATTGTCTTAAGTTAGGTGGGAAGTTTAGGTTAATCAATGATTCAGATTTTTGTCCACTTGACCAAATACAATCCTACCTTGACCCTAACCCCATTACAACCCTTAAAAGACCTCTTGATATGTGTTTTTGTGCATTAAAATTTTGTTAATTGGTAGAAGAAGAGCAAGCCTTAGAAAGCAAGATTAGTAGAGAATTGAGAGAATCAAACCTTAAACACTTGAGTAATTAGAGTGTATACACTTCCGGTGAGCGTTTGATGCTCGATTCTTTGTTTCCGACTTTCACGAGCTTTCTTCTTGCAAGTCTATTTGTACTTCATTTTATGATTTGAATTAGTGGAACCCATTTTATATTTGTTCTTGAAGAATTTGATTTACTTTTAACAAAGTAGGTAGAATCATTTTTGCATGTAGTTGCATTCATATAGATATGTTGCATTTAATAAGTCTTACCATTTCTCTTCACTCTTATAGTTTTCTTGAGCTTAACATGAGGACATGCTAATGTTTAAGTGTAGGGAGATTGATAAACCGCTATTTTACGGTTTATTTTGTACTGAATTGAGTAGATTTTATCCCTTATTCTCACATTTATTCATAGAATTTGCATGTTTTACATTTTCCTTCCTAATTTTGTGTTATAATTGAAAACATGCTTCTTTGGCCTTAAATTTGCTAATTTTAATCCTCTCTTATTACCATTCGATGTCGTGATATGTTTGTTAAGTGTTTTCAGGGTTTATAGGGCAGGAATGGCTTAAAGGATGGAAAGGAAGCATGTAAAATTTGAAGGAATACAAGAAATTGAAGGAATTGCTAAGTTGTCAATCCTGACCTCTTCGTACTAAATCGATCATAACTTGAGCTACAGAGATCCGAATGAGGTGGTTCCAATTGCGTTGGAAAGCTAACATTCGGGGCTTCAAAATGATATACAATTTTTCATAGTTGTTTTATAGTTAGATGATGTGCACGCGTGGTATGATGCATACGTGTGATTGGTGTGGCAGACAAGCGACGCGTACGAGTGGGCGACGCGTACCCGTGACCAAGATTTTGTTCAGAGACGCGTGCGTGTGGGCGACGAATACGCGTGAAAGAGCGTCACGTGCTGCACGTATCAGAAATTGCTGGGGGCGATTTCTAGGCTGATTTGGACCCAGTTTCAAGCCCAAAATCGTAGACTAGAGGCAAGGGTGTAGCTGAGACTGAGGAGGCACTTCATTCATTACTTTACTTTAGTTTTAGTCTAGTTTTGTTTTGAACTCTAGAGAGAGAAATACTATTTCACTCTAAGGTTCTTTGATTTCTTAGCTTTTGCTTTGGATTGGATATTGAGAGAGCTGCTTCTACCTTCGATTGAAGTCGTTATCTCTATAGTTTGATTTTCTAATAACTCAATTACTCTTTTCCATTTAGTTGTCCTGTGTTCATATTTGGATATTATTATTTTTGAGCTCCATTAATGCAATCAATTACTTTTATATTTAATTCTATTACTTGTTCAATTTCTTTTAATTAATTATCAGTGCCAAATTTGATTTTATTAATTTATTTTAACTACCATGTCTCCTATTTACTCCTTTTACATGTTTGTGAAAATGGCATTCATGTTAATAGAGTAGAGCTCCCAACTTGACTTTGGAGTTGATTTATTGGAAACCCTTGAGTTGTAATACTCAAGTGTAATATGTAATTGGGAGTTGCTGACTAACTCAATTTTCACTGACTCTAGTCCTTCCCTAGAAAGTGACTAGGACTTGTGAATCAGAGTTAGTGCTACCCACTTAACCTTCCTTTGTAACTGCAAGAGGATAACTGAGTAGAAGCAGCAAACCTTTACTATTGCACTTGGAGAAAGACAACAAGGATAGAAATTCCAATTATCTCTCCTAACCAAGATCTCTTATTTTAAATACATAACATCTCTTGATATTGTTCGCTGCTTTAATTTTTTGTCATTTATTTTTCCGTTCTCCACTTCAAAAATTACTCAGAAAATTCTCAACCAATAAATTGCACCTTGTGTCAACTCTTGGGAAAATGAACGGGGAATTCTACTCCTAGTTATTTAATTTTAATTGTGACACACAAATTAAATTGATAGTGGGAATTTCGTCGGTTAAGAATGTACTGACAATGCTACCTTTATTAAATTTTCTTAATTGGAAATTTTTCACCCATCAATGGCAGATGGGTGGACTGATCAAAGGCAACGAACTTTAATTAATTTTCTAGTTTATTGTCTTGCTGGTATGTCATTTGTTAAGACTATTGATGCTTCTGATGTGATAAAAACTGCAGATGCATTGTTTAATTTGTTTGATGATGTTATTGAGTGGGTTGGGTCTAGTAACATTGTGCATGTGGTCACTGATAATGTTGCTAATTATATATCTGCTGAAAAACTTATTCATGAAAAATACCCAAATATATTTTGGTCTCCTTGTGCTACCCATTGTATCAATCTTATTTTGAAAGATATTGTAAGTATTCCTCACATAGTTGACCTTGCTTCCCGTGCTTTAAAAGTGACTGTATTTGTTTACAATCATATGATCTTATTGTCTTGGCTTAGAAAAAGAAAAAGTTGGAAAGAAATTGTTCGACCAGGAGTCACACGTTTTGCCACTATTTTCATTACTTTGAAAAGTATATATGATCACAAGGAAGATTTGCTGGCATTGATGATGGACAAATATTTCACTTCTCATAAGTTAGCCAAAAGTGCTAGTTGATGAAAAAGGAAAGTTTTAACCATGAAGATAAGATAGCTCTATAAGAGAAGATTTGAGTCAAGGAAGAAGGCAACAATTTGAACATAATCTTTTTTGAATTACATTGATACTATTCCTTGTATTATTGAATGTGTTCTTTTTCTTATTGTCTAAGAACTAAAATTACTTTGAGAGATACAAAACACAAAGAGAGTAACTCTATCACGGTCCAAAATGAGCCATGACCGGCACTCAGAAAAATAATCCCATAGCAATCCTAACATATCAAAAATATAAGTTAAATAAAAAAGTTACAAATATTTTACAAGTTCTAAAATAAATAATTCTATATTTTTAACAAAAATTAAAATAATTAAGAATGGTTCGATCCTACTTGTGACATATGGAGCACATAATAATCTAGGAACTTGACAAAGAATAGATACTCAGTGCAGATCATACTCTTGAATAGAAAGTTTCACATAGTCAATTATTTGTTCCTAAAAAATATTTTTAAAAAAATGGGGTGAGTTTTGTAACTCAGTGACTAGACAATACATCTATAATTGACATGAGACCATATAAACATTATTATCAAAGTAATTTTAATTAGAAAAATAGTAGTTGAAACTCATAAGTGAATCAATAAGCAAGTTCTCATACAGAAATTAAATAAAAAATCCACACTTGGGTAGCTCCACCTCTATGGGTAACCCTTTCCTCTAGTGTGTCCGTACAGAATAACAGATCCAACGTGTTGCATGCACGTTAGGCTAGAAATGCCTCTGCTAGCTAAGGTCTGAGACAGATGCATCTAGGTTAACGTCATAACCGCCGTTAACTACGATTTTCTAATACAAACCTCCCAAACCAATTCAAAACATATAATTTCAAATACAACAAATATTTGATCTTTCAAATATATAAGGAATCGAATCAAATCAAATCAGATGATACTTTCTCATCAGAAATCTTTTCCAATCATACTTTTTCAATCATAAGAAATTTCAAACATATTTCACAATCCTTAAAGTAAGTGAGTACCAACAAATACTTCAATACTTCAATACTTCAATACTTCAATAATAGATATTCAAGTAAAATCAAACATTTTGGAATAATGCAAAATTTTATCAAAAATATATATGATCTCATGTATAGTTCCAAAAGTATAAACTTCATAAAAATGCATTATTGAATTCTAATAAATCAATTATTCTAATCAATTTAAAATCGTTCAAGGCAAATATAGTGAGTATAATTCAAATATCATAATCGATATATATCAAAATAATTATAGATGCACAATCAAACAATTATAAATATAAATCCTACTCACAACGTGGTCTCAAGGGACCAAAGAGACTAAACTCGAAGTGCTGAATTAAAGGGTGAAGAAGACCGATGTAGAATGAAATGAAAAGACACATAATTTAGACCGAGTAGCAAAAAGTTACGGCTGCAACAATAGCAGTTTTATGCCTACCAATATGCACAGGAATCAACGGACAAATGACAGCACCATCAATGGCAGTGATAAAGTAGTGGCAGAAACAAAATAGAACAAACAATCACTAACTAGACTAGAATGGTGGTGAAACGAACTCACAGTGGCATCGAAGTAACTCATGTGGTATTTTGAAAGGGCAAGGACAGCGGCTCTAGCAACCTCAACGGCGAGCTCCAGTGATGACGACGGTAGCAGCGGCAGCAACACCCACCACCGTCGCTTCATCTCTTCCCGACGATGAGCTCCGTCGCGTTGTCCTTTCCCTTTCTCGAAGTTTCCCTCTTTTTAGGCTCCTCCGCAGCGGCAGTGAGGGAAGATTTGGCGGCGGCAACGTGGCACTACTTGATGGTGGCAGAGGCGGCGTCTTCTCCTCTTCTCCATTGTGGTCTCCCTCTTTGGTCTCTCTCTCTCTCTCTCTCTCTCTCTCTCTCTCTCGCGTGTCACTCTTTCTCTCTCTCCCTCTTCTTCCTTCTTTGCAATGGCGACGGCGAACGGCGCTCCTCCCTCCGCCGGCGCCATCCTCCCCCTTTTTCCCTATTCTCTTCTTCTCCTTCTCCCTTCGCAACTCCCCCTTTTGCTTTTCTTTGATTTCGTTCCTTCTCCCTTTTTCTCTAAAATGTGTGTGTATGTGTGTAAGAGGGAGGGTGTAAGTTTAATTTTGGGATTAGGATAGAGTTTGATAAAAAGGATAAGGGTAGAATAGGTATTTTGATAAAATTAAAGGGTAGGGTAACAATAAAAGAAATCAAATATAAAATGTTTCAAGAAAAATCTTAGGACATTACATTCTACCCCCTTAGAAAAATTTTTGCCTTCGAAAATTGATACAGTATGAAACATGTCACATGGTTTTGGCCTTTTACCAAACATGAGAAAGAAATATAATCGAGTGCAAAAGTTACAAAATAGGTGTGTTTTAAAATGGTTCAGTTGACATTCACCGACTCTCGTTCCCTTGACAACTCAGATTTACATAACACTCTTCACTTCGTTCGTCAGTCTCCTCAAAATACAATCTTACTTCACCATCTCCTTGGTTCTGTAGTATATATCCATAGAAGCAACTAGTCTTATATCATGTCTTAGAATTACAACTTTCCGAACTTCAGCATTGATAAGATGTGACCTAATGAACTAACATATTATTTGCTATCTGGAAATCGCACATAACACCGAAACAAGTACGAGTTTACTCAAAAGGATTCAAAACTTAGGAAGAGAAGAGCAAACATCATAGATGGTGTTTGCACGAAAATGAAGGATGCTTAAGATTGTAATTAAGAAATGATGTACAGAAATAATGAAGTGTCCCCAAAAAGAGAGTCAATGGCATTTTAACAAGAAAATCTAAATAAAAAAACTTTGATAAAAACAATAAATGAAAAGATTGTGTATTAGGTCAAAACAAATTCAGGTTGAATCAAAGAAGTACAAAGTTCAGAAAAAAAAGGTAACTAAAGTCAATGGCAATTTTTACAAAGATTCAAGAGGATGATTAGGGACACAATCTAACAAGAAAAGAATCAAATCAAAAACTTTTTCAAAGAAGATCTAGAACAAGAATTCGAGGAGAATACTAGAAGATTTGATGTATCACAGTAAAACAAGTACAAATTACATCAAGGAGTTACATAATTCACATAAAGGAATGCAACGTCAACACCTGTGTTGTCAAGAATCTATGAGATAGCCAAAAGTACGATCAAATCGAGATATGTATAAGATGTAGGACATGAAACAAAATCAAATTTCATTTCAACAAGAATTGAAACAAGAAACTTCTAACATGAAATATAGAGGAATGAACGATAAGTCAAATCACACGGCACGATTATAAGGCAAACTTCAACACAAATTATCCCAAGAAGAACACCTAACATTCCCAAACTTAACGACTATCATTACTTAAATAAAAGAAACGAAGGAGTTTAGAACTACTATTTCTCATAGGTTATAATTTCTAGCCCTCTGTATGCACCATTCTCAATAATCATACCACAAGATGTGACCACGCTAGATAGAATATAGAATTTATTTATTTTTTTACAACAAAACTAGAAAGTAAACAAAATAAAACAAAATCCAATAGAACAATATCACCATAGCATAAGAGCCTTTAGGACATAACCAAATGTTGAAATTACCAAAAAAGCTTCACCATATTTCTCATTCCATTACCATTCCTCACATTATTATCAAGACTCCAAAAAGGTAAAAAATGAAGAGCGTATTGCCAATAATTATGAGAGTAGATTAGAAAAAAAGACATAGATGTTGCATCCAAAATTAGAAGCTAGCATATAAAAAAATAGTATCATATAGAGATTTCTACTTTTAAACATCAACAACAATAACAAAACAAACTATTCAAACACAATAAATCAAAGTATAGTAATAACGAAAATATTTAGGACGAACAAATGCAACATATGAAAAAAATTCGAAATAAATGAACCAAATAAAAATAGGAAACTCATAAAAAGAAAAGAAAATATAGATAAATTTTACATCTCCAAGATCAAACTATGATCAATCCATACCCATCATTTCTCAAGTTAACAAGTTATGATGAAACAACTCAAGATTAAATCCAATGACTCAAAATGAACCTATCGGCTTATTTAGAGTTTAAACATCTCCAATCTTCATACATTATAAACAAGTACCAAAGCTGTCCTAAAATTAAAATAGTAATCAATTTTGTTTACAATGCCTACTAATAATAATCCGTGAATATAATAAGGGGAAAAAACTCATATAAAGAATTTGTTCAACTTTAAGGAATTAGATAGTCAATCTTTTTCATCCGAAATCGCCAAAAATTCTTTCCAATATCTAAGACCTACAATCTCAATCTCACAAACCCAGAAAATCAATCTTCCCAAATCTTTGAAAATAAGGACAATAGTTGAAAATAGAGAAATTTTCAAAAAAAAAGTAAGGGTTAAGAAAATTTTCAAGTTTCAGATCTTAGCCAAAAAGCAACGTACATCTTTTTACTCATCAACAAAAAGCAAGAGTTCACAATCTATATTTCACCTTCACATGCATGATTCGTTTGAGAGTAGACCAAGTTCCTTCACAATAAATAAACTGAGATACCACTCAAGTAAATATTCCGTTTAAAATCAAATTTAAACAACAAAGTAGCATTACTGCTATCACAATTACAGTTATATATCTGAAATCAGCTAATAAAAAAATTAAAAGACAAACATCACCGAAACAAATAAAATTATGAGAACTGATTCTAACACACCCTCATTTATATATAAACAATTTTTTTTGTCATGATAATACACATAAAATAGGTTGTTTGAGCTGCCATTTAGTAAGGTATTCACGTCTAAATGTAATTTATTGTTACAACAATGGAATAAAAGCATAGCACCGAATTATTAAAAGACACCAACACATTAGCTATGGTGTACACTTCTAAAGTCAGACCAACTAAATTATTTCGACTTTCAGTTTCAAAATAATGAACAATTTAATAAACTTAAAGTATGAAGTCATTTCGACAAAATCATGGAAAATGTTTCTTAATCTAACTAATGATAAACCTGGAAAAAGTATAAATGTAATAAAATAGAAAGCTTATGAGCTTTACTCCCATCTAAATAAAATGGAAGGAATCCTCATTGAATAAATGAAAAGTTGTGTAAACCATAAAAATATTATATTGTAAGCATCCAAAAATAAAACAATTTCTCTCCTTACTCCTCAATTTAAGTCTATGTAAAGTTAGCTCTCACCTCATTTCTTCAAGTATCATATATATCTTAAAAATTTCTTGAAATAACTATTTTTCTTCACAAGCATCACATTACCATAATAGAATCAGACTATCAAATTAGAAAAAATCAAACAAACTTTTAGATCAGAATGATCATCAATCTATCTAACTAATCATCCAAATAATTCACTATACCTAAACAGATAAAATTACCAATTCGACAAACAACAATAACACTTCATTCATATGTTCATCGTATAATTCTTCTCCTTGAGCAATTGAAAAATATTTTTAAAATTATTTATTTGAGAGAAAGAATCACCGAGTGGTTCAAAATTATATTAGCTTCAACGATTATTAACATAAGAACAAACTTGTTTTATCGAAATCCAGAAGAAAGCATTTCAACTAAACAAACCCACAATCCACAAATCCAAATACAGTTCTATAAAGAAATCAGATTGTAATTCACAAAAAAAAAATATATATCGAATCTTCTAGATCATGGATGAAATCTTAAAATCGGGAACCATAGAGAACAGCACAAAGACGAAGAAGGTTAAAGCAAATATTTAGAAAAGCGAGGAAGAGTGGAATCAGCTAAAAGATAAAGAGTCGAAACTGAAACTATTACACCAATCAAAGTAACCTATCAAAGGATAAATCGAGATTGGGTATAAGAAAAGGATAGGAGTAGCAAGAAGCAGTAGAGGACACATGATCACAATAATCAGAAAACAACAATGACACAGAGGACAAGAATGACATTTTCTTAGGCTTCTAATAGTGCCACAATTTGTACAAATAGGCGCACTTCTATATATTTATACAATTGTGATCCTACCATAGGACACTTGCTCCATATTACACGGATTAAACCTAAGCTCTGATACCACTTTATCACGGTCCAAAATGAGCCATGACCGGCACTAAGAAAAATTATCCCATAGCAAGCCTAACATATCCAAATATAAGTTAAATAAGAAAGTTACAAACATTTTACAAGTTCTAAAATAAATAGTTATACATTTTTAACAAAAATTAAAATAGTTAAGAATGGTTGGATCCTGCCTGTGACATATGGAGCATATAACAATCCAGGAACTTGACAAAAAATAGATACTCAGTGCATATCATACTCTTGAATAGAAAGTCTCACATAGTCAAGTATTTGTTCTTGAAAAATATTTTTAGAAAAATGGGGTAAGTTTTGCAACTCAGTGACTAGACATTACATTTATAATTGACATGAGACCATATAAACATTATTATCAAAGTAATTTTAATTAGAAAATAGTAATTGATAATCATTAGTGAATCAATAAGGGAGTTCTCATACAGAAATTAAATAAAAAACCACACTTGGGCGGCTCCACTACTATGGGTAGCCCTTTCCTCTAGTGTGTCCGTACGGAATAACAAATATAACGTGTGGTCTACACATTAGGCTAGTAACACCCCTGCTAGCTGAGGCCTGAGCTAGATGCATCTAAGTTAACGTCATAACCGTCATTAACTACGGTTTTCTAATACGAACCTCCCAAATCAATTCAAAATATATAATTTCAAATACAACAAATCTTGGATCTTTTAAATATATAATGTATCGAATCAAATCAAATCAGATGATACTTTTTTATCCGAAATCTTTTCCAATCATACTTTTTCAATCATAAGAAATTTCAAACATATTTTACAATCTTTAAAGTAAGTGAGTACCAACAAATACTTCAATACTTCAAAACAAATATTCAAGTAAAATCAAACATTTTGGAATAATGCAAAATTTCATAAAAAATATATATGATCTCATATATAGTTCCAAAAGTATAAACTTTATAAAAATGTATTATTTAATTCTAATAAATTAATTATTCTAATCAATTAAAAATTGTTCAAGGTAAATATAGTGAGTATAATTCAAATATCATAATCGATATATATCAAAATAATTATAGATGCACAATCAAACAATTATAAATATAAAGCCTACTCACAACGTGGTCTCAAGGGACCGAAGAGACCAAACCCAAAGTGCTGAATCAAAGGGTGAGGAAGATCGATGTAGAATGAAATGAAAAGACACATAATTTAGACTGGGACAACAAAAGGTTACGACCGCAACAACAGCAGTTTTATGCCTACCAATATGCACAGGAATCAATGGAGCAATGACAACACCATCAATGACAGTAATAAAATAGTGGCCGAAACAAAATAGAACAAACAAACACTAACTAGACCAGAATGGTGGTGAAACGAACTCACAGTGGCATCGAAGTAACTGATGCGGCATTTTGAAAGGGCAAAGGCAGCGGCTCTAGCAACCTCAACGGTGAGCTCCAATGATGACGACGGTAGCAGCAGCAGCAACACCCGCTATTGTTGCTTCATCTCTTCTCGACGACGAGCTCCGTCGCGTTCTCCTTCCCCTTTCTCGAAGTTTCCCTCTTTTTGGGCTTCGGCAGCGACAGTGAGGGAAGATTCGGCGGCGACGACGAGTCACGACTTGGTGGTGGCAGAGGCGGTGCCTTCTTTTCTTCTCCGTCGTGATCTCCCTCTCTGGTCTTTCTCTCTCGCGCGCGCATGTCACTCTTTCTCTCTCTCTCTCTCTCTTGCTTCCTTCTTTGCGACGGCGACAGAAAGCGGCGCTCCTCCCTCCGCCTGCGCCGTGCTCCCCCCTTTTCCTTGTTCTCTTCTTATCATTCTCCCTTCGCAGCTCCCCCTTTCTCTTTTCTTTACTTTCGTTCCTTCTCCCTTTTTCTCTGAAATGTGTGTGTATGTGTGTAAGAGGGAGGGTGTGAATTTAATTTTGGGATTAGGATTAGAGTTTGATAAAAGGAATAGGGTAGAATAGTTATTTTGATAAAATTAGAGAGTAGGATAGCAATAAAAGAAATCAAATATAAAATATTTTAAGAAAAATCTTGGGACATTACAAACTCACACAAAAGCCAAATCGAATACTGATTTCAGTACTCTTGAGTTTTTTTTAACTATGTTTGACACAGTACCTAAGCGATTTATTATGATTTATAAGAGTAGTGTAACTCTATTAAAATTGGTATTTGTAATCAATCTTAATTATAATAAAAATTCTATGATTGTTATTGGGGTAGAGTCTAAACGTAGGTTACATTGTATTTTGTGAAAAGTACACGTAGGTCACATTGTACTTTGTGGCCGAACCAGAATATATGAAACATCACTCTTCTTCTTCTTCTTTGTAATTTTTGTTCTGCTATGGATGAGACAAAAATAATAATTGCCTCCTAAAATTAAAATTCTACACAATTTATTTATTCAAAATTTCAAATCTAAAAGTGATTTCTTGATTAACTCTCTTCTCAATTCATTTGAGAACCTTCCATTTTTAAAATATTCTTATAATTTTCTCTTTTCATATCTTATATATGTCTTATATCTTTTTAATTTGCATTTATGATTTTAAAAAAAATTCTGTAACTCTTAAAAAATATTTGAGTAAACATTAGATAAAGGATACAAAAATTTTAAAATTATATCTATTATTATTAATTATTAAAATTTAATTTGAGATATATAAAGCTAATACTTTTATATTATTAATAATAAGTATTTTTTTAATGATATATGTTAAAAAAATCCTAATAAAAATAAAAAGATAAGCAAAATACGAATAGTAACCTAGTAAAATAACATGGTTAAGATGCTTAGTTCGTTTACTTATAACAAAGTGTTGATTTTTTTATAAATAATATTAAAAATAGATAATTTTAAAACTTCAACTCAACTGTAATTCTATCTATTCAGATTATTATAAATTAGATAAAAATTAATATATATATATATATATATATATATATATATATATATATATATATATATCAAAAAAATTCAAAACTCCTTTTTTAGCGAATGATTAGCCAATAATAAATATTTCCTTTCTAAAATATTTTTCTTTACATTCCCTTGGTTTCGCTTTTTTTTTTCTATATTGAGTCACTAGGATGAATTCTTTAAAAATGATCCAAATTTTATGTTATACATTATTGTCCGTTTTATAGAAAATATCAGTCTTTACATAATAAAAAAAATACTCATAATACATCATTGACGTTTTGTTTTTTAAAAAATAAAAGAAATAATTATAATACAATAATATATTATCGAACTATGCTGCTATCATAGTAATATAAATTCAAACATCAAAAAATATTTTCGTATTTTATACAAAAATTAATCGTATATAAAATATTTAAAGTCTTTTTCATTTATTATTTTATTAGTTAATTGAAGCAAAGTTGGTTTTCTAACAAAATTCATATCCAAAGTGATATTTTTATTGTTTTTAAAAAGATATTTATTAAAAATACTACATAATTAACAAAATTTATTATTTTTTAATAAATATATTCTTTTACTAAAATTTAAATTTTAAAGCATAAATTTTAATAATATAAAAATAAAACATTAACCCAACATATTAGTTAATATTAATGAAAAAATATTAGGCTCTTAACATTTTTTTGTTAATATTAATAAATTGTCCAATCATCTCCAAACAGAGTACAATTACCACACCATCAAGAGATCCTAAATTCCGACTAGGTACAGTGCCGGTGGTTTCTTCTCTACTTATAGTGTAAAGTACAAACCGACCGTATAAAAAGAAGAATATGCAAGAATCTTTGGCTTTTGGGGGATAATGTGGCCTCACATCTACCACCGGTTAACCAGCCTAACTTCGTTCCACGTGGACACTCATCTGCCCGTTCATCCAACCTACCAGCCTGATGATCTACTCAGTTTACTAACAACCCTTGCTTATAAAAACCAGCACGCAATTTCAGTGACTTCCAACTCCCAATCCCAACTTCCCTTTACTACCAAAAAAAAAAAGGAAGATATTTATTTATCGAATCATCAAAATACACACTACTAGATTCGCTTTGTTCACATTTCGAAACTCTTGTGCGCCATCATACCTCACCAGATCACTTCTTTTATTCCCTCCTTGTCTTAATTCACCTATATATAATAATAGCATAACAACCAGAGAGTGTAATCTTTGGTTGATATATCATATCCTTAGCAATAGATTAAAAATGGTGAGTGTGGAAGAGATCCGCAACGCTGCGCGTGCGAATGGGCCAGCAACGGTGTTGGCCATTGGCACCGCCACACCTTCCAACTGTGTGTACCAAGACACGTACCCTGACTACTATTTCCGAATCACCAATAGCGAGCACATGACTGATCTTAAAGAGAAGTTCAAGCGAATGTGTACGTCCAATCCTTCCTTCCTTCTTCATCTCATCACTTTTTCTCTTGTCATAATAACTAACACCCAACTGCATGCTACAAATCTTAGTTTGCATGTCACATGATTATAATACCTTTTACCCACACGATGAGTAGTGGTCTATTTCCTTGTGCGCTTGAGAGTATGAGAGTCCTAGGATGGAAGACATTCCGATTAGAAATAAGTTGAAAACTAGCCTACAAATTTTTTTACCAGTCGAGAATCGTTAGTATTTAATTATTTTTAACTATTAATTTTATATAACAACAATATTAATATAATTATATGTGAATTTTTACTGAAAAATAATTAAGTAGACAAAATATTCTTAATAATGATATATAAATAGTTTAAATATTTTATATATTTTGCCTATTTCTCTCTTATTTATCATTTTAATTGATATTTTATATTAAATTTAATATTAAATTTTTAGTTATATCCTTGATCTATAAAAATGTTAAAAATCATCTTTAAATTACTCTTAGTTCTAATTTTATTAAAATAATTATGTATTTTATTAAAATATATAGCTATTAAATAGCCATCAATAATGATTTAATGGTGTAAGATTGGTATAATATTTCATCTAATGACTTACATTTTTCTAGTAGTTACATGCCGGCCAAAATTCAATAAAATTGCTGGCCCTAGACTTTTTCATAAAAAAAATTAGTTCTATAGTTTGAACGTTTGTATTTAAACGAAGAATTTTTCATTTTTATACTTAATAAGTATTTATGGTATTTTAATTTGAAGAGATCCAATAGGTTAGAAAACCCTAATACTTTTTGAAGCATTAATGAGGTCATAACGATTTTACTACTGTTGCAGGTGAGAAGTCCATGATCAGGAAGAGGTACATGCACCTAACAGAGGATTTCCTAAAGAAGAATCCCAGCATGTGTGAGTACATGGCGCCATCGTTGGACGCAAGACAGGATATAGTGGTGGTTGAAGTTCCAAAGCTCGGAAAAGAAGCGGCCACCAAAGCCATCAAGGACTGGGGTCAACCCAAATCCAAGATCACCCACCTCGTCTTCTGCACCACCTCCGGCGTCGACATGCCCGGTGCCGACTACCAGCTCACCAAGCTTCTCGGCCTCCGCCCCTCCGTCAAGCGCTTCATGATGTACCAGCAGGGCTGCTTCGCCGGAGGGACGGTCCTTCGACTCGCGAAGGACCTTGCCGAGAACAACAAGAACGCTCGCGTCCTTGTTGTGTGCTCTGAGATCACTGCCGTCACGTTCCGTGGTCCCTCGGACACGCACCTGGATTCCATGGTGGGCCAGGCGTTGTTCGGAGACGGAGCGGCAGCAGTGATCGTGGGAGCCGATCCCGACACCAAAGTGGAACGTCCGTTGTTCGAGATGGTGTCGGCGGCTCAGACGATCTTGCCGGACTCCGAAGGTGCCATCGATGGTCACCTGAGAGAGGTGGGACTAACGTTTCACCTGCTGAAGGATGTTCCGGGGATCATATCAAAGAATATTGAGAAGAGTTTGGTGGAGGCTTTTACTCCCATTGGGATCAGTGATTGGAACTCTATCTTCTGGATAGCGCACCCAGGTGGACCTGCTATATTAGATCAGGTAAATGTTGCAGAATGGTTTTCAAATAATGGATCTAAAATAAATATTAAAATATTTAAAAATAAATAAATTAAATAATATGTATATTTATATATAAATATATAATAATTAATTTTAATACAAAAATAATATTATTAAAATAAACTATTAAAATTATTAAAATATTAATATTTTTATAACACTTAAAATTTTTCAACGATAAAACTTTTTGCATTTTTTTTTTCTCGGGGTAGTTGGGTTATAGAGAAAGAAAAGAAAAAGTTAAAGGTCAAAGAGTCAAGACAGTGACACTCCATATACTAGAAAACTACCACCACCCTATCTGGAAAGACCGAAAGAGAAGGTCATGCACTTGGAGATGGGGAATTCAGCTACTTAAATTAAATGCACTTTTTGTTTTCTATTAAGAACAAGCTACCATTTAGAGTGGTTTTTCTTTTTCTTAGAAAAATGTTAAGTATGGAATAGATCTTTTAAATTATTTTCTTATATAGTTTTTAAAATAGACAAATCATAGATAGAATTAAATATAGTTAAATTTTCATGTTTAAAAGTTATTATGAAAGAAGGGAGTAACAGATTAAGACGTGTAAAACGTTTTTTTATTTTAAATATTTTTTAATAATTAAAGTTTAATATATAATTAATTAAATTATTATTTTTATTAAAATTAGATCAGATAAATTAATTTGGTTAAAAAATTTATGAATTAAATTTTAAATTAATTTAAATTAACATTTTATAAAAAATGACTATAATACTTTTATTATAGAAAATAATTAAAATATTCTTATATATATATATATATATAAATTTTGAGAACCCTAAATTCTAATTCTTCTTTTTTTTTGTGTCGTCGTATGGTTAAGATTTAGAATTCTCAAAATTAATATACAATATGAGTATTTTAGTCATTTTTTATAATAGAAATATTATAATTATTTTTTATATAAAGAAAAGTATTAATTTAAATCGGTTTAAGATTTGGTTCATTAATTTTTTGACTAAATTAGTTTGTTCGATCTAATTATGATAGAAATAATATGATTTAATTGATTATATATATTAAATTTTAATTATTAAAAAATATTTTAAAAAACAGACGTTTTAGGTGTATTTATTTAAATGGTTAGCATGGAAAAAAAAGGTTAATTTTATAAAAAGAAGTGAATAATAACCGGATTGGATCGATGTTATTGGATATTGTCTATCTCAGCCTGATAATGCCCTTTTTATTTGAATGAATTATTATTTTATCCCTTAAAAATATTCAATTTTGACAAAAATAGCCTTCGAAATAAGGAAATGAGATTTTAGTTTTATTCTATAGATGATTTTAATTTGACAAAATGCAGAACTTTTCACAAGTGCTAAAAGGTTCATGCATTTTATCAAAATTTTTTGAATATTTAAAAAATTATTTAAAAGATATGAATAAAAAATTATTCCCTAGACATTTATTCAATTTTCTTTTCAATGTTTTTTCATTCATGCAAAACAAATCGCTAAAAAAACTTAATGTAAAGTTACCAAACTTTGAGAATGGATTAAAAAAATATCATTTTTTAAAGTACATTTGTAAAAAATTATATCAAAATTTTATTTTTAAAGTCCTCCTCCGAGTCCAAATATATATTTGTTATATTTTTGTCAAACCGAAATAATCTTTAGAGGATCAAATTTTTTTTTGTACCCTTTTTGAAGACTATTTTATCAAAAAATAAAAATTTTTAGGCTATTAAGTAGTAGTTTATTCTTTTTAATTTATTTTCATTGAATTTTACATGAAAACAATCATGTAACAATATCCTTAACAAAGAATGACATTATCAAGAGAGTCATACAGGTTAATAATTTTGTACAAAAAATGAGAAGATAAAAATCAACAGCAATTAATCAAATATGAAATATGTTCTCTCTTCTTTTTGTGAATGAGAGAAAGTGAAAATGAGATTACTATTTGTTACATATTAACTAAAAATTATGAAAGATAGTTTATCGGTTTTCATTTTATCCTCTAAATATGTTACTAGCTAAAAAGATAATTTTATCTTAATTTGTACAAGTAACGCTATTCTTACAAAAAAAAAATGTTAATTTTCTTTTAAAAATCATTATTAATAAATTCCTAATAGAAGTATGGTTTATATTTCAGGTTGAAGCTAAGCTACAACTGAAGGAAGAGAAGCTGAAAGCCACTCGCCACGTGTTGGGAGAGTATGGAAACATGTCAAGTGCATGTGTGCTTTTCATTTTGGATGAGATGAGAAAGAGGTCAATTGAAGAAGGCAAGGCCACCACGGGAGAAGGCTTCGATTGGGGGGTCCTATTCGGGTTCGGACCGGGTCTTACGGTGGAGACGGTGGTGCTTCACAGTCTTCCCTTGGAAAATCTATCTTGATTGATTTATCAACAATAATAATGATGCCATCATGGAATTAATTATATTTCTTTGTTTTCAATAATTAATTAAGTTTTCAAATATATATAAATTGAATGAAGCTAAGATGTTAGAGATTGGTGTCACAAATTAAGTAGTTGGCGGAGATGCACGTATTGTTTTCATTGTCTCAGTTGATTGAGATGGATCGAGTCATAATGTTGTTCATGGCGTGGGGGGAGTTCGTTGCATTTTCATGGTTGTGTGACACGTACTCTTCAATGGGTATATCATTGTAAGAAAGATTGAATTTGGTTCAAACCCAGTAATGTTTACCATCTTAATTAATGATTGTGGAAGTTACGTATTCTAATGTAAATTCATTGGTCATGGTTATTACTTATTATTAATCGAAAAAGAAAGTACACAACAATAAAAGAATAGTACAGGAATAAATCTTTCATATATAGATAAACGATCTAAAATCATAGTACATTCTAAAATCACTACTCTTAATTTAACTGAAAAAAATAATAATAATAACAATTAAAGGATACATAAACAGATCGAAAGAACTCTGTGTATGTGTATTTGAATTTGCATAGCGTTATTCCAAGATCACTCTAATCTCAAAACCTTGCCTTGCATGCTGCTTCTTAGTTCTTCTTCTTCTACAAGGTTGCTAGAATTTGGAATCACAACCACTTCCTTTTATTCTTCCAAAATCGAATAAATAAAAAAATAAATAATTATGAAGATGGTCAAAATTTTAAAAAGAATAAAAATGTTTGTTATAAAAATTATGAACAAATAAAAAATTAATTAAAAATATTGTTAAATTAGTCTTAAATTTTTTGAAAATTTAGCTGTCAATGGTATATTTGATGCAAATAAAAAATTTTTGGGACAAAATTGAAACAAAATAAAACTTAACGGTATTTTTAAAACTTTTGCCAAACTTTAACGATAAAAAATATACTTTACGCTTTTTAATATTATAAACGTTAATTTTTTTAATAATTTTAATATTAAATTTTTTTTTAATAAGTAAATATTTCTAACCGTCTTTAATTTTAAAGTAATTTTTTTTTAAAAATAAATTAATTGTCAAATATAATTGATTTGTTATCGATCACTATCAATAATAAAGAATAAGTTAGAAATTCAATCTATAAATCTGCTAAATGGATTACCATTAGATCTCAATGTAAATCAAATATTGATTTAACAATTTATTATTGAAATTCTTTTTACAGACCTGTTATACATCTAAGTTTTATTGTTATTTAAGTTCAATTAAATAGGCTAAATACCAACAAAATTCACGCACTCTCATTAAAAAAGCGTGTGTATACATACGCCCGAAACCCTAAAAATTGTTATGTGTCTCTTCGTGCTCTAATATAAAAAATTGTTTATATCTCTTACTTAAAACTGCAACAAAGAAATTTGAAATCTCTTTCAAAATCTCTCAAAAATCTTTTGAATTTTCTGTAGAAACTACTGCAAAATCTGGTGGTGCGTTTGAGATCATCAACAAAAAACACAGAAAAAAACAACAAAAATTTCACAAGGTATTGACAAAACTACTTGTTCATTACGTTTAATTTTCTCCTTCGCATTTCTACTAATTCGGTTTAGGGTTTAGTGGATCGAATTCGTTCATTTAGTATATTGAGTTTCTTTGATTCAATTATTAATGAATTTGATGTGTTTTTGTTGATGATTGAGTCTTTTTGACTACTTGTTTAAATCTGAACTAATTTTGATTCATTTGTGTGTTAACTGAGGTTCACTTGATACTGCTGATAAGTATTGACCAAATTTTTTTCTTAGTTTAATTCAAGTTCATTTGGATCCAGAAATGAACAGCAGAAGGAAATTATTGACATCTTCAAAGGTGCTACTTTAGCGTCAGCTTTGGCAAAATCTGTGATAGAGATGAGTGTTGAAGGAGAGGAAAACTTGCTAAAATTCAAGAGGATGTTCGTTCATCCTCTTCATCTATAAATATTTTTGTTTCGACAACAATAAGCATAGTCTCTTCAGTCTATAAGCCACATGTCCTTCATGTGGAGACAGACCGAGAATGGAATCGGATATCTCATGTGCTCAGCTTCCTGCTCAAAGGGATTAAAGCCCAGAAAGTAAGAGAGAAACTTTTAGTTGATGGCTATGTCTTTGTATTAATGATAATTTATTTTCATGAATCGATGTTCGCTGACACAGCAGCAGATGATACTCACAGGCCACCATGGATGACGTACTAGACACGGAGGAGGCTGGTTAATAGAATTGCCTTTGAGGCAAAGAATAAAATGGTAGCTAAAAAAATCATTTTTCTTGAAATTTCGGTTTAGTTGCTTCTCAATTATTGTGCTAACTAAATAAGTTTCTGTTTTAGGGCCTAGTAAAAAGAGCAAAGTTGAGGCAGGGAAGAGAAAGAATAAAAGAAGGAAAAAATAAAGGAAAAAAAGAAGATAAAAAAAGAAACTTATCATACTGCATTCGTCTTTAGAAGAAAAAATGATTCTGAATATGAGTATATTTCTCACTATAACTTATAAAAAACTATCTATTTATTTAAAGTTATGTATTATTATTTTAACAAAATTTTTTTGTATGTATTGCAAAGATTCGAAGAAGAAGAAATACAGAAAATACCACCAAAAAAATGAAAACAACCACAAAGAATGGCGAAGAAACAAAGCAAAAAAGGAAAATTGTTCCATCAAATTTATTTTCGAAAACTGAAATTGAATCCGAAGATGAGTAAGATTCAGAAATAATTATTTTATTATTATAAATATATATTCTGTTTTTATTGATGGAGTCTTTTTGACTACTTGTTCAAATCTTAATTAATTTCGGTTCATTTGTGTGTTAATTGAGGTTCACTTGATGCTACTGATAAATATTGACTAAATTTTTTATTCCTTAAGTAATTTTGATTCATTTTTTAGTTTAATTGGGGTTCATTCGATTTAGTTTCTCTTTATTTGCTGAACTTGTTCATGTGTGCTTATTTAGTTAGTTATAGCTCTAATATTTGTCAGTTTATATATTCGATGTGTTTTGTTGATGATTGAGTTTTTTTGACTTCATGTTCAAATCTAAACTAATTTTGGTTCATTTGTGAATTAACTGAGGTTCACTTGATGCTGCTGATAAGTAATTACCAATTTTTTTATTCTTTAAGTAATTTCGATTAATTTCTTACTGTAATTGAGGTTCATTTATTTGGTTTAGTTTCGTTTGAATTTGCTGAAATTACTCATGTACTTATTTAGTTAGTTATAGCTCTGATATTTGTCAGCTGTATACATTCAATGTATTTTTGGTGATGATTGAGTCTTTTTCACTACTTGTTTAAATCTGAAATAATTTTGGTGTAACACCCTACCATACAGAGTCTTATGCTTAAGTCATAAAACAGAGATACTACGGCCTCTAAAAATAAAATTTAGTATGTATAGTAGTGTGAATAATGTTCATAACTAGGAGCCTTTGAAGAAAAAGGGGTAAAACAAAATCGATAAATTGAAAAGTGCAACACTCCGATCGATAACGTAGCGTAACGGATAAAGGATAAGCTAACGCAAGATTAATATATACAAAAGAGTGTCAAAAACACGAATATCAAAACTCAAGACCTGGTTGCAAAGATAACTGATCCGAGCATAGGAATATATACATGTAAATATATAAAGCAAGGAACCCAATGGAAACCCCAAAGGGACAAAAATACAGAAAACTTATTCTCCAAAATCACCTCTAAGAGGAGTCATCACAGTTTGTATTATTTAGTGGAGATAAAAGTATCTAAGAGAAAACATAAAACCAAAGTAGAGTCCCGAGAATCAAGGATCTTCGCTAATCCAAAAGTCTCCAGCATGCTTCAGCGAGAAGCCTCTCGTCCTGCATCTGAAAACCATAAAATCTGCATGGGTGAGAACCAGAGGTTCTCAGTATGATAACAGTGCCCACATATCTAACATGTAATGTCTTGGAAAAGCCAAAGACAATCCTAGAACTTCCAAGAGATAAATTAGAGCTTATAAACAGGCTAAACCATAATTGGCAACTGACTAAAGATTTTTAGTCTAACTAAAACTTCCCTTTCCGATTCCTTCAGACCTCCCAACCACCAGCATGAGTATAAGATGGCAAACACAATTATATCAGACAAGAGATATACAAATAGGAAACAGATACAACATTTAGACAATTAGCAACTAATATGCAATCAATTAGGCAATCTCAAACAATTCACATAATATACATATGATATATGCCTGTCCTAATGGCTGATGAGTCTCATCTGTCGGTTATAAAGTTAACCCGACAAGTCCTGGTAGCTAACCATTGGACTGTCCATCTGTCGTGCATCCCCAACTCGAGTTATACTCAACATAATTCATAATTCATATCCAACACCCTCACTGGTGTATATCCACGGGGGCGAGCTCATCCGAAACTTTCACAGTGTCCGGCCACACTTACGATATAGGGTCAGCAGAGTATCGAGTTTCCACCTAGAGCACGTGGTGGCTAGCCACTGCTTTCTTCCAGGGAAACTCGTATCTCAAATAGTGGAAGTGCAACATTCACATTTCATTCAATAGCATATATGCAATTATACTCGGCCATAATTCAATAATGGCTCCGCCGTAACTCGGCAATAACTCAGCCATCCGGCTCGTAATTCAATCCATATCCAGCCAATTTATTAACAAATACAGTCCATCGGCTCATGGCACATAAAGCACTTCCACCGCCATCCTCCGTATCTCATACAATCATATTTGATCATCATTGATCATTAATTTTCCCTTTTCTTCATTCACAAGTTATCACATTCTCTAACTCCTTTCTCTTTGCTTGGCATATCATAACAATTTAAGACATAAGGGGTGAGATTGGAGGCTTAGAAGTATGAAATTTGGCTTTTAAAACTCAAAAATAAACTTTGGGGTGAAAACAGGGTCACGCATACTCGTCGCCCACGCACACGCGTGGAAAGCCAAAAAGTACATCAACGCGTATGCGTCGCCCACGCACACGTGGTGCACGAAATTGCAATAACACTTTTGCAACTTCGCACAACTAACCAGCAAGTGCACTGGGTCGTCCAAGTAATACCTTGCGTGAGCAAGGGTCGATCCCACGGAGATTGTCGGCTTGAAGCAAGCTATGGTTATCTTGTAAATCTTAGTCAGGAGATCAGAAATTATCAGGATTGATTGTAAAAAGTAAAAGAACATGAAATGGTTACTTGTTTTGCAGTAATGGAGAATAGGTTGGGGTTTTGGAGATGCTCCATCTTCTGAATCTCTGCTTTCCTACTGTCTTCTTCATCAAACACGCAAGTCTCCTTCCATGGCAAGCTCATGTAGGGTTTCACCGTTGTCAATGGCTACCTCCCATCCTCGCAGTGAAAGCTAATGCACGCACTCTGTCACAGTACTGCCAATCACCGGTTTGGTTCCCTCCCCTACCGGAATAGAATCCCTCTTTTGCGTCTGTCACTAACGCCCAGTAGGTTACAGGTTTGAAGCACGTCACAGTCATTCAATCATTGAATCCTACTCAGAATACCACAGACAAGGTTTAGACCTTCCGGATTCTCTTGAATGCTGCCATCAGGTCCTGCCTATACCACGAAGATTCCGATTAAAGAACCCAAGAGATAACTACTCAATCTAAGATAGAACAGAGGTGGTTGTCAGGCACGTGTTCATAGTTGAGAATGATGATGATTGTCACGGATCATCACATTCATCCGGATTAAGAACAAGTGTTATCTTAGAATCGAAGCAAGCATGATTGAATAAGAAACAGTAGTAATTGCATTAATCCATCAAGACACAGCAGAGCTCCTCACCCCCAACCATGGGGTTTAGAGGCTCATACTGTGGAAAGAAACGTGTACAAAATGTTATGGGGTCATAAGGTACGGATACAATGTCAAAAGATCCTATAAGTAGTAAACTAGTGTCCTAAGGTCTACAGAAATGAGTAAATGACAGAAAAATCCACTTCCGGGCCCACTTGGTATGTGCTTGGGCTGAGCAATGAAGGAATTTCGTGTAGAGACCTTTTCTGGAGTTAAACGCCAGCTTTCATGCCAGTTTGGGCGTTTAACTCCAAATTTTATGCCAGTTCCGGCGTTTAACGCTGGAATTTCTGTAGGTGACTTTGAGCGCCGGTTTGGGCCATCAAATCTTGGGCAAAGTATGGACTATTATATATTTCTGGAAAGCCCAGGATGTCTACTTTCCAATGCCGTTGAGAGCGCGTCAATTGGGCTTCTGTAGCTCCAGAAAATCCACTTCGAGTGCAGGGAGGTCAGAATCCAACAGCATCTGTAGTCCTTTTCAGTCTCTGGATCAGATTTTCGCTCAGGACCCTCAATTTCAGTCAGAAAATACCTGAAATCACAAAAAAAACACACAAACTCATAGTAAAGTCCAGAAAAGTGAATTTTAATTAAAAACTAATAAAAATATACTAAAAACTAACTAAAAGATACTAAAAACATACTAAAAACAATGCCAAAAAGCATACAAATTATCCGCTCATCACAACACCAAACTTAAATTGTTGCTTGTCCCCAAGCAACTGAAAATCAAAATAGGATAAAAAGAAGAGAATATACTATAGACTCCAAAATATCAAAGAAACATAGCTCCAATTAGATGAGCGGGACTAGTAGCTTTTTTGCCTCCGAACAGTTTTGGCATCTCACTCTATCCTTTGAAGTTCAGAATGATTAGCATCTATAAGAACTCAGAACTCAGATAGTGTTATTGATTCTCCTAGTTAAGTATATTGATTCTTGAACATAGCCTGTGTATGAGTCTTGGCTGTGGCCCAAAGCACTCTGTCTTCCAGTATTACCACCGGATACATACATGCCACAGACACATAATTGGGTGAACCTTCTTAGATTGTGACTCAGCTTTGCTAAAGTCCCCAATTAGAGGTGTCCAGGGTTCTTAAGCACACTCTTGTTGCCTTGGATCACACCCTTATTTCTTTCTTTTTCTCCTTTTTTTTTTCGAAAATTTTTTTTTCACTGCTTTTTCTTGCTTCAAGAATCATTTTGATGATTTTTTTTCAGATCCTCAATAACAGTTCTCCTTTTCCATCATTCTTTCAAGAGCCAACAAATTTAACATTCTTAAAAACAACAAATTCAAAAGACATATGCACTGTTCAAGCATTCATTCAGAAAACAAAAAGTATTGTCACCACATCAAACTAATTCAACTAGTTTTCAGAGATAGATTTCGAAACCCTGTACTTCTTGTTCTTTTGTGATTAAAGCATTTTTCTTTTAAGAGAGGTGATGGATTCATAGGACATTCATAGCTTTAAGGCATAAACTTAAATTTTATTAATTATGAACTAAGAACAAGACTCAAATATAGATATAAGATGAAACTAAAAAAAATAAATAGAAAATAAAAAAAACGCAAACATAGGCTCCTAATGATAAAGGTTTTCACAGAGTTAGAACTCAACAACCTTGATTTTGAGAAGTGGATGCTCCCTCAGCTTGAGAGGAGAACTTTTGGCGTTTCATCTCTTGAATTTCACGCCCTTGCTTCTCTTGTTCCTTCCATTGTCTTCTTGGTGATTGGATGTTCTATGGGTATGAGTTCATCTTCTTCTATCTTCACCCCAGCCTCTTTACAGAGCAAGGAGATCAAGCTTGGGTAAGCCAATTTGGTTACAGTGGAATTCCTATTTGCAATTGTGTAGATCTCACAAGCAATCACATGATGCACCTCCACTTCTTTTCCAAGCATGATGCAATGAATCATCACTGCTCTCTTGATGGTGACCTCAGAACGGTTGCTAGTGGGCAATATGGAACGCCCAATAAAGTCTAGCCAACCTCTTGCAATTGGCTTGAGGTCTCCCCTCTTGAGTTGGTTTGGGACACCCTTAGAATTGGTTATCCACATAGTTCCAGGGAGGCATATGTCCTCTAGAACTTGATCCAACCCCTTATCTACTCTCACCATCCTCCTATTAAAGGAATCAGGATCATCTTGCAGTTGAGGCAACTTGAAGATTTCTCTTATTTTGTCCAGATGAAAGTATATAACTTTCCCTCTGACCATGGTTCTGTAGGTATGGTAAGCGGTTCCAGTCATTCTCTGCTTATCTGTTAGCCACAGATTTGAGTAGAATTCCTGAACCATGTTCCTTCCAACCTTTGTTTCAGGATTGGTTAGAACTTCCCATCCTCTGTTTCGAATTTGCTCTTGGATCCCCGGATATTCATCTTCTTTCAGATCAAATTTAACTTCCGGGATCACTGACCTCAGACCCATTATTTTATGATAATGGTCTTCATGTTCTTTGGTTAAGAACTTCTCTTCATTCCAAAGATTCTTTGGATTATTCTCTTTCTTGCCTCTTAAATTGGTTTGTTTTCCCTTAGGAGCCATGATATTGATGAATCTTGGCTTAGTGATCACGGAAAAGCACACCAAACTTAGAGGTTTGCTTGTCCTCAAGCAAAATAAAAGAGAGAAGAGAGGGGGAGGAAGAGAAAATTCGAATGGTGTGGTGGAATGAGGGAGCCAAACGTGTATTTATAAGGTGGGAGGGGAGTTTTCGAAAAACAAGAGAGGGATTTGAAAAGATATGGAAAGAAATTGAGAAAAGGGTGAGTTTTTGAAGAAGATTTGGGATTAATTTGAAATAGATTTGAAGAATGGTTTTGATTTGTGAAGATTTGAAAGTGAATGATGAAGGATTGAAGTGCATTTATGTAGAAGAGTATGGTTAAAAAGAGGAAAGTTTGAAAAAAATTGAGTTGAAAACAAAAATGTGGTCCCCCCACCTTTCTGGCGTTAAACGCCCAGAATGGCACCCATTCTGGCGTTTAACGCCCATTTGCTACCCTTTTTGGGCGTTTAACGCCAAGCCAGGTGCCCTGGCTGGCGTTAAACGCCAGAAATCCTTTATCACTGGGCGTTTTTCCAAAACGCCCAGGATGCTGCACACCTGGCGTTAAACGCCCAGAATGGTGCCCATTCTGGCGTTTAACGCCCAAAATGGTACCATTACTGGCGTTAAACGCCCAGAATGGTGCCCATTCTGGCGTTTAACGCCCAAAATGTCCCTTACTGGCGTTTTTTCGCCAGTAAGCTCATTTTCTCTGCTTTTTGAGCTGAATCCTTCTGTAACTCTGTGAATTCCTTCATTTTTGATACTTGCCTTTGTAAGAACAATTCATACAACCTTCTAATGACTGGGTTGCCTCCCAGCAAGCGCTTCTTTACTGTCTTTAGCTGGACTTTCACTGAGAATCACTCAAGTCTCAGTTTTGAGCATTCCTGCTCAAAATCTCCTTCAAGATAGTGCTTGATTCTCTGTCCATTAACAATGAACTTCTTGTCAGAATCAATATCCTGAAGCTCAACATATCCATATGGTGATACTCCTGTAATCACATACGGACCCCTCCACCGGGATTTGAGTTTTCCTGGAAACAATTTGAGCCTGGAGTTGAAGAGCAGAACTTTATGTCCTGGCTCAAAGACTCTGGTTGACAATCTCTTGTCATGCCACTTCTTTGCCTTTTCCTTATAAATTTTTGCATTTTCAAAGGCATTGAGTCTGAACTCCTCTAGCTCATTTAGCTGGAGCAGTCTTTTCTCACCAGCTAACTGTGCATCCATGTTTAGGAATCTGGTTGCCCAGTAGGCTTTGTGTTCCAGTTCCACAGGCAAATGACAGGCCTTCCCATACACCAATTGGTATGGAGAGGTTCCTATAGGAGTCTTGAATGCTGTTCTGTATGCCCACAGAGCATCATCCAAGCTCTTTGCCCAATCCTTTCTTCGGGCTATCACAGTCCGTTCCAGGATTCTTTTTAGCTCTCTGTTAGAGACTTCAGCTTGCCCATTTGTCTGTGGATGATACGGAGTTGCCACTTTATGGCTGATTCCATATCTAACCATAGCAGAGTATAGCTGTTTATTGCAGAAATGAGTGCCCCCATCACTGATTAGTACTCTGGGAACACCAAATCTGCTGAAAATGTTCTTCTGGAGGAATTTCAGTACAGTCTTGGTATCATTAGTGGGTGTAGCAATTGCTTCTACCCACTTAGATACATAGTCTACTGCCACCAGAATGTAAGTGTTTGAGTATGATGGTGGGAATGGTCCCATGAAATCAATTCCCCATACATCAAACAATTCTATCTCTAATATTCCTTGTTGAGGCATGGCATATCCGTGAGGCAGGTTACCAGCTCTTTGGCAACTGTCACAGTTACGCACAAACTCTCGGGAATCTTTATAGAGAGTAGGCCAGTAGAAGCCGCACTGGAGAACTTTAGTGGCTGTTCGCTCACTTCCAAAATGCCCTCCATACTGTGATCCATGGCAGTGCCATAGGATCCTTCGTGCTTCCTCTCTGGGTACACACCTGCGGATCACTCCGTCAGCACATCTCTTAAAGAGATATGGTTCATCCCAAAGGTAGTACTTGGCATCTGAAATTAGTTTCTTTCTCTGCACATAACTGTACTCTTTGGGTATGAACCTCACAGCTTTATAGTTTGCAATATCTGCAAACCATGGAGCTTCCTGAATGGCAAAGAGTTGCTCATCTGGGAAAGTCTCAGAGATCTCAGTAGAAGGGAGGGACGTCCTAGCTACTGGTTCTATCCGGGACAGATGATCAGCCACTTGGTTCTCTGTCCCTTTTCTGTCTCTTATTTCTATATCAAACTCTTGCAGAAGCAACACCCATCTTATAAGCCTGGGTTTTGAATCCTGCTTTGTGAGTAAGTATTTAAGAGCAGCATGGTCAGTGTACACAATCACCTTTGATCCCACTAAGTAGGATCTAAACTTGTCAATGGCATAGACCACTGCAAGTAATTCTTTTTCTGTGGTTGTGTAATTCTTCTGTGCATCATTTAGAACACGGCTAGCATAATAAATGACATGCAGAAGTTTGTTATGCCTCTGTCCCAACACTGCACCAATGGCATGATCACTGGCATCACACATTAATTCAAATGGTAATGCCCAATCTGGTGCAGAGATGACTGGTGCTGTGACCAGTTTAGCTTTCAGGGTCTCAAATGCCTGCAAACACTGTGTGTCAAACACAAATAGTGTGTCAGCAGCTAACAGGTTACTCAAAGGTTTAGCAATTTTCGAAAAATCCTTGATAAACCTTCTATAGAATCCTGCATGCCCCAGAAAGCTTCTGATTGCCTTAACATTGGCAGGTGGTGGTAATTTTTCAATTACCTCTACCTTTGCCTTATCCACCTCTATTCCCTTGCTTGAAATTTTGTGCCCAAGGACAATTCCTTCAGTCACCATAAAGTGACATTTCTCCCAGTTTAAAACCAGGTTAGTCTCTTGGCATCTTTTCAGGACAAGTGATAGGTGGTTAAGACAGGAGCTAAATGAGTCTCCATATACTGAGAAGTCATCCATGAAGACTTCCAGAAATTTCTCTATCATATCTGAGAAGATAGAGAGCATGCACCTTTGAAAGGTTGCAGGTGCATTGCACAGACCAAAAGGCATCCTTCTGTAGGCAAACACGCCAGAAGGGCAAGTAAATGCTGTTTTCTCTTGGTCCTGAGGATCTACTGCAATTTGGTTGTAGCCTGAATAGCCATCCAAAAAGCAGTAGTAGTCATGACCAGCTAGTCTTTCTAGCATTTGGTCTATGAATGGTAAAGGAAAATGATCCTTTCTGGTGGCTGTATTGAGTCTTCTGTAGTCAATACACATGCGCCACCCTGTGACTGTTCTTGTAGGAACCAGTTCATTTTTTTCATTATGAACCACTGTCATGCCTCCCTTTTTGGGAACAACTTGGACAGGGCTCACCCAAGGGCTATCAGAAATAGGATAAATAATCCCAGCCTCTAGTAATTTAGTGACCTCTTTCTGCACCACCTCCTTCATGGCAGGATTTAGCCTCCTCTGTGGTTGAACCACTGGTTTGGCATTATCCTCCAATAGGATCTTGTGCATGCATCTAGCTGGGCTAATGCCCTTGAGATCACTGATGGACCACCCAAGAGCTGTCTTGTGTGTCCTTAGCACTTTAATCAGTGCTTCCTCTTCCTGTGGATTTAAAGCTGAGCTTATAATCACTGGAAAAGTGTCACCCTCTCCCAGAAATGCATATTTCAGGGATGATGGTAGTGGTTTGAGTTCAGGCTTAGGAGGCTTATCCTCCTCCTGAGGAATTTTCGAAAATTCCTTTGCCTCCTCTGGCTTTTCCTGATCAGTCTGAGCATCTTTGAAGATGTCCTCAAGCTCTGATTCTAGGCTTTCAGCCATATTGATCTCTTCTACCAGAGAGTCAATAATGTCAGCGTCCATACAGTCCTCTGGTGTGTCTGGATGCTGCATAGCTTTTACAGCATTCAACTTGAACTCATCCTCATTGACTCTCAGGGTTACTTCCCCTTTTTGTACATCAATGAGAGTTCGTCCAGTTGCTAGGAAGGGTCTTCCTAGAATGAGAGTTGCACTCTTGTGCTCCTCCATTTCCAGCACCACAAAGTCAGTTGGAAAGGCAAATGGCCCAACCTTTACAATCATGTCCTCTATTATGCCTGATGGGTGTTTAATGGAGCCATCAGCAAGTTGGAGGCATATCCTGGTTGGTTTGACTTCTCCAATCAACCCAAGCTTTCTGATAGTGGATGCAGGTATTAGATTGATGCTTGCTCCAAGATCACATAAAGCTGTCTTGGTGCAAGTGCCTTCTAATGTGCATGGTATCAGAAAGCTTCCAGGATCTTGAAGCTTTTCTGGTAAGCTTTTTAGAATGACTGCACTGCATTCTTCAGTGAGAAACACTTTTTCAGTTTCTCTCCAATCCTTCTTATGACTTAAGATTTCCTTCATGAACTTAGCATAAGAAGGTATTTGCTCAAGTGCCTCTGCAAAAGGAATCTTTATTTCAAGAGTCCTTAAATAATCTGCAAAGCGGGCAAATTGCTTATCCTGTTCCGCCTTGCGGAGTTTCTGAGGATAAGGCATCTTGGCTTGATATTCTTCAACCTTGGATGCTGCAGGTTTATTCCTTACAGAAGTGGTTGAAGAAGCCTTGTTAGAGGGATTACTGTCAGCACTCTCAGGTGTCTGATTTTCCCTTGGCGTTTGGACGCCAGGAATGGGTGGAAAATGGGCATTTAACGCCAACTTTTTCCCCTTTTCTGGCGTTTGAACGCCAGAACTGGGCAAGGAATGGGCGTTTAACGCCAGCTTTCCTTCCCTTTCTGGCGTTTGAACGCCAATATTCCTCTCTGGGCTCTTACTGTCCTCAGAGGGATTTTGAACAGTGGGTTGGTTGTCCTCTGTCAATTGTTCTTTGTTTGGCTTTTTGCTCTTTTGAGCAGTGTTATTCAAGGTCTTCCCACTCCTCAATTGAACTGCTTGACACTCCTCTGTTATCTGTTTAGATATTTGCTGTTTTGCTTGATTCAACTGTAGTTCTATGCTCTTATTAGCAACTTTAGTTTCATGGAGCATCTCTTTAAATTCTGCTAACTGTTCTGTCATCAGTAGCAATTGTTGATTAAGCTCATTCATCTGTTCTTGAGGGTTAGGATCAGTGACCACTGTCATGACTTCCTCTTCTGGAGAGAACTCATTGCTAGAGTACAAATATTGGTTTCTAGCAACAGTGTCTATAAGCTCTTGAGCTTCTTCAATTGTCTTTCTCATGTGTATAGATCCACCAGCTGAGTGGTCTAAAGACATCTGAGCTTTCTCTGTAAGCCCATAGTAGAAAATGTCTAACTGGACCCACTCTGAAAACATTTCAGAGGGACATTTCCTTAGCATACCTCTATACCTCTCCCAGGCATTATAAAGGGATTCATGATCCTTTTGTTTAAAGCCTTGGATGTCCAGCCTTAGCTGTGTCATCCTCTTTGGAGGGTAAAAATGATTCAGGAATTTGTCTGACAACTGTTTCCATGTCTTTATGCTTGCTGTAGGTTGGTTATTTAACCACCTTTTAGCTTGATCTTTTACAGCAAATGGAAACAGTAATAGTCTGTAGACATCCTGATCTACCTCTTTATCATGTACTGTGTCAGCAATTTGTAAGAACTGTGCCAGAAACTCAGTAGGCTCTTCCTGTGGAAGACCGGAATACTGGCAATTTTGCTGCACTATGATAATGAGTTGAGGATTTAGCTCAAAGCTGCTTGCTTTGATGGGAGGTATACAGATGCTACTCCCATATGCAGCTGTAATGGGGTTAGCATAAGACCCCAGAGTCCTCTTGGACTGATTAATTCCACTTAAGTCCATAATGGACAAAAGGGAAATGAGAATAATTGCAAAGAGATAAATTTTGTTTATTTTTAATTTTTTTTTGAAATAGCCGAAAAAAAAATAAAATACAATAAAATAAAACAAAAGGAAAATAAAAATAAAATTCGAAAATAAAAAAATAAAATAAGATCAAAGCAAATTGAGAACTGAATCAATTAGTGAAAAAAAAAGATTTTAAAAACAGCAATTAAGAAGATATGATTGAAAAATTTTTATGAAAATGATTTGATTTTTAAAAAGAGGAAAGAGAAAAACAGCAAAAAGACACCAAACTTAAAATTTTTAGAAATCAAACACTAATTTTTTCAAAAATTTTAAGAGAAAAACACAAAGAGGACACCAAACTTAGAACTTTTATGAATCAAAACGGGACTAGGGACAAGAAAAATTCGAAAATCAAAAGAAAAACAACAGCATGCAATTGACACCAAACTTAAAATATGAAACTAGACTCAACTAAAAGACTCTAAACCAACAAAAATAAAATAGTCCTAATCTAAGCAACAAGATAAGCCGTCAGTTGTCCAAACTCGAACAATCCCCGGCAACGGCGCCAAAAACTTGGTGCACGAAATTGCAATAACACTTTTGCAACTCCGCACAACTAACCAGCAAGTGCACTGGGTCGTCCAAGTAATACCTTGCGTGAGCAAGGGTCGATCCCACGGAGATTGTCGGCTTGAAGCAAGCTATGGTTATCTTGTAAATCTTAGTCAGGAGATCAGAAATTATCAGGATTGATTGTAAAAAGTAAAAGAACATGAAATGGTTACTTGTTTTGCAGTAATGGAGAATAGGTTGGGGTTTTGGAGATGCTCCATCTTCTGAATCTCTGCTTTCCTACTGTCTTCTTCATCAAACACGCAAGTCTCCTTCCATGGCAAGCTCATGTAGGGTTTCACCGTTGTCAATGGCTACCTCCCATCCTCGCAGTGAAAGCTAATGCACGCACTCTGTCACAGTACTGCCAATCACCGGTTTGGTTCCCTCCCCTACCGGAATAGAATCCCTCTTTTGCGTCTGTCACTAACGCCCAGTAGGTTACAGGTTTGAAGCACGTCACAGTCATTCAATCATTGAATCCTACTCAGAATACCACAGACAAGGTTTAGACCTTCCGGATTCTCTTGAATGCTGCCATCAGGTCCTGCCTATACCACGAAGATTCCGATTAAAGAACCCAAGAGATAACTACTCAATCTAAGATAGAACAGAGGTGGTTGTCAGGCACGTGTTCATAGTTGAGAATGATGATGATTGTCACGGATCATCACATTCATCCGGATTAAGAACAAGTGTTATCTTAGAATCGAAGCAAGCATGATTGAATAAGAAACAGTAGTAATTGCATTAATCCATCAAGACACAGCAGAGCTCCTCACCCCCAACCATGGGGTTTAGAGGCTCATACTGTGGAAAGAAACGTGTACAAAATGTTATGGGGTCATAAGGTACGGATACAATGTCAAAAGATCCTATAAGTAGTAAACTAGTGTCCTAAGGTCTACAGAAATGAGTAAATGACAGAAAAATCCACTTCCGGGCCCACTTGGTGTGTGCTTGGGCTGAGCAATGAAGGAATTTCGTGTAGAGACCTTTTCTGGAGTTAAACGCCAGCTTTCATGCCAGTTTGGGCGTTTAACTCCAAATTTTATGCCAGTTCCGGCGTTTAACGCTGGAATTTCTGTAGGTGACTTTGAGCGCCGGTTTGGGCCATCAAATCTTGGGCAAAGTATGGACTATTATATATTTCTGGAAAGCCCAGAATGTCTACTTTCCAATGCCATTGAGAGCGCGTCAATTGGGCTTCTGTAGCTCCAGAAAATCCACTTCGAGTGCAGGGAGGTCAGAATCCAACAGCATCTGTAGTCCTTTTCAGTCTCTGGATCAGATTTTTGCTCAGGACCCTCAATTTCAGTCAGAAAATACCTGAAATCACAAAAAAAACACACAAACTCATAGTAAAGTCCAGAAAAGTGAATTTTAATTAAAAACTAATAAAAATATACTAAAAACTAACTAAAAGATACTAAAAACATACTAAAAACAATGCCAAAAAGCATACAAATTATCCGCTCATCAACACGCGTGGATGGGAGAAAAGCCAAGTGACGCCTACGCGTCAGTCACGTGTACGCGTGAATGCATTTTGTGCCCCACGCACAAAATCAGCACAATTCTCGCACAACTCTCATGGAGTTGGCTGGACATCTGATACAGCACACCGACGCGTATGCGTCGGCCACGCTTATGCGTGGGTGTGCGTTCTAAAATTTTCTAAGTTAAAACTGCAATTCTTTCCACCACCGTCAAGGCTCATCAGTAACTGTTGAGAGATGAATACTCAATAGCCTCCAAATTTTTGCTGAATCTGGACAGACCCACAAACAATATGAAGTCGATTCCTCTGCTAAATTACACCGTGGGCAGATAGGGTTAACTTGGAGATTCGAGTGTGGAGCTTTAATTTGACTGGTAATCCATTATGGATTAGCTTCCATAAGAAATTCTTTACCTTAGGTTGACATTTAAGACTTCATATTCCTGATCATATGGATTTTTTTTTGCACTGAATAGGGAGAAATTCCACTGAAAGATGATAAACCTGAAATATAAGGTTATAACCAAATGAGACCGAATAGCTTTCCTTCTTCTCCTTCAGCCAAATAATGTAGTCTTCTCCTTCTACAATTTCTGTGTTAATAATTGTCTCTACTATTGCTAAATGGAAATGTTCTTTTATTTTTGTTTGATTCCATTGTCTATTTAGTAACATTAGTTCTGCAACCTATTGTGGAGTGTATTCTGTATTTGCATTAGTTATAGGTGTTGTGGCAGTAAACTCTTTGACCCATGAATTTTGTGTAATATTTATCATGCTGCCTAGTCCTATTATTTAGAGAATGCCTTTTTCGAGAATTTTTCGATCCTCCAACATCTTTAGGCATAGAAATCTTGAAGCTTCTACTTTAGGCATGGAAATCTTGAAGCTTCTTCTTCACATCTTGCCTTTAGTAGAAAAGATCTCAGCCACGCCATGCTTTGGATCTTCTTTTTTTACAAAGACCATTACCCTAGCCTTTTGCTTCTTCCTAGCTTCTCTATAATTTCTCTGATAACTTCTTCTTTCTTTCATCTTATTTTCTGATGGATCTGACAAACAAAACAAGAGAGAGAAGAGAGAGTAGAAACAAAGCATTAATTGTTAAATTAAATGAAATTGAAATTCCACTAACAATCCCAATGCATAAAGTAACGTGTGGAGCAATTAATGCCATAAAATCAATTTCAATTTTCCTTTTCAGTTACCAATGTATAAATTTAACTCAAGTAAAATTTGAATTCCCCTTCTCAATTGGGAGTAGGTAACTGAACCATGCTTCAACAAAATTTGACCCATTTGTTTGTGATTGCCATATGGTTTCCTTGGGTCATTTCCTTCATTATTTGTTTTATCAACATGGGACTGTTATTTGGACTTTTTTTCATTTCAAATTTCAGCCCCTAATATTTGAATTAATTTTGTCCAAAGCTGAATTTTCTTCAATGATCCATTTAGGCCAATTTGGTTTTCTTTTATTTCAAAGCACACCCACTTATATTAATTTTGCACATGGCTTGATTAATAACAAGTTGGGCTCATATTGCCTTTTGACCCAATATGAAATTAAATTGTTTGCCTGCACACTTGAACAAAAATCATCAAACAACCTATTGAAAATTATTAAATAAAATACTTAATAATAATTTTAATAATTTTCTAATTTACATTTTAATAATGAATGCTCATCATTTCAGTTTTTCAAACTCAATAATCTCCCCCTTGATGACAAATATTATTAAACTGAATTGAAATAGTTAGGATAAATAACTTTCCTTTGAAGATTTGCCAAAATCTCCCCCTTTCTTTTGTTCAATGTGCTCCCCCTTAATGTGTGCCTGTTTAACAAAATATTCAAGAAGGCCATCACCTGTATACAAGCTCTAAAGAGTTCCAAGAAGATAAAGATTTCAAAACATGAAACCTTTAAGACCGAGCCATTATTTTCACAACTTGATCCAGACAGCACATATATGTATACTTGAGCAAATAAATTTTTCAAAATATAATCAGAGCTCAAGTTAAAATTCTCTAACACAAAGTGCTCAAAACAATGAGCCAAGCCAAAATAGAGCACAAAGCAGAGCAGAAATATTAAATAGAGCACAAATATAAAACAGAATGCTCATGTTCAAACAGAATGCTCATGTCCAAACAGGACAGCATGAAACAGTTTCGATTCAGCAATTCAGCCCTTCTTTCATTTTTCTCCCCCTTTTGTCATCAAGGAGGGACACATGTCAAAATTTGCAGGGCTCTTATCAATTCACAAAAATCAACAGCCAGCCTTAAGATATGCATGAATCAGAGCTAAACCAAATATTAATTAAATGCTACTCATTCACAAGCTCATATGCTAAGCTATAAACAATATTCACAACTAGATCAAACTGCAGATTTTTAAACACAAATTCAAATAATAAACAGCAGCTTCAAACATCATCATCATAGATTACAATGAAAATAAACAGCAGCCTTTTAATTCATAAAAATCGATTCCTGTTTAGTGGATTTAGGTTTAGTTAGTTGCCTGATTCTAGAATTGCCATATTGTTTTATTTATGGGTTATTGTTTGGTTTGCACCGAACAACAACATGTGTACTCAGGAGATGAGTAATGTCATCAAGCTGATGTACGACCATCCTTGCTTAGCTATAAGAAGCTCCCCCTGAGACCAGATAGCGATGGTTTGAGAAATGAGCGGTAATTACTTTTCTTTTTTTCAGTTTCAAACCTTTTTAGCTAGTTTATATCTTCTATCTTGCTTAACTAATTTTAAAGTTTCTTTGTTGCAGCTTCACTTTATATGAAACGCTGAGCACCATCTGACCATCCGGAAGATATTCGACCATAGAATGGGTCAGTGGCTCCAGCAGATTCTGGATGATATTCGTCAGAGGCAGGACTACTTGACGACCTGGCTCCGACAAAAAATAAAGAAGGCTATGTTAGTTCATTTGGAAACCAATGAGGGATTCAGGTATCAGCGTCTCACCAACAGAGCTAACATAGCATCGGCCAGGTCGTCTAAGTATATCGGTAGCTCAGCGACTTTCATGAAGACCTAGGCCAGGCTGGTATGTAGTGACTTTAACTTTATTAATAATTTAGTCATTTTCTTTTGCATACAATTACTAGACATCCTAATCATTTTGTATTTTAATGCAACATGTGTAGTCGAAGTCATTGGATCGCGAGACGATATTGGCGAAGACGCTCAAGTACACTCACACGCTGAAGGAGAATAAAGAGAGATTTACTTATCAGCGGTCTCAGGACCATTATGTGAGTAAACATACATTTGATTATCTTCTGCTATAAAATTTTTAGAGATTAACCGTATATCTGTCATACTAATCACAATAACTTATGTTACATAAGATTCCTACACACAGATACTAGAGGCTACGACTTATCAGTCTTAGTAAAGTGGGGAGGACACTATTGCCGATGGCTTTGCAGCTTCAATCGTTGATCCCGATGCGGTTTGGTGCGAGACCGCCTCAGTGCCGTATAAGAACCGCATATACGGTTGAGGTCATTCTTCGCCAGCAGCATCCGTACCTCCATGTTAAGGCCATCGTCAGATTCTACTACCAGTCGAGCTGTCGAGCTCGAGGAAGGCATGGATTTGAGGTTGCAGGTGCAGGAGCTCCAACACAGCCTTCACCAACAGGCTCAAGAGACGAACAATTATCGGAAGAGGTATCAAGAGATCCTCACCAGCGTGACGTATACGGATGAGCTCAGGCTAGAGTGGAAGGAGTCACTGGAGTGGCTTCAACGTATGGAGGCTCAGACGGAGGTATGTACTAGGCCCAGATGCGTGCCGCTGACGTTGACTCTGCTGGTGACAGCGGTCCTGCTGGTGGCACATGGACATCGCTATTTTCTGTGCCGCTGAGTCAGGGCCATAGGACTGACGACGATGACGACGACGACGAGGACTACCTGGATCTGTAGTTATTAGTGTTTCGTTTTACTGTTTGAATGTATTTATTTGATGTACTTGACTTTTAATTTATTTGAACATTGTATTATTTATTTTAAATAATAGGTTTTCATTATTTATGAACTGAACATTAATTGTGTGAAAAATAAATTTAAATTAAAGAATAAAATTGATCATTTATTTCAATTTTTTTTTAAATTGACATTAGCGTCAGATTTACCGTGAGAATAATCCAACGGCTATAGTGCGCAAAACAACATTTTTTGGCACCACAGAAAAATCTGCCGGTAACCAATTGGTTTTCCAAGTTGATAATCTGTAGTACAATCTGATGGTAATTACCGTCGAATGAAAAAAATCGGACGGTAACCATTTACCGACAAGGTTTATACCATCTGATTCATTTTGATGGTAAATCTGATGGTACTCAACGTTTTTCTTATAGTGCAAACCGATTTAATTGGTTCTGGAATCAATGGGGTAAGTGTTTTTAATTTTTTTTCAATTATTAACTTATAAGAATTTTAAGTTGTTCTTTTTACTGTCTGTTAAATATTTTGTTAAAATTTTGAGTTCTTAGTTCTTGTTAAAACCTATATTCGTCACTAATTTTGGGTTCTTGTAAAATGTGTAAAATTTCTAAGTGATTGATGTTCTATTATGTTTTTTGCAGCTTGAAAAATGGTGAAAAGTAAAACTAACCCTATAAGTAACATTGTTGTTAGAAGTACATCCTTTCCAAGTGCAGTCATTTTCACTACCATTCACGATAGTACTTTTGGTGGAATATCACAAAGTCCAGCTGCCTTACTATTGCCTACCTCAAATCCTCCATCAGAACCTGATGCACAAACACAAACACAAATTGAAACTACTAAAGCTACTGATGAGCCTCCAAAAGAGGTAAAACCAATATTCTGAAAATCAGATTAGACCGGTCAATTTGATCGGATTAATTAGGAATCAGTCCTCTGGTCAGTTTAATTGATGCCCAAAACTATCTTACAAAAAATCGGAAAAAAAATTAATTCACAAAGATATGATATTTAAAGATTTTATCAATATGAGACATTCTTCACATTTTGAATTAGCTTTTGAGATAAATTAGACCTATTCAATTCTAGTATCAAAGAGAAAAAAGAGGGAGAAGAATTAAAAAAAAAGTTTTATTAATCCTAGGATCAAAATTTTTTTGTTTGGAAAAACATTTTTTCAATACCCAACTCAAAAAGAAATGGGCATGCACATAGAAGAGTTATGTGAACAAACGCTTTTGTGCAAGTTTCAACCAACTTCTACTTCATAATCCTTATTTTGACAAGTAACATAATTTTGTATTGTTTTAATATCTAACTTAGGTCTAATTTAATTAAATAACTTAATTAATTTTTTTTGGAAATAACTTTTAAGAATGAAAAAAATCATTTTTTTTACTTTTACAAAAACTCTTAAATAACTTTTTGAAAAGTTAAAAACATCTTTTAAAAATTGTAAAAAATAACATTAATATGACTTTTCATTATTCAAAAAGAAAATTTTTTTTACCATTTTTCAAACAGGCTCTTAGTTGAATAGTTAATTGAAAATCTCTTATACAGTTATACACCTAAGACACACGTATGTAATGTGTGATATAAACTTACTTGACACTAATTATCTTACTATAAACATTTGTACATTTAAGAAGAATCATATACTTATATCGTTAGTAGCTGTGCAAAATATATTTGACACAGAACGTATCTTAAAGGTTTAATTATTTTGCAAGTCCCTATAGTTTCACCAAATTTTCAATTAGATTCCTATACTTTTTTTCTTTTCAATTGGATCCCTATACGTTAATTTTTTTTTTCAATTTAGTCCCTCTTAACGCTAAACGTCAAAAAAATGTTAATAAATTGTAAAATTACTTATATACCCCTGTTGGTTCAAACTTCTGATTTCTCATATATTTCTCTTTTTCAATGTTTTCCTTTCTTCTCAATTTTCTTTTTGGACAAACCTATAGTAAAATTCAAATGCTCCATCACTACATAAAAAAAATGAAAAAGAACCCTCATAAACCAACATCATCACAGCAATAACAATCAACATTCAACAAAATTTATAACCCGCACAAAATTCAACAAAATGCATAACATGCAAAAATTCAGAAATCAATTCAAACAAAATTCAGAAATTCAAAATGAAAAACTCCTGTTTATATATCTTCCTCCAAGGGCTTCTTAGACAAATAGTATATTGGAGGCTCTGCTTTAGTCCTGAAAAATGCATGCCACATTCAATAAAAAAAGCCAAAAATGATCAAAGAAAAATTCATATGTCTACCTAAAGGGAAGATAGCGATTTGTGAGAGAGGAATTTGTCCAAGAGAGCAAATAGGTCATGTGGTGAAAAATTTAGGTAGGGTTGGAATGATTCTCACCAACCCTGAAACATGCGGAGAAGAAAGATGGTAAAGATCTCAAAAATTATGTCTTAATAAACAAAAATGCCACCGCAACTTTTTCATTTCTTGGAACAAGGTTAGGGATTAGGCCTTCACCTTTAGTAGCAGCATCTTCATCAAGAGAGCCTAATTTCCTCTCACTTGAAGTTTTGAAGCCAGATTTGGTTGCTCCTGGTGTGAATATTCTTGTTGCTTGGAGTGAAGATATTGGTCCATCAGGGTTGAGGGTGAAGTTCAACATAGTTTCTGGAACCTCAATGTCAAGCCCTCTGTGAGTGGTGTAGCTACATTGATTAAGGCTAAGCATTCTCAATGGAGTCCAGCAGCTATAAAATCTGCACTGATGACAACAGCTTATGTTGTTGACAACACCATGAAGCCTCTGAAAAATGCATCAAATGCTGAAAAGCCTTCAAGTCTTTATGATCATGGTGCCAGTCACATTAACCCCACAAAAACACTAGACCCAAGTTTAGTTTATGATATCAAGCCACAAGATTACCTTGATTTTCTGTGCACTCAGAATCTAACTCCAAACCAGTTAGGTGTCTTTGGCAAATACGCAAACAGGTCATGTGCACATTCTCTAGCTAGTCCTGGTGACTTAAACTACCCTGCCATTTCATTGGTGTTTGCTGAGAATAAATCTATTTCAGTTATGAAGTTCATAGACCTTATAAAATTGTTTAGCCTTTTATGATGCTCACTCCATCGAAGAAATAGCAACTCCAATATTTTTTCTTCTGTCTTAGCAGCCACACGTTGTTGCAGAGCCAATCCAAGAAGCAAGATGAAGTTGAACAGTGGTGTGCCAAGGCGATTCGTGGCAAGGCGATACAATGGGCAAGGCAGATGAACGGAGCAGAGCACCCGAGGATGACGCAGACGGACGATGACTACCCAGTGACGGACAAGGACGACGCCACGGAAGGCGGCAGTAGAGTGCGACGGAGGAGAAACCCAATTCGAAGCATAGGAAACTAAGTTAGGGCTGGTCATGTTCTCTAATTTGGGAAACAAAATGCAAAGAGTATTATTGGTATTTTAAAAAAATGGTGGAGATCTCAATTAAGTAATGTAATTCAATTAGGAGAATATTCCATTTTTTAACCGAATATTCTGTTATTTTAAATAAATTTGTCACGGTAGGGATTAAATTAAAAAAATTAACGTATAGGGATCTAATTAAAAAGAAAAAAAAATATACGGGACTTAATTGAAAATTTAGTAAAACTATAGGACCTGCAGAATCTTAAATACATTCCTCATCACAATGTTAATCTCTCACTAAAGCAATGACAAATATTTTAGTATCCATCCCAATAATCCTAATGACAAAAAAGCAGATACAATAGATTCTTGAACACCAGCAATCAACCATAGGCCTAATGCCAAGGGGGTCTACTCAAAGTTGAACTTTGTACTTGTGAGATGCTACATACTTACTAGGACGACACCCATATCTCCACATGAAACCATTCTTGATTTCAGGTCCCAGCTAGGATTTTTACACCTTTGATTCTCCATCTACATGCAAAAATTCTATTATTTTCATGTCACACACATTATTTTAATTATGGCTTCCAAAATAAGAAAGGACATTGCAACGATCAATCACATTCCATATTGATATTGATATTTGATATGACTCTAAACCAATAATCCATTAGGATTTGATAAGATTAGACATGTTTAATTAGTTACTACAATAAGATTAATTAGTTATTACAATAAGATGGGTTTAGTATTATATATAAGAGCTTTACCTATGGTAATTCATAATGAATACTGAATATTTTATACCTACTGAATTCTAGTAATTTCTTATGGATTCTTGTGTAAATATTCAGCCCGGGTTATCAGAATATTTCTGTTTGGCATGTGGACTGGATTAGTGAGTGAGTTGAACAATCTTAAAGTCTCAAGGCCCAAAATTTCACAGTTGTGTCACCGAACTGAAGTGTTTTTTTTTCCCCTTATTTTTCGTAGTATCTTTCAACCCAAATAAATCAAGAATTAATTTATTTACGATTCTGAGTTACATATAAAAATTTATTATTAGATGATAGATTGTTGTTTATACAATGTATAATTCAAACCTCAACATTTTGATTAAGCTCACGAATAAACTAACTAGTCAACTACCCCAAATTAATTGCCATAATTGTGATTTTAGCATGCCAACACTTTCATAGCAAATATCATTTTGACATTGGTATTTTTAAAAATTAATATGGTTTTTCTATTTTATTAATTAAAAAATAATTTAAATATATAATTAATTAATAATTACTATTTTTATTTAAGTGTAAAAAATGTTACTTATATTAATATATAGTTTCAATTAAATTACAATTTACATATTTACTTCATTTATATTTAAGCAATAATTCATCAATTAAACTACTAATATGATAACTTACTATTTTCACGGAGTCCATTAACGATTGAATTTTAATAACAACGATCATAGGTCAATTATCAATTCAATTTTAATAATTATAATGATAGGCAAACTCAAAAACGTTAATAGAATTAAATTTTTTTATGTATATCAAAAATAATAATATTTCTATAACTTTAGCTATTAATTTCAATTATTTATTATATTTTATGATTGAGATCAATGACTAAAACTAATAAAACACCAGTATTAATTCCTAATATACTTGAAACTCTTTCAATAGAATTAGCAAGCAAAGGTTCTATGTTATATGCCTGGACTGAATTATAACCGTTAATTTGATATGCTTTGAAACCGAAATTGCTAGAACAGGAAACCTTTCTTGTCATAGATTCATAGCTAGCCAGTGGCTACTTTGTTGAATTATAGTTGGCTATGTTCAGTGACTGCAATGTTCCAAGCTAAGAGTCTAGTCAAAAGGAAAAGAAATCATTAAAATATAGTAGAACAAAAGCCTTTTTTTTTTTCTCTATCAATCATAGAGCGTAATTGGGGAACAATGGAGGGCTCATCTAGGATTCCGATGACTCATAAATTGGTGCTTAAAGTAATGCTTACAGTTTCAGTTCCTTTTAAATACATTTAAGAGCTGTAGTTGATTAGCATGAAACCCAATTTTTTAAATGGATGCACCACCAATATATCATTGATTTCCATTGCTTCATTTTCATAAGATAGAACTCCCATTCACACGAAAAATAATAATAAAAAAAACAGCATAATTTTTTACTTTATTATTTTAAGATAACACGGTCTTTTTATTAAAAAGAATGGGTATGTCTAAAACGAGCTCAACAATTATGTGTTTATTGAATAAGCCACATTTATATAGGCTATTAGATTTTATTAGATGAAAATCAAAGGCTAATATAAAAGAAGAGCATTGATGGACTCTAATAAATATAGAATATTCTACTACATAAATAAATGTTTTAAATGGCAATACTTTAATACACAATATTTTAAATGGCAATAAAATTTTTTATTCTTAAATAATTAAATATAAAATATATGAGTATTTTTTATTTATTAAAATTAATTATTGCAAAAAAAATTTATAATATTAAAAAATTATATTAAAATAATATTTTAAACTATAACTAACATAAAAATATAAAATAATTAAAATTTTATTTTATATTATTTGACAAATAATTAGATTATTATATTTAAAATTTATTAACTAACTAAGTTTATTAAAGATATTATTATATAATATAATTTTTTATAAAAATATTTTTAAAATATAATTTATTTAAAATATTATATATAATACATGAAAATATTTATTTTTTTATTTTTTTCAATTTTTTTAGAAAAACAGAATAAATAATATAATTTTAAATACATACCTAAATAAAAAAGTTAACATTTTCATGTATTTTATATAACTTTTTAAATAAATTTTACTTTTATAAATATTTTAATAAAAAATTATATAATATAATAATATATTTAATAAAGTAATTAGTTAATAAATTTTAAATATAATAATCTAATTATTTTTCAAGTAATATAAAATAAATTTTAATTATTTTATATTTTTATATTATAGCTTAAAAATATCATTTTAATATTATAAAAAAGATTTTGTATAATAATTAATTTTAATGAATAAAAAAATTTATATTTTTTGTATTTATTTAATTTATATTTTTTAGAACAAAAAGTTTCTACCTTTATATAGTAAAATATGTGATAATCTTTTTAATATATATTACGGGTGGTAAAACGGGTCGAGTCCGTCGGGCCAACCTGCCGAACTCGTTAAAAAAGGTGAGTCGGACTAAGATTTGAAACCAGTCAAATTAAAAGAATCCGCCAAACCCGCAAAATTTTTATGCAAATTTTTTTTTATAATATTAAAAGATTATATTAAAATGATATTTTAAATAGTTATACTGTAATAGATTTAATATGTTTTTTTATTTCAATGTTATTATATGATTATAATTATTTAATATATAAAAAAATTACAAGATAGTATATATATAGGGGTGGCAAACGGGCCTAAACCCGCCGGGTCGGCTCGCGTAAGCCGCCAAAAAGGCGGGTTGGGCTGAAAAATTGGGACCGCCAAATAGTAAAAGCCCGCCTAACCCGCACCGCTTAAACCACGGGCTTTGGCGGGGCGGGGCGGGTTTTTCCGCCGGGCTTAGTATTTTTTTAGCAATGGGTATTTTTACAATTTTTTTTGCCAAAACCCAACTTTCCCAACCTAACTTACAAGAGAATGAAGATGAAAATTGAGTGTTTTGTATTATATTTATTTTGTTTTAGAGACAATATTTATAATCATATTTTGGATTATGTTTATTTTGCTTTGGGAATAATATTTATAATTATGTTTTGGATGACAACTTAGTTTATATTTATATTTATTAGATATTTATAATTACAAAGACTTTAATGTTTGTTAATATAAAAATTATAATTTGTTTATACTTTTAGAAATTATAATAGTTAAAAGTAAAAAATATGAGATATTTTTTATGCTTTTATATATATTATTATAATAGTTAAAAGTAAAAAAAAAAATAGATGATATTTGGCGGGCTATGCCCGCCGGCCTGCCAGCCCGCCGTTAGGTGGGGAGGGCTAGGATTTTGGGACCGTCTCACTAGGCGGGGCGGGGCGGGTTTCCCCGCTTGCCACCCCTATATATATATATATTAGGGGTGGCAATGCGGGTCGGCTCACCCCAACCCGCCCCGCCTCACCTAGGCCCGCACCTTAAGCGGGACGGGTCGGCCCGCCCCGCCAACTAAAGTGGATACAAAATGCTAATTGTTTGACTTTGTTTTTTTTTTTGAAAAATAAAATTAATTAAAATTAACTAAAAAATAATAATTAAACAATTAATTACAAATAAAAAATAGTCAAATTATAATATAACTTTTTATTATTTTTTTAAAATTTTTAACTTCAATAAAATTATTTAAAATAATATTTATCAATAGAACCATCTTTATTTTAAAAAATAAGTCACATAATTTAAACATATATACGAAATTATAAAATAAAATAAATAAAGTCACATAATTGGAACATATATACATAATTTAGTGATTTTTTTTTAATTTGACAGGTTTCAAATTCTAACCCAGCCCACATTTTTTAGCGAGTTTGGCGGGTCGGCCCAACGAATTCGACCCGTTTCACCACCCTTAATATATATATAAAAGAAGATTATCACATATTTTATTATATAAAAATTAAAAAATTTTGTTTTAAAAAATATAAAATATAAATACAAAAAATATAAATTTTTTATTCATTAAGATTAATTATTATATACAATTTTTTTTATAATATTAAAATGATATTTTAAATTACAACATAAAAATATAAAATAAATAAAGTTTATTTTATATTACTTGACAAATAATTAGTTTATTATATTTAAAATTTATTTACTAATTACTTTGTTAAATATATTATTATATAATATAATTTTTTATCAAAATATTTGTAAAAGTAAAATTTATTTAAAACGTTATATATAATACATGAAAATATTAACTTTTTTATTTAGTTATGTATTTAAAATTATATTATTTATTCTATTTTTTTAAAAAAATTAAAAAATAAAAAATAATATTTTCATGTATTATATATAATATTTTAAATAAATTATTTTTTAAAAATATTTTTATAAAAAATTATATTATATAATAATATCTTTAATAAAAATAGTTAGTTAATAAATTTTGAATATAATAATCTAATTATTTATCAAGTATTATAAAATAAATTTTAATGATTTTATATTTTTATGTTAATGTCTAAAATATTATTTTAATATAATTTTTTAATATTATAAAAAAGTTTTGCATAATAATTAATTTTATTAAATAAAAAATATTCATATATTTTATATTTATATATTTTATATTTAATTATTAAAGAATAAAAGATTTTGTTGCCGTTTAAAGTATTGTGTATTAAAGTATTGCCATTTAAAACATTTATTTATGTATTAGGATATTCTATATTTATTAGAGTCCATCAATACTCTTGTTTTATATTAGCCTTTGATTTTCATCTAATAAAATTTAATGGCCTATATAAGTGTGGCTCATTCAATAAGCACATAATGGTTGAGCTCGGTTTAGACATACCCAAAAAGAATCATCAAATACCGATGGAAATTAATTTTATCGTGATAGTTTTATTTGTAATTATTTATGGAGACTTTTAATTTTAACAAACTATTAATAATTTTATTTTAAAAAATTTTTTTTACTGGTAATTGTCTAACAGAGAAGGATCATTGCAGAAAATGATATCACAATAAGAAAAAAGAAGTATAAGATGAAGACTTTTAAAAAAAATGTCATATAAAAAATCAAAGAAAAAATAATGTTAGTAATATTAATATTGGTGGAGACAGTAGTAGTGGTGGTGAATAATGATGGTTATAAGATATTTTTTGTGACTAATGGTTATAAGATATGATTGCACAATAAAAATCGTATGTAGAAATAGAAATTATAATAAAGAAATGCGTGCAGTGGTAGCAATATTGGTGATAATCGATTATTTTGCTGAATAAATTATTTGGAAATTTAAAACTTACATAAATTATAAATTAAACCTCTATAAAATTAATTTATATTCATATTTGATGCTTTTCATATCTATCTTTTTTTTAAGAGACAATTTTTGATCAAATTTACTAAGATTAAGTTATTAAGACAAAATTATAAAATGATCACACTTAGAGCATTGGACTCATCATCATCATCATATTGGAACTAAACTTCACATTGACATTCACTAGTTAGTCACGTTAAAACTTAGCTTCTTCTAAACTCATCATTACATTATTAGGATAATGCATGGTTGGTGCTTCACCCTTTTTAGTAGTCAAAATCACATCTCTTTCGGAAGAAAATCAATTTTCAAAATAAGGTGGAAGTTCAAAATATTAATTAATAGTAATAAAAAACTGTTGCCATCTACCAATTTTCATTTGGAAATTTAATACAGCTATATGCAACTCAGTGGAAGCTGAATAATTAACTTACCTGGTGTTGGTACGAAATTAAAGGAGCCAAAATTCCCAAATAAGCAACATCACTTTTGCAACGGTGGAAACAACAACAACAACACATAGCTTTCAATTTCAATCTCAAAAGAGTTTATTTGCAAAAAATGTGAAGAAAGGAGAAAACAGTGACAGTTGAGAAAGTAATTGGCGTACCCCCTTACACACACACATGTGCAAGTGCAACAACAACAACTAGGGTAATCTGGTATTCTACGTCACCACCACTCACCAATATAAAGACACGATCTTTTGTGGGGTTCTACTGATTTATACTGTCTGAAAAGTTTTGAATGAAATGGAAAATAAATACTGTGATTGAGTTTATTTGCTCTGTTGGCTGAGCTGTGTGACACAGAATGGCAAAAGCCTACTGAATCTATATCAGGCTAAACCAGTTAAAATAAATAATACTGACACTATAGCCCCCTAGTGCCAGTTTTAAAAGAGACCAACCCAAATCCTCTAAATAATTACTCCTTTCCTTTTTTCATTAAATAATTCTACTATATAAATTATTTTTTATATGGAGTAAATTTTGGTGTATTTAAGTAGATGAGTTACTGTGGTAATTTGTCTAGTCATAGCGGACAATAAGTTAATCACTGTCTTTCGCCATTGTTTACAAGTTTCTCGCACCTTAAGATTCAATTATTGTCATGTATTTTGTAATTGATTATTTTAATATTTTAAAAAATATATATATAAAAATATTTTTTACACAAAAAAATAAAAAAGTATAAAAATACTATTTTCACCCTACAAAAAATTCATTCCCATATTCTTAAATTTTACCAAAAAATCTCATTTTAGAGTATTACACTAAAAATTAAGTCAGAGAGGATTTTTAAGTCGAATCTATTTTTATTAAAACATTTTGTTTAGTAGTTTCTTTTGTACTTTTTATTAATTTTTTAATATTTATCCTTATTTTTCAATTTTGTAATAATTATTTTATAATTTCCTAAAAAATTGCATATTCAAAGTAATGCTTGTAATAATGTTATTAACAATAATGTCACTTTGATAATTTTTAAATATACCTGCTGAAAGTTTTAGAGACAATTATATTGATCAGTTTGATGGATCAACAGAGTCAGAATAATGAGAGGGTACAAAACCATTGAACACAATAATGCTTTGGACGTTGACATTATTGTAATTAAAGATTTTGGTTTACTTGTTTACTGCATTAGTGTATCATACTATATTTATGATATTAATAACATCATTGCGGTATTGTCTTGCTTTCATCAAATCTAAGAATCTTTCAAATCAAAAACCAACAATATTTTTTGTTTCCTTTTGGATTGGCCATGTCACACTCTTCCCATACAAAAGAAGGTGTAAAAAGATGTGCTTATGTTATGCGCCAGAAAGAATTACTTTTTCCTAGAAACAGAAGGGAAAATATTTTTAGGATAAAAAACACAAATAAACCATGGGAAGAAAGTTTTTACATGAATAAGTCAAATTGAAATTGAAAATTGATTCACGAATGAGTCAAAGCATACTTATATGTAATTCGAATTTATTTGGTTCGAACTACATTTGCAGATAAATTGAACCTATTTGGTTCGAATTTCAAACACATAATTCGAACCTAATTGGTTCGAATTACAAACGAATAGGTGCCATCACATAATTCGAACCTAATTGGTTCGAATTACTCATAGTTTTAAATCGAACCAACATGATTCGAATTACTAAGGAACAGACCTAAATATATTACGTGCATGGGATTGTAATTGATGAATATGTTTCGTTTAAGGAGTTTTAAACGAAATGTCTGTTGAACACACATGGGAATAAATTAGTCTACGAATTAAATTAATTAAGACATGATGCGGAAATTAAATAACATCAAAACGCAAAGTACAGATATTTTCATAGTAACACACACATACATCTAAAGGTGGATACGAAGTAACACTGATAACAAAATACATAGACCAAGATAGGTAACATACAACTCGGCACAGAAATCATCTAAACAGGTGTGACCCCGTGAAGCAACGACGTGGAACCCGTGTCCTCTGACCTCTCCGGATAAGCGGCTCCTCATCCTCGATCTCGTTGTCCTCGTCCTCGTCCTGCGGGGCTGGCTGTGCAGGCGTCCTAGGCTGGACATGTACCGGTCGGGATGAGGATGGCCCGACAACTGAATGTGACCCAGCAGTATGTGCCGAAGCTGGGGTACCACCCAAAGCGAAATACTCAGGAGGAGGCACGGAGGGAGGCTCATTCAGATCGACATGTAACGGTGCCTGTGTCCCCGTTGTTTGACTCTGCCCACGGGCAGCCTCATCATCATGCATGATGGCATTGATCTCATCTAAGAAGGGAGATCCAACAAAATCCCCATCATACCCAACACCGGCAAGGAAGTCTAAAAACGTGCTACCCGAACTCACCCATGGCGTACTCTCCTGAAGTGTGTGGTCGTCAGAGGGAACTCCAACGAAGTAATCTCCGAGCGGCCCCTCCCCAAGTCCAGCCTCACCATGGGCAGTGGGATCTCCGGTGGCGTACCCCTCTCCACCAAGGCCGCCATGATGGGGACTAACAACCCCGACTACACCCCTACCCCCACCGTCCACGTCACAAAGATCACCATCGTCGTAGCCCGCAACGGGTGTCCTCCGTCTGCCTCCACGCCCTCGTCCTCGACCACCACCCCTACATGCCTCATCAGCCTCCCCCATAGCCTGCTCTAGCCACCTCCACTCACGCTGGCTCCGTCGTGTCCCAACACGAGTTCTCCTCTCAACCCGACGCCTATCAGGGACGTCGTCGACTCGATCCATGTCAGGAACTTGCCCAAGACCCCTCTGAGACGCCTCGACAGAAATAGGAACGCCCCTCGGATCCCCCAGATAAAACTCGGGAGATAAGAACCTCTTTCCATGCTGAATCCACCAGTCTAGGTAGGCGTGCGAAGGACCAGGGTCGACAACAACATCGAACCGGAGGATGTGGTCCTTCACGGGTCTCCCAAAGAATATGCCAATGCTGTAAAGTGGACGGGAACCAACGATCACCGCCTCTCCCGTCCTAGAAAGTCGATGTTAAGAGCGGGACGCGGGAGGGGCTGCACACCACCGAACTGCGGTAGAACCCTATCTACCTGATGCCACTCTACAACGACAAAGTATATCAGTGGCGTGACAGACCGCCATACCGCCATGTGTCGAGGCTCCAACACCTCCGGATGCACAACCTGAAGTACATCGGGTGAGCTATACGGCATCCAGATAAACTGCACAAAAAATAGCTATGTTGTCACGCCAACTATTATTATACAGAAACATCTGATGTCTAGTTATTCAAATAAAAGTAACCGGAACAACACTCACATCCCTGGGCTGTAACATGTCTATCTTCAGTCTCGTGCTCTGTACTCTAGGACCTTTCTCGCTGTAGGAAGGGCTGTAACCTGACCACCTGCAGCGCACATGAGTGTTATGTTTAATCAGAAGTATAACAGATTTGTAATACAGTACAAGCGTACATGAACATTAGCTATTTTAATTTGAAATAGAAAAGCCTGAGTAGCATACCTAGATGCCAAAGGCCAGCTGCATGCAGGCCTAAACCTGGGAAAGCGCCAGATGATCCAGGACTGAAGTAGCTGAAGTGGGCCCGCTAACTTCACCACATGTCTGTTTGCCACTCGGTACATGCACCGGTACAACCATGCCAATGCTGCAGACCCCCAACTGTAGGAACCCATTTCCTCAAGCCTAGCTACGTAGGGAAGCCATCTGATGTGAATGCGGTTGCCGGACTTGTCGGCAAACAGCTGAGTGCCCAACAACATCATGATATAGGCACGAGCAAAGCGCCGCACAGTCTCCTCATCGGCTCCCTCGGGACACTCTCCGAAAGTCTCCTAGAACCAGGTGCAGTTTACTACGACCTTCTGAACCTGGCTTGGAGGAGGAATCACTCCAAGCAACTCCTCGAACCAAACCCAAGCTGGACGTCCACCCTCGATATACATATGAAAATCTGTAAGGCAACCGCTGACATAACGTTCGTCCACTGCCAACCCCAAATGGTACGCCACGTCATGAAGCGTGATCGTGCACTCTCTGAAGGGCATATGGAAGGTGTGCGTCTCAGGACGCCACCGCTCGACGAAGGCGCTGACAAGGGGCTCATCCAACCGGAACCATCTATCATTCAGCCTAGCCAGATGGTATACCCCGGCCATCTGCAGATAGGGAACATAACGCTCATCGAGTGGCATGCCTTGTTGCCGCCGCATGCTCCTGATGCATCGCTGTGGCTGCGCATTAAATGGACCGCATTATTAGAACCACATACAATACTGGTAACAAAAATAAAACTAACATAATAAACCACTTAGATAAACCACTTACATAAACCATCAACACAACCGCATATAAAACCACTAACATAAACCACTTACATAAACCACCAACACAACCGCATATAAAACCACTTACAAAAAACCACTTATCCCAAACCACCAACTAAACCGCATGCAAAACCACTAAAATAAACCATTTGTAATACCACTATAATAAACCACTAACAATACCACCTAACATAAACCACTTACATAAACTATTAACACAACCGCATATAAAACCACTTACAAAAAACCACTTAACATAAACCACCAACTAAACCGCATGCGAAACTTCTAATATAGACCATTTGCAATACTACCACGATAAACCACTAACATAAACTGCCACTAAAACCACAGGCAAAACCACTAACTCAAATAAACTGTGTGCACAAAGTTTTCTATGTACTAACCTCGTCGTTGATGACATCGGCTATATGAGCAACCCCGTCCAACCGGTATAGCGCACGATCGTCCCCATCAGCTGAGTCTTCGGTTCTACTATTTCTCGAATCGAATCTGGGTCGTTTTCTCTGGGATTTGGTGGGGTATGGAAAATGAGAAGTGATTCGAATTTGCTTGATTCGAACTCCTTATATAGCCCAATTGTTCGTAATTCGAACCAATTTGGTTCGAATTAGTAGTGGAACTTAATAATGAGTAATTCGAACCAATTAGGTTCGAATTATGTGATGGCACCTATTCGTGTGTAATTTGAACCAATTAGGTTCGAATTATGTGTTTGAAGTTCGAACCAAATAGGTTCGATTCATGTGCAAATGTAGTTCGAACCAAATAGGTTCGAACTACATATAAGTATACTTTGGCTCATTCGTGAATCAATCTTCAATTTGGCTTATTCATGTTAAAACTTTCCTCCTATGGTTTATTTGTGTTTTTTACCCATATTTTTATATTTGCACATAATTATAAAAGTAGTTTTCTTAGAATTAGAGTTAATTAATTTATATAAAAACAATAAATACATAAATACTTTTTGCATATAATTACAATTATGGTCATTAGAAAAATGATTTTATATAACATAGTATATTTTAAAAATTAAAAGAGTTTTTGGTATAAAATAAAATAATGATTATAAACTTTTAATAAAAATATTAACTATGTTATTTTTTATGATATTTTAGTTAAAAAATATTTTAGTACTATATGCAATATTTTATTGTGAATTACAATTAATGATGATAGAAATTATCCTCAAATTTCACTAAAATTAATTATACATTAAATAAATATATTATTTTAATTTTTAATTATATTATAAATGTATTATATTATTTTTTTTGAGATGACATTTCATAGGGGTTTTCTATATGATATAACTTTCAATCTATATATTGATAGATTTTACAAATAAAAATGATAAAAGTAAAAATTTATTCAATTGTATGACAATTGTTTAATTTAAAGTTATTCCAATGTTTAATGCACTGAAATCAATATTATAATTTTTTGAATATCATAAAACAATTATGAATTTTTGAAGAACTATGCTGTAAACTAGTTAACTTCTTAATTATTAAATCCAAATGTACCATATTAATTTATACCAGAATTAAGAAAATGATTAAAATAAAATATTTTGATTGTTGATAAATTAATCTATTTTCTTTATACGATGTCTTTAATGAATAAATAAAACTATGTTTACATAAACTTTTCAAATAAATAATCATCTTATAAAATAATTCAAATAACATTTTTTAATAGAAAGATATTATGGAAAAATTGGATTTAGAAAAGTGTGTTTATAAATAGGGAGCTCTTATTGGTGGAACTCCCACAACTAGAAAATGGATTAATACAAATAAATTTAATTTTTATTGCAGATGGATTTTTATTTACCAACGAAATTACCGACGAATTTTGTCCTTCTATAAAAGTTCCGTCGGAAATTATTTACCGACAGATTTTTACCAGATACCGATGAATTTTTCTTCTGTAAATTCTCCATCCATTTTCCTAAGACGACAGATTTTCTGGCGGATTTTTCGTTTGTAATTACAGACGAATTTTCCATCTGTAATTACAGACAAATTTTTTGACAGATTTTTTGTCTGTAATTTGAACCTTGAAAAATTATCTCACACTTTGATTACAGACAGAAAATCTATCTGTAAATCTGTCAGTAAGGCAAAATAGATTTTTTTTATTTTTCTAATTACAAAATAAACTTGTTTTCATACAAAATAAATATAAATTTAATACAAATTTTTATCTAATTTGTATTCGAATATTTATAATATTTTAAAAAATAAACAAATTCATCGTATTATCAAACTAAAAGAAAAGTACTATAAACAAGCAAGTCAATATAATTCAAAACATAAACAAAGTGTATTGATCATCAACTATAATTCCTAGTATATTGTTCAACCATACTAAAACTGTCAGCTATAGTCTTCAGTGTCATCTTCATCCTCATCATCATCATAGTCCTCATCCGAAGACATTTAGGGTGGCGGCGGTGGCGGTGATAGTGGATGATACGTGCTCAGGAGGGCATTTTCATCATTTTGGAGTTAAGGGGCAGAATGCTAATCTTGTCATATTCAAGAATCTGAATACTAGAAGAATTGTACCATGCCAGTCTTGAACATCAAGAAGACCAAGAGTCCATCTCAAAAACAGTGGTGCTGAAAGGACGACAACTCCTAAGTCCCATTGGGCTAAGTCAAGACAGCAAGAAGCCCAATAATGCTTTTCAAATTCAATGGGAAGCATAATTTATTATTAATTTTCGAATTTTTAGGCATTTATGTTAGTTTGTTTTGTTGTTAGAGTTTGTTGGAAGATTTAAATTACTTCTTATTTGCTTAGTAGTATTTTTAGAGATTTTAAATTTAAATCAAATCTGATCTAATCTAATAAAGATCACATCTGATTTAAATTAGTTATCATATCTTTAGGATTTTAAAATTTAAATCAAATCTTATTTAAATTAGTTATCTTATCTTTTAGCTAGTTTGTTTGGGGTCTATTTAAACACCTTTGGTGAGACAATTCTACATAACTTTTGATGAATAAATTTCAGTTGCTTTTAAGCACGTTTTATTGTGTGATTAAGTGAGGTGAATGATTTGCTTCGCTTGTTGCATGGAGAAGATTGAGTGATTCAATTTTCATCCCTCTGATTTAGGTTGTCAAGGACAAGTTCTTTGAAGGTCTAGTAAGGAATCCTTTTCGGTGACCTAGGTTGCTAAGAACATGTATCTTAGAGGTCTAGTAGAAAAACCTTTATCTATCTTTTATGTTCCCGCTGTGTCTTTGGGTCCCTTTATTGAATAATCCTTATCTATTGTGATATGACCCCTAACTCCCAATACATTCCTTATCAGTGGAACTGCACTAGAACTATTAACGCTTTAACCTTATCATAATAGCTAACATAAGCGTCATTCCATCTCTTCTGTTTCAGCTTTTCCTTCTTGGCCTTTTCAATTGCCCGTTCCAACTTTTCTAACTTCTTTTGAGTCTTTTCCAAAGGATCCAAGCGTGTATCTAACAACTTACTAATACGCTCATCTGTTTGTTGAGTAACACGCTGAAAAAGCTCTTCATTGAGATTATGAATCAGTTCTCACAAATCAGGAACAAAATTTTGATTTCTAGGTGCTCTTCCAGATACAAAATTGGCAGAAGTGATTTCAGACTTAATAGAGCTAGAAAAGAATGACTCTTTTTCCGTAAACTTGATTCTTCTTTTACCCACCACACACTTCCTTCCAAATCAAGTCTTCATCAATTGGTGGTAGCTCCATTCCCTGTGCTTGAGCCTCGGCATGTTGGGCATGAACTTCTGCCAACTTTTTTATAAACTTCTTCTGTTGCACAATGATTGTATCAATTATATAAATCAAGTTTCAAATGATATAGTACATAATATAGCATTACAGAAGTTGTTAAATAGAATCATATGACCTCTAAATATCTATCGCATTAAAAATTCCCTAAACAAGTCATGTCCAGTTTTGAGTCCTTAATCCAAAGATTGGGGTAAGATACAGGGAATATTGATATTATTCAACCTTTATATAGCAACAATTTTTAGAAGTAAATTTAATTAATTTGGTTCAAACTAGGATGACCAACTATAGAAGTAAATCTCCTAGCACCAGTTTTCCACCGTCCACCATATCCAACTAATGCAACAAGTAATGCAGTACATTCTAAAATCAGTGATGGCAGAAAGCTCTAACAATGACACTTTCCGTCATGACTGCAATGGAAAGAGATGGAAAATAATTTTGCAAATGTTTGAATGCAAAGTAACTGGGCTATCTTGCAAGTAAAGTAGCATATCATCAATGACCAAAGGGAAAAAAATTAAGTATCAGAACATGTGAGGCATTGCAATTTCAGCTTCAGAAAATAAAATTGAAAATATTTTAACTCAAATATATACATGCATGTGTGTATATAAATATTCAAATGGCAGCATGTACATTAATCACACCCTAAACTAATTAAGCATTCCTAGTTGCATATATACATGCATGTGTGTATATAAATATTCAAGTGGCAGCATGTACATTAATTTAACATTTATGCTATATCTCACATGAGTGTCTTGAGAGCGCTTGTCCACCCATTTAGACTTGTCACTTTTAAGTGTGTGAGTTTTTTTGAAGACCTCCTCGTGGATTGGTGTACGGCCCAACTGCTTCTTCTGTTCCACATAAAACACAAAATAAGAAAAATTTTACATAAATAGATATCTATTAAATAAGATCTAAAGCCACTTAAATTATGTTACCATCCTCTCTATAGTTGAGCTCAATGGAATAGAACCACCACAATGGACAGAACCACTTAAGAGTGACGCTCAATTCTCCCTTGCTTTTTTCCTTATATTTTTCTATTTTTCATCTGTTTCCCAGTACCTTTCCAACACCTTTTTGTAAGCAGGAATTAGCCATTCATGGGTTCTATCCACACCCTCATGGATATCTGACATCATTTGGCTAAATCGCTTACTTGTCCTATACTTAAAAGCCCTCCAGAAAAAGTCATCATCATCATCATCAATAAGAAAGTGGCTCTGCACATACTCATCAAGTTGCTACTTATAAGATTCAAATCACATGAACACTATTCAATCAAGTTTTCAATCAACATATAGAGGCCAGAAAGTATAACCATTTAAAATACGGCCTGTGTTAAGCCAAATTTAAAATAGTTTCTCACTTGTTCTATAAATTCAAATAACTATTAACTATCAACTAATCACCTACTATATTTCAATCTAAAATAATTTTATTCAATCCAACACTTTTACCTTCCACTCCTTAAACCAAAGCTTCTTTGTCGGAAAAGGGACATCTCCAAGCTTTTTGTACAGTTTATCATATTGTTTCTTGATGATCTCTATAATCTTCTGAGAACCAGGAAGGAAAGGTAACCAACTGATAATTTTATAAAGAATTGACAAGTTAAAAAATTAAAAAAATAGTTTTAAGTCATTGGCACTTTAATCTGAAATTAAAATATAGTAGTAAACACATATCTTTAGTCTATTAGCAGTTTAATCATAATCAATAAGCATATAACTAGTGAAAACATATACAGAATAATTACCTTGTTTAATCAACTTGTATTTAGTTATGAAGAGATCCAAATTTTAGTTATGGAGAGATCTAAATTTTACCTTATTTTTCTATCAGGAACCAATCTTTCTTTTGTGACACTATTAGGAACCGATGCAGTCTCTGATGAAGGAGATGTACTAGAGCTTCCAGGTGTCTCTGAATCAACTAATAGACTGGAATTGCGAGGTGGAAGAGGAATCAAAATTGGAAGAGGGGGTGGAGGAGGGAGACCCATACATCCTGGAGTAGGCCAACTTGGTAGAGGAAGACCCGTGTAGCCTGGATTAGGTACCATCAAATACAGTTGCTGGCTAAGTGGTCCTAACTAAAAATCTGGCACAAGTGAAGTCCCAGAAGAGGTGGAGGTGGTTGAAATAGCGGCTGCGGTGGTGGTGCGAGAACCTCTATGACCCTTGACACCTTTACCCTTGACCCGAGGAGCCATGACCTACATATATACTAAAGACAATATTAAAACAATACAAGCTAAAATAATATGCAAATGGTTTATAATATTTGATTTGATTCAGTGGACCATTTAATTTTTTAATGGGGGTTGGTTAAAAATCTGAAAATATAGAATCTGTATTTTTCAAGTTTAACAAAGCAAGCTTTTGATTTTAAGAATGGTAATTTTCATATATTTCATACATTTTTGAAATTTTATCTAGCACAAATTATGCATTTATATGCGCTTTCACATATTTGCATGCTATTTTCTGCATTCAATAACAAGCGGGTAATGATGCCTTATAGATTTTTGCTATTGAAACTTGTGTTTAGTGATTAGACTACTTGTATATTCTATAATGGTAAGAGCTAGTTAATCTGAAAGGAAATTTCTGCCACTTGTTCAAGGAATTTTAAATTAAAAAATATGAAATATCTAGATAGTAGAAACTGAGATAAAATATTGATATATGACTAGCAATAGTCAGCCGTGCATAGTATTCTAGAAAGACATGCATAAAAGGTTTACCTCACAAAGCATGTTCACCTCAATATTAATGGCTATTATGTATGAAGTTATTCAAAGACGTGACCATGTGTCAATTTTAAATGTTCAGACATCTGTTGATAAATTTAGTAGTCAATGACATGTTTCTATGCATAAGATTGGATAATCATTAGTTGAGTCTGCATTTCGTAGACAAATAAACAAATTTAGTGGTTCTCTATACAAAAAATACCTACTAATGAGTGATGAATCCATATTTAATGATAAATTTTGGATTGATTTGAGTGGATTTCATCATATAAACCCACATTTATTCACATATATAGCATACTTTTGTGTTTTCTCTCTAAATTAAGCTTAATTGTGAAAACATGCATTTTTGTGCTTAAATTGAGTAATTTAATCCCACTTTTATTCCATTCGATGACGTGATATGTTTGTTGAGTGATTTTAGGTTTTAGAGGCAAGAATGGTTTGGTAGAAGTGGAAGAAAGCATGCAAAAAGGGAAAAAACATGAAGAAAACAAATGAGAGAAGCATTTCAGCCTGTACCCATGCACAAGTGTCAAAATCATGCACAAGGTAGGGTCAAAATCAGCACTTGTGCTCACGCACAAGGCAGAATGGAAATTAGCACATGTGCCCATGCACAGGAGAAAAATCAGCAAGTGTGCTCATGCACAGACCTGTGCTTACGCACAGGTACCAACGCGTGCCTCTATTACAAAGTCACATGGACTCGCGTTTTGGGGGCTTTTTGGCCCATTTTTGAAGGCTTTTGAGCATATATGAAGGGGGAAGCAACCACACATCATATCATACACTACCATACTTCATACAATAGTTTTTAGGAGTAGTTTTAGGGTAGTTATCTTAGGTGTTCTCTCATTTCATTAGGGTTTTAATTAGGTTTTCAATGTAGAATTTTATAGTTCAAGTTTTACTTTTGAATTTTGCTATCTCAATGTAAGTATTTCTTTAATTTTCTCTTTTATTGTACTACTCTTTGTTCTACACTTTCTTCTATTTTAAGTCACTTTGTCAATACACATTTAATTTTGCAATTTTGGATTTCTAGTTGATGAATTTGATGTTTGATGATTATTACATGTTTGTTTGAGTTGCTTTTATTGATTTTTATCATTTATGATTCATAACTTTTATCATTTTCTCAATTTTGCCATGTTTTATGATATTGCCTTCCATGTGTTCGATGAAATGCCAATTTTGATTATGGGATAAATTTCACCCCTTGGCTTGGGGAAAATAAGTTTATGGATTACTAGAGCCATAACGTCCAATATTTAGTGATAATTCTTGGGTTATTAGTTGTTATTGTTTCCACTAACGCTAGCTTTTTACCAATTAATTTGGTAAGTTAACTAGGATTTGTGGATTAATAACAATTATACTCACTTGACTTATCCTTTGATGTTAAGGGTTGACTTAGTGAGATTAATCCATCATAATTATCATAGTTGTGGTTATGGTAAGTAAGGGATTCCGTAACTCATCCCAAGTCAAGGTTTCATTTATGTTTTGAATCGCATTTTCATTACTTTATAGTTTTACTTGTTCACATTACATACATAGTTCTTTTATTCCTTTATTAGTTTATTAATTACAATTTTGAATCGTTCTTTAATTCCTTTATTTTGTTTGCTTTCATCATTGAAAACCCATTTTCCCTTTCACAACCAATTTTATGCACTTGTTGGCACTAGTTCCTAGGGAGAACGATCCGGGAGTCTAAATACTCTCGGTTAATTTGGTTTGAATTGTGACATTATCTTGAATTAAATTTTGATTTAGAGGATCCATTGCCCGTTTAGACTATATTCATAACGGAATTACTTTATCTAGTTTTTCGAATTGGCATAATTCTCTCATCTATCAAAATTTTGGCGCTGTTGCCGGGGAACTAAGTGCAATGAGTGCTATACTTTGGTTGTTGTTAATATGTGAATAGTGTGAATAGATACTTTCTGATTGTTTGTTTGCTTTTGTTGGTAATTAGGATTTTGTTTCTTTTGATTGATGTCTTTTGTTTTTGTTTCCTATTTTCTCTGTGAGTTATCACCCTCTTGGTTTGAAGTTTGGTTGTGATCATTTTGTAGGATTGATAACATCAATTTTGGATTGCATCATGGGATTGGAGCATCTATTTTGGAAGGAGCAACCTCCTCTATACTACAATGAGCCATACTCTTCCCAATGCACATACCCAAACCAAGGATATGGTGAATTTCATCTTGATTATACACCTCCACCACCATATACCTATGACCCATACCCCCAACACAACCCTCAATCACCATATTTTCAAATACCACACTAATACCAACATCTACCTTCTTACATACCACCTATAAACACTTGCCAACATGAGTCACCTCCCACATATACAAACTTTCTCCCAAATTATGAACCTCAATTTTCACCCCAATGTGAAGCTTTCCCACCCTTGGCCCAAGAATCACAAGACCTTCAAGCCTTTCTCCAAGAAAAAGAAGGATTCTGAAGCACACAAGGGCAATTCATGGCTACCATAGCTGAAGCGGTGAACCGCTTGGTTCTACTACGCTCATCCGATCAAGGCACTCCTCTTGAAAAGTGTGAAGGAGCAATTGAAGGGTGTAGTGAAGAGGAGAGTATGGAGCCACAAGCGGAAGAAGAGGAGCTAAGGTTTGAACAGCAACAAGAGGAGGAAGGTGAGACAAGTGAACCGGAGGAGAGAAAGGAAGAGTTGAGGGAGATTGATCGAGATGAGGATTCCATCATTCATGATTTTTTGTCCTCCTTGGTTAATCCCCTTAATGATCCTAATGATCCTCTTCCCATTGAATTTGAGAGAGACATGGAGGTAGACTTCTCACAACCTCCTTATTATAATGTGAGTGATGGGGAAGAGAAGGAAGAGGTTGGTGAGGAAGGAGTTGACAATCAAGAGCATATTGAGTGGGTGGCAATTGCACCTATGAACTTCATTGGCCCCTATCAATATGCTATCTTGGAGATAGATTACCAACTCAATGTCCTTCTTGGGTTGATACATGGTGGAAAAAGGAGTGTGGGTTGCCAAGAGAATCCAAGGATCTTCAAGGAAATCAATTCAAGAGTTGGAGCTCAAGCGTGGTGGGAAGCACAATTGAGTGATTTCCAGAGAGTGTTGGGGGACTACAAGTGTAAGTTGATAGTTTGTCCATCCGGCTTAAAGCATGAAGATTAACAAGAAGGTGAGCGAATGCCTAGAATATGGGATCCCGGAGGACCTATAAAGTGCAAGCTAGGATGGAGGTTCAAGGAGGAGTGAAAACACAAGCCACCCTAGCAAAAGTCTCCTCAACAAGTCCAACTTAAGGACTATAAACCAAAGTGCTAGGTGGAAGACACCCCCATCATGGTAACATCTTTCTTACACTTTCTCTTGGTTAGCTTAGGATTAGTTTAATTTTGAATTTAGTAGGTTGGTTTTGGTCTGGATCATGATTTTGTGAAGTTTTGAATGTTTGGGGTTGAATTTTGGTTGAGCTAAGGTTAAGTGCATTAGATTTTGAAAGAAAAATTTTTGGAAAAACAGGGCATGTGCGTACGCACACCCTTGTGCGCACGGGGTGTGCGCACGCACACAACAACAAAATTCTGCACAATGTGCATATGCACCCACCTGTGAGTACACACACTAGCCTATATGCCCTCTGTTAAGAGCGCTCGCACGCTATGTGAACACGCATCTCCCTCTGTTTTGCGCTTTGTGCGTGCGCACCTCCCTATGCGTACGCACACGTCTTTACACTCCTTCTGGTGGGAGCGCTCGCCCGCCCTATGCGCATGAACCCCTGCCCATTTTTGTTCCTGTGCGTGCGCACAGCCCCTTGTCCGTGCGCACACATGATCCTAAACCTGTAAAAAAAAGTGTTTTGTGCGTACGCACCCGTTTGTGCGTACGCACACATCTTGTTCCCCTCTCTGTTCAGAGCATTCACACACCTTGCGCGGACGCGTCCTTCCCTGTTTCACTTAGTGTGCGTACGCACACATGCCTTTGCGTACGCACAAGTGCCGTTTTGGGCAAAATTTTTAATGCACTTTTCTTTGAGCCCTAACACACTTCCACCCCCTTTCACCTCTCTCTTCTCTTACTTTTTTTCATGTTTCTCTACTTGTTTTACTTAGTCTTCATTGCATCTCATTTTCATTTTAGTAGTTATATTAGTTTTGGTTTACTTGCTTGTTAATTGAATAAGTTGTAAGTGTTTGTTTGATATTGATTGGGTTGCTCGTTGCTTGAAGTTTACGCCAGTGCACTTATACCTTGCCTTAATTTACTAGTACTTAGTGGATTTGAATACTCATATTTTGATTGTACCACTAGGACAAATGATATAAGTGCATTGGATTAAGTGATTTCAGTAGAGATTACTTGTTTATCATGATTTTCATATTAAATTCATCACATGACCGGTACTTGTTCCTTGTTAATGCTTTGCATTTGTTTGAGTGACTTAACTTGATTCTTATCAAGCATATCACTTTTTGTAACAAGTACCTTTACCATGTGACTATTGCATTATGTATCGTGATGAACAAGTAGGTTATTTTAATCATGGAATTGGTTATTATTTATTGTGCTTCTATATCATTTTGCACCTTCATTTGCACAATTCCAATATCCAATACCTCATATACTCAATTCACTTTTGTGGTTACCTAGGGTTGCTTGTGCCTTAAGTTTTGCTTATTCTTTAATCGCAACCTAGGCTACTTAATTGAGGAACACATGCTATTATTTTTTGTGTGAATATCGTTTTAACCGGCTGTTGTGTGTATTCCAACCGTGCGCATAGTTGGAATACACACACGACTCATTTTCATCATACTACACCGCTATGCAAACTTCCTCAATTAGAAGCTTATTAGCTCCCCTCTTTACCCTTTTGTGCTACTTGCCCTATGATTCCTAATTATACCTTATTCACTCTTTTTGAGGATGAGACATAACGGCAAGGAGTCGGTAGAGGAAGAGGATACCGAGGATGGAGATGCCAAGAATACATTGGACTTGGAGATCTCCATGCAACCCAAGCCCCCGCATCCACCAATTGAAGGTGGAGTACTCTAGAGCCATTCTCCCCAAATTGTCTTCATGCACGGAGGACTATGCAATCACTTAAATGTGGGGAGGATTCACCACTTTTGGGGCGTAAATTTCTTTTCCGAACACTTTGCACTTTATTTTTGTTCATTTTTATTATGTTTTTTTTTTGTAGATATTTGGAGTGTTTTTTATTGTTGCATTGCATCTTCTTCATAGTTTATATCTATTGCATTTTGCATCTTTTGTATGGTATATATTTTATAGATAGAAGTTGTGATTAGATGTTGTGAATAGTATAACACCTAATTCAATTTTGGTCCTAATTGTTCATGTTAGTTTTTGGTTGTTAAAAATTAGGAAGAAAACTAGGAAAATTTTGAAAAACTGCATCCATCACATCATACATACATATAGAAAATAATTTTGGTGAAAAAACAACAAAGATTTTCCAAGAATTTTTGTTATAGGGCATTCTATTGAATTGATTGAAAAATTATTTTTAAAACTTTCTTGAATGAATTTTTATGGAACATAAAAGAGGAAAGAACAAATACCTCGTGAGTTTTCAGCTATATTGAGTGGTTACACATTTTAACCACTATTTTTGTTCATTGTGTGCTATGCTCCTTCTATGATTGTAATCTTGGTTTTGCTTGATTCTTTATTTCCAATAGTTGATGTTTGAATGCATTGAGCATGATAGAGGCCATTTTTAATTTAAACTCACTCACCCATATAGACCTACCCTTACATCTACCGTTGTTAACCCCTTTTGAGCCTTATTTACCCCATTGTTTTTAATATCACTACATCACAACCTCAAGCGAAAAACTATGATTTACCTTGATTTGTATCCTTGATTAGCTTAGGTTAAGCTGTGTGTTTCATTTAAGTGTGGGGAAAGTTTTGGGAAGCATTGCTAGAGAAAAAATTTTGTATTATTGTGGTTCTTGATCTTAGATACAAGTTGAAGTTTGTGAACTTAGCTTTATGATAAAGAGGATGCTGATTTTTTGAGTGCAAAAGAGAAAGAGACCTTCTCCAACATGTTTGACTGTTATATAAATGTAAATAATGGGGGTAGATCTTTTGGTTCAGTAATGATGGATAGTGCGTTAGATGTGGGAGTGCTTGAAGGTGACATGGCTGGTGATTTGTTTAAAGAGGTGCATTTCTATTAGATCATTAACAAGAATGAAGTAGATTTGTATTTGATTGATGGTTTAGAGAAGTCTCATGATTAAAATATTTTTAACATCTTGATTTGGTGGGAAGTATCATATCTTATCCCAAATAGCTAGGGATGTCTTAGCAATGCTAGTCTGAACTGTTGCTTCAGAATCAACTTTAAACACTGGTAGAAGAGTGCTTAACAATTATAGGAGTTCATTAACTCCAAAGACATTAGAGGTATTGATTTGCACACAAAATTGGCTCCGTACTTTTCTAATGACAACTGATTTTGAGAGCTTATTGAAGAATTTGAAAAACTGGAATTAGGTATGCACAAAAAATTGAAACTTCTTTCATAAATTATGCACATTGCTTTATAGTTTATAATTTATATTGATTTTTTATTTTGTTTTGTAGAAATTGCACCAACTGGAGAAGATGCTAATGAATCTGGTGTAGATTCAGATTAATCATGGTGGCTGGCTTTGATTTTATTGATTTTTAAAGTGTGTTTGTTGGTTTGTAGTTTGGGTTTAAGATGGTATTTGTTAGACATTTCTAAGTGTGTTTGTTTTATATTATGTGTGTTTGTTTTATGTTTAGTTATTGAGATGACTTGAAATTGTATTAAATTTAAATGTGATGTACTCTTATTTCAATTTATTAACTATTTTGAACTTTATTTTACTGTGTTTAGTGGCCTGTTTAATTATGTCATGATCCAAACCAAGCCATGACTGGCGCTCAAGGGACAAGTCCCTCAGCAAGCCAATCGACCAAGTCTTTAGAAAAATGGGCAGAGTCTCCTCTATTCCTAGAACCTTACCAAAATCAATATTATCTTTCTGCATCAATAATAAACATCCATTCCAGAGACAACCACAACAACACATTCCAATAGTGTTTGCAAACCGAACATATCAAAAAGCATATCATATATAGTAAGTTGATAACTAAAGTATATAGTTAAATCCATAAGTCTTACGTAACTAAATCATAATTATTATCTAAACAGTTCGAGATTAAAAATAACATAACCCACACGTGGACCCTGCCTGTGACATATGGAGCATTGACATAATCTAGATTTTGAGCAAAGGTTCCATTACATAATTACTTAGTCCTTGGAAAGAAGAAGAGCTCACCGAAATGACTAAGATCTACTGAGGAGTAGGTGGAATGGAACTTGGAATGACACATGTATTTGAAAAACATGGGAATATAATAGGGTGAGTTTTGCAACTCAGTAAATAAACATTATATTTATAACCCACACGAGACAATACAAGTTTTACCATGAAAATTATATTTCTTTTCAAAGATGAGGAATTCATATTAATTAATTATGCAAATAAATAGATAAATAATTAATCGGAATGAACTGAAATGGGAGTTCTCATTTCAGAAGTCAAATCAAATCGAATATTACACACTTAGAGCGGCTCCACCTCTAAGGGTAGCCCTTTTCTCTAGTGTGCCCATACGGTATAACAGATCCAACGTGTGGCCTACACGTTAGGCTAGCAACGCGCCTACTAGCTGAGGTCTGAGTCAGATGCATCTATGTTAACGTCATATGTAACACCCCAATTAGCCTAAGCTTTACCTCGCGTCGTAAAGCAAAGGCTAATCAAGGATTACGACCGTTCTAAGCTCATACATATAATATGTAGAAGAAATGATATTATCTAGAAGCCTGATGGAAGGTATAACTCAAAAATAGGATTTAACGAGCGCATAACGTACTAGCGAATCTACTAACTTAAAACACAAGAAACAGATACCATATAACAAAAGATAATAGTATAATATCATAAAAATCTAGCCACGGCTCGCAGAATTTAAGCCGACTAGCCATATATACAGACAACCAGAAATCATAGTTTAAAAGGGCTTATTCAAGTTTTTCTCTCTCAATACAAGCCTCTAGGCCAAAACAAAATACAAAAGTGAGAGATGTATAATCACTATAAACAAAATAAACAAAAGACTAAAAAAGGTATCATGATCCTCCGCTTCTGTCACCATCCAAGCAACTCACCGAGGTGGGTTACGACCTGCATCTGAAAAATACAACATAAATATGGTATGAAAACCGAAAGTTCTCAGTATGGTAATAGTGCCCAGTGATGTAGGATATAAGACCCTGGGACGCCAAAGGCAATCCTAGACTCCATATCCATCACAAGAATTCAAACTTAAAGCATTCTAAAACGAATAAGCATAATTATATAAAACCTTAACATAACTAAATAGGGTACTATATCTTAGGGGATTTTCTAATATAATCAAACACCGCTGTTGGTGCACGAAATTGTGATCATCAATGGCGCCATCAACATGGTACGCTCAATTGCAATCTCAACTCTTTATCACAACTTCGCACAACTAACCAGCAAGTGCACTGGGTCGTCCAAGTAATACACCTTACGCGAGTAAGGGTCGATCCCACGGAGATTGTTGGTATGAAGCAAGCTATGGTCATCTTGTAAATCTCAGTCAGGCGGATTCAAATGGTTATGGAGGATTGATAATTAAAAGATGAATAAAACATAAAATAAAGATAGAGATACTTATGTAATTCATTGGTGAGAATTTCAGATAAGCGTATGGAGATGCTTTGTCTCTTCCGTCTCTCTGCTTTCCTACTGTCTTCATCCAATTCTTCTTACTCCTTTCCATGGCAAGCTGTATGTTGGGTATCACCGTTGTCAATGGCTACAGTCCTGTCCTCTCAGTGAAAATGTTCAACGCGCTCTGTCACAGTACGGCTATTCATCTGTCGGTTCTCGATTATGTCGGAATAGAATCCAGTGATTCTTTTGCGTCTGTCACTAACGCCCCACAATCGCGAGTTTGAAGCTCGTCACAGTCATTCAATCCCTGAATCCTACTCAGAATACCACAGACAAGGTTTAGACTTTCCGGATTCTCAAGAATGTCCGCCAATGGATTCTAGCTTATACCACGAAGATTCTGATTAAGGAATCCAAGAGATATACATTCAAGCCTTGTTTGCATGTAGAACGGAGGTGGTTGTCAGGCACGCGTTCATAAGTGAGAATGATGATGAGCGTCACATAATCATCACATTCATCATGTTCTTGGGTGCAAATGAATATCTTAGAACAAGAATAAGATGAATTGAATGGAAAATAGTAGTAATTGCATTGATACTCGAGATACAGCAGAGCTCCACACCTTAATCTATGGTGTGTAGAAACTCCACCGTTGAAAATACATAAGAACAAGGTCTAGGCATGGCCGAGAGGCCAGCCCCCAAAACGTGATCTAAGATAGCATAGGACTGATCAAAGATAAAAATACAATAGCAAAAGGTCCTATTTATAGAGAACTAGTAGCTTAGGGTTTACAAAAATGAGTAAATGACGAAAAAATCCACTTCCGGGCCCACTTGGTGTGTGCTTGGGCTGAGCATTGAAGCTTCTATGTGTAGAGACTTTTCTTGGAGTTAAACGCCAGCTTTTGTGCCAGTTTGGGCATTTAACTCCCACTTCTGTGCCAGTTCCGGCGTTTAACGCCGGGAATTCTTGAGCTGATTTGGAACGCCGGTTTGGGCCATCAAATCTCGGGCAAAGTATGGACTATTATATATTGCTGGAAAGCCCAGTATGTCTACTTTCCAACGCAATTGAGAGCGCACCAATTGGGTTTCTGCAGCTCCAGAAAATCTACTTCGAATGCAGGAAGATTAGAATCCAATAGCATCTACAATACTTTTTTAGCCTCTGAATCAGATTTTTGCTCAGGTCCCTCGATTTCAGCCAGAAAATACCTGAAATCACAGAAAAACATACAAACTCATAGTAAAGTCCAGAAAAGTGAATTTTAAATAAAAAATAATAAAAATATAATAAAAACTAACTAAAACATACTAAAAACATACTAAAAATAATGCCAAAAAGCGTATAAATTATCCGCTCATCACAACACCAAACTTAAATTGTTGCTTGTCCCCAAGCAATTGAAAATCAAATAGGATAAAAAGAAGAGAATATACTATAGACTCCAAATTATCAATGAAACTTAGCTCCAATTAGATGAGCGAGACTAGTAGCTTTTTTCCTCTGAACAGTTTTGGCATATCGCTTTATCATATGAAGTTCAGAATGATTGGCATCTATAGGAACTTAGAATTCAGATAGTGTTATTGATTCTCCTAGTTAAGTATGTTGATTCTTGAACACAACTACTTTATGAGTCTTGGCCGTGGCCCAAAGCACTCTGTTTTCCAGTATTACCACCGGATACATACATGCCACAGACACATAACTGGGTGAACCTTTTCAGATTGTGACTCAACTTTGCTAGAGTTCCCAATTAGAGGTGTCCAGGGTTCTTAAACACACTCTTTTTGCATTGGATCACGACTTTAACCGCTCAGTCTCAAGTTTTCACTTGACACCTTCATGCCACAAGCACATGGTTAGGGACAGCTTGGTTTAGCCGCTTAGGCCAGGATATTATTCCTGTAGGCCCTCCTATCCACTGATGGTCAAAGCCTTGTATCCTTTTTATTACCCTTGCCTTTTGGTTTAAAGGGCTATTGGCTTTTTCTGCTTGCTTTTTCTTTCTTTTCTTTTTTTTTTTGAATTCACTGCTTTTTCTTGCTTCAAGAATCATTTTTATGATTTTTCAGATCCTCAGTAACATGTCTCCTTTTTCATCATTCTTTCAAGAGCCAACAATTTTAACATTCATGAACAACAAATTCAAAAGACATATGCACTGTTCAAGCATACATTCAGAAAACAAAAAGTATTGCCACCACATCAAAATAATTAAACCAGTTTCAAGGATGAATTCGAAATCATGTACTTCTTGTTCTTTTGTAATTAAAACATTTTTCATTTAAGAAAGGTGATGGATTCCTAGGACATTCATAACTTTAAGGCATAGACACTAAGACACCAATGATCATAAGACACAAACATAAATAAAACATAAAGCATAATTTTCGAAAAACAGAAAAATAAAGAACAAGGAGATTAAAGAACGGGTCCACCTTAGTGATGGCGGCTTGTTCTTCCTTTTGAAGATCTTATGGAGTGCTTGAGCTCCTCAATGTCTCTTCCTTGTCTTTGTTGCTCCTCTCTCATGATTCTTTGATCTTCTCTAATTTCATGGAGGATGATGGAATGTTCTTGGTGCTCCACCCTTAGTTGTCCCATGTTGGAACTCAACTCTCCTAGGGAGGTGTTGATTTGCTCCCAATAATTTTGTGGAGGAAAGTGCATCTCTTGAGGTATCTCAGGAATTTCATGATGAGGAGTTTCCTCATGCTCATGTCCATGAGTGGGATCTCTTGTTTGCTCCATCCTTTTCTTAATGGTATCCATGAGGACTTGGTCCAACCTTTGATCAAAGTTGACCCTTTTTGAGTTTGAAAGGGACCTCGGGGATCACCTTCTTCTTGGCAACAACTTCATAGAAGTGGTCTTGATGCACCCTTGAGATGAATCTCTCCATCTCCCATGACTCGGAGGTGGAAGCTTTTGCCTTCCCTTTCCTCTTTCTAGAGGTTTCTCCGGCCTTAGGTGCCATAAATGGTTATGGAAAAACAAAAAGCAACGCTTTTACCACACCAAACTTAGAAGTTTTGCTCGTCCTCGAGCAAAAGAAGAAAGAAGAGAGTAGAAGAAGAAGAAATAGAGGAGATGGAGGGGGGCTTTGTGTTTCGGCCATTATGGGTGGGTTTGGGAGGAAAAGTGGTGTTAATTTGAATGGTGAGGTAGGTGGGGATCCTGTGGGGTCCACAGATCCTGAGGTGTCAAGGATAGCTCATCCCTGCACCAAGTGGCATGCAAGACGCCCCTTTCTGCCAATCCTGGCGTTAAACGCCAGGCTGCTGCCCATTTCTGGCGTTTAACGCCAGCTTCTTGCCCTTTTCTGGCGTTAAACGCCAGTCTGGTGCCCCTTTCTGGCGTTAAACGCCCAGAATGGTACCAGACTGGGCGTTAAACGCCCATTTGATGCCCTGACTGGCGTTTAAACGCCAGCAAGTTTTCCTCCAGAGTGTGCTATTTTTCTTTCTATTTTTCATTCTGTTTTTGCTTTTTCAATTGTTTTTGTGACTTCACATGATCATCAACCTATAGAAAACATAAAATAACAATAGAAAATAGATAAATATAACATTGGGTTGCCTCCCAACAAGCGCTTCTTTAATGTTAGTAGCTTGACAGTGGGCTCTCATGGAGCCTCACAGATGTTCAGAGTAATGTTAGAACCTCCCAACACCAAACTTAGAGTTTGAATGTGGGGGTTCAACACCAAACTTAGAATTTGGTTGTGGCCTCCCAACACCAAACTTAGAGTTTGACTGTGGGGGCTCTATTTGACTCTGTTTTGAGAGAAGATCTTCATGCTTCCTCTCCATGGTTACAGAGGGATATCCTTGAGCCTTAAACACAAAGGATTCTTCATTAACTTGAATGATCAATTCTCCTCTGTCAACATCAACCACAGCCTTTGCTGTGGCTAGGAAGGGTCTGCCAAGGATGATGGATTCATCCATGCACTTCCCAGTCTCTAGGACTATGAAATCAACAGGAATGTAATGGTCTTCAATCTTTACCAGAACATCCTCTACAAGTCCATAAGCTTATTTTCTTGAATTGTCTGCCATCTCTAGTAAGATTCTTGCAGCTTGCACCTCAAAGATCCCTAGCTTCTTCATTACAGAGAGAGGCATGAGGTTTATACTTGACCCTAGGTCACATAGAGCCTTCTCGAAGGTCATGGTGCCTAATGTACAAGATATTGAGAACTTCCCAGGGTCCTATTTCTTTTGAGGTAATCTCTGCCTAGTCAAGTCATCCAGTTCTTTGGTGAGCAAAGGGGTTTCTTCCTCCCAAGTCTCATTACCAAATAACTTGTCATTTAGCTTCATGATTGCTCCAAAGTACTTAGCAACTTGCTCTTCAGTGACATCTTCGTCCTCTTCAGAGGAAGAATACTCATCAGAGCTCATGAATGGCAGAAGTAAATCCAGTGGAATCTCTATGGTCTCAGTGTAAGCCTCAGATTCCCATGGTTCCTCATTAGGGAACTAATTGGAGGCTGATAAACCACTATTTTATAGTTTATATTGTGTTTAATTGTGTGGTTTTGTCATGATCCTTACCCACTTATTCATCAATTTAGCATGCATTTAGATTTCCTTCCTGAAATTATTACATGTTTGAAAATTGCTTCCTAGAGACTTTAATTATTTAATTTTAATTCTCCTTTATTCCATTCGATACCGTAATCTGTGTATCAAGTGTCTCAGGCTTTATAGGGCATGAATGAGACGGAGATTGGAGAAGAAGCTAGCAAAAATGGAAGGAACACAAGAGTTGAAGGAGATAACCAGCGAAAAGTGACGCGGTCGCATGGCTCTCGCGACCGCGCGAAGGAGCGTAAATCGCAGTGACGCGGCCGCGCGGATTGGAAAGCATAAGCGACGCGGTAGCGTGGACGATGTGAACGCGTGAAGAGGAAAAGCGCCAGCGACGCGATCGCGTGACATGCGCGATCTGCATAAACTGCAGAATCTGAAACCAGCGACTTTGGACTCTATTTCGGCCCAGTTTTGGCCCGGAACAGCAGACTAGAGTCAGAGAATATGCAGAAACAAAAGGAGACATTCATTTTGAGTAATGGGGAGAGCTAGTTTTTCACTCTCTTAGGTTTTTCTCTCTAATTTTTAGAATTTTAATTTTCAATTGGTCTTAGCATTGGAACATCAAGAAGAGTCATTTCCTTATCAAGACTTCATCATTCTAGTTTGTTCTCTTAACTTGGTTTTATTCTTCCATGTTCTTTGTTATGTTCAATTCTGTCATTCAGATATTTTTATGATTAATTAATGCAAGGATTATTTCTTTTTAATTTAATTTCCATTCCAATAATCATGTCTTCTTTTAATTCCCTTTCATATGCCATGAATTTTTTTATTTACAATGAGTGAGTAGTTTCATTACTTGATGGGGAGTTGATTAAAAGGAACTCTTAAGTTGGAAGGATTGGAAGAAAAATTTGTAATTGGGTTGAATGTTGGATTGCTATTCTGTCACCGACGCCAATCCCTTTGAACTAAGTGGATTGCAACTTGTGAACAGATCTGGCATTTCCACTTGTTTGACTTTCTCTTACCTAGTAAGGGATAACCAAACGGAACAACTATTAATTATAAATTAATCTTACAATCACACCATCAATGATAGAGATTCTAACCAATCAATTCCCAGTCAAGGCCTTTTATTTTTATTATTTAAAATTCCTCAATTTAATTCCCAATTTACTTAGCTCAACTCTTTTTGGAATATCTGATTAATAAAACAGCACACTTTTCTGCAACTCGTTGGGAGACGACCTGGGACTTAAAACTCCCAGTAATTTTAATTTAAACTTTTAGTGACATATTTCTAAATTGATAGGCAGATTTTCGGTGAGTTAAGAACTATACTTGCAACGTAAATATTTTAATAAATTTTTAATTCACCAGCTTCTGCACTCCATCAATTTTTGGCGTCGTTGCCGGGGAGTTGCAATAGAGTGCTTATTTTATTAATTAGAATTTATTTAATTGCATTTTATTTAATTTTGCTACTATGAGCTGCGTGTTTCTTCTGTCAAATGACACGTTCACCTCCTGATCCGCGCTTGCTAATATTCGATCCTGAAATTGAAAGAACAATTTCACGAATAAGGCGAGAACAGCGTAGGTTAGTCCGCTCTGAGGGCGGATCTGAAAGTGAATCTGAGGAAGAAACCAGCCCTCATTCTACTGATTTGGTTGTTTTACGTGCAGAAAACATGGCAGCTAGAAGAATTACCATTCAGGAGGAAGGAGCTCCTGATTTTACACTGCAACCGTTTCAAGCGCATCATCCAGACAGACTTTGAGAAATCATATTGACTTGCTGAGTCAATATTTTGTTCTGAGCCAATATGGCATTCAGAGTATCAATCTCAAGAACTCCTTTCTTCTGATTCGTCCCATTATTCACAGGATTCCTTTCAGAAGTGTACATGAATTGGTTATTTGCAACCATTTCAATGAGTTCTTGAACTTCTGCAGGCGTCTTCTTCAGATGAAGAGATCCTCCAGCAGAGCTGTCCAATGACATCTTGGACAATTCAGACAGACCATCATAGAAGATATCTATGATGCTCCATTCAGAAAGCATGTCAGAAGGACACTTTCTGATCAATTGTTTGTATCTTTCCCAAGCTTCATAGAGGGATTCACCTTCCTTCTGTCTGAAGGTTTGGACTTCCACTCTAAGCTTACTCAATTTTTGAGGTGGAAAGAACTTTGCCAAGAAGGCATTGACTAGCTTTTCCCAAGAGTTCAGGCTTTCTTTAGGTTGTGAGTCCAACCATATCCTAGCTCTGTCTCTTACAGCAAAAGGGAATAGCATAAGTCTGTAGACCTCAGGGTCAACCCAATTGGTCTTGATAGTGTCACAGATTTGCAAGAATTCAGCTAAAAACTGATGAGGATCTTCCAATGGAAGTCCATGGAACTTGCAATTCTGTTGCATTAGAGAAACTAATTGAGGCTTAAGCTCAAAGTTGTTTGCTCCAATGGCAGGGATAGAGATGCTTCTCCCATAGAAGTCGGGAGTAGGTGCAGTAAAGTCACCCAGCACCTTCCTTGCATTGTTGGCATTGTTGTTGTTTTCGGCTGCCATGTCTTCTTCTTGTTTGAAGATTTCTGTTAGGTCCTCTACAGAGAGTAGTGCTTTAGCTTCTCTTAGCTTTCGCTTCAAGGTCCTTTCAAGTTCAGGGTCAGCCTCAACAAGAATACTTTTGTCTTTGCTCCTGCTCATATGAAAGAGAAGAGAACAAGAAAATATGGAATCCTCTATGTCACAGTATAAAGATTCCTTGAGATGCCAGAGGAAAAGAAGAATAGAAGGAGGAGGTAGAAGAAGAATAATTCGAACTTATCAAGAGAGATAGAGTTCGAATTTTTGATAGTGGAGGAGTGTTAGTCCTTAAATAGAAGGATGTGAGAAGAGGGGAAGAATTTTCGAAAATAAAGTAAAAGATTTTAAAGTAATTAAAAGAAATTTTGAAAATTTGATTGATGATTTTCAAAAATTAAGAGTGGAAAAGAAATTAAGTGATTTTTGAAAAAGATTTTGAAATTAGAAATCAAAAAGATATGATTGAAAAGTTATGGTTTTAAAGAGATATGATTGAAAAACAATTTAAAAAGATTTGATTTTTAAAATTAATGACTTGGCTAACAAGAAGTTTAAAAGATATGATTCAGACATTAAACCTTTCTCAACAGAAAAGGCAACATACTTGAAATGTTTGAATCAAATCATTAATTGTTAGCAAGTATTTTTGAAAATGGAAAGAAATTGATTTTGAAAATATATGATTGAAAAGATATGATTTGAAAAATATTTGATTTTGAAAAATTATGGAGATTTGAAAAAAATCTAAATTAAAAACAAAATCTTCCCTCTTGTGCCATCTTGGCGTTAAACACCCAGAATGGTATCCATTCTGGCATTTAACGCCCAAAACTCGACCTTTTTGGGCGTTAAACGCCCAGCCAGGGTACCTGGCTGGCGTTTAAACTCCATTTTTCCTTCTTCATTGGGCGTTTTGAACGCCCAGCTTTTTCTGTGTAATTCCTTTGCTGTATGTTTTGAATCTTCAATTCTCTGTAATATTAACTTGAAAAGACACAATTTAAAATTTTTTTGAATTTTTAATGATGAGGAATAATCAAAATGCCACTAAGATCAAATAAACAATGCATGCAATACACCAAACTTAGAAGTTTGTATACTACTGACACTAACAAATTGAGAATGCATATGAGAAACAACAAAACACTCAAGACAAGAGAATTTAAAGATCAGAGCAAGGAAATTATCAAGAACAACTTGAAGATCAATGAAGAACATAATGCATGTAATTTTCGAAAATTAGAAGACTAAAAACATGCAATGGACACCAAACTTAAAATTAGACACTAGACTCAAACAAGAAACATAAAATTATTTTTGGTTTTAAGATTTTATAATTTTTTTTGGATTTTTCGAAAATTGAGTGGAAAAGAAAATAAGGATATCAAAATTCTTAATAAGAATTTCCAGGAATCATGCAATGTTAGTCTAAAGCTTTAGTCTAAAAAGATTAGACATGGCTAGCCAAGCTTCAGCAGGACATTACATTCAAGAGCTAAATTGATGAGAATCAATCAGCTTTGGTGATGATGAAAACATCATCTGAAACTCTAGAATTCATTCTTAAGAACTCTGAAGAACAAAATAAAATAAAATTACCTAATCTAAGCAACAAGATGAACCGTCAGTTGTCCAAACTCGAACAATCCCCAGCAACGGCGCCAAAAACTTGGTGCACAAAATTGTGATCATCAATGGCGCCATCAACATGGTACGCTCAATTGCAATCTCAACTCTTTATCACAACTTCGCACAACTAACCAGCAAGTGCACTGGGTTGTCCAAGTAATAAACCTTACGTGAGTAAGGGTCGATCCCACGGAGATTGTTGGTATGAAGCAAGCTATGGTCATCTTGTAAATCTCAGTCAGGCGGATTCAAATTGTTATAGAGGATTGATAATAAAAAGATGAATAAAACATAAAATAAAGATAAAGATACTTATGTAATTCATTGGTGAGAATTTCAGATAAGCGTATGGAGATGCTTTGTCCTTTCCGTCTCTCTGCTTTCCTACTGTTTTCATCCAATCCTTCTTACTCCTTTCCATGGCAAGCTGTATGTTGGGCATCACCGTTGTCAATGGCTACAGTCCCGTACTCTCAGTGAAAATGTTCAACGCGCTCTGTCACAGCACGGCTATTCATCTGTCGGTTCTCGATCATGTCGGAATAGAATCAAGTGATTCTTTTGTGTCTGTCACTAACGCCCCACAATCGCGAGTTTGAAGCTCGTCACAGTCATTCAATCCCTGAATCCTACTCAGAATACCACAGACAAGGTTTAGACCTTCCGGATTCTCAAGAATGGCCGCCAATGGATTCTAGCTTATACCACGAAGATTCTGATTAAGGAATCCAAGAGATATACATTCAAGCCTTGTTTGCATGTAGAACGGAGGTGGTTGTCAGGCACGCGTTCATAAGTGAGAATGATGATGAGCATCACATAATCATCACATTCATCATGTTCTTGGGTGCAAATGAATATCTTAGAACAAGAATAAGATGAATTGAATGGAAAATAGTAGTAATTGCATTAATACTCGAGGTACAGCAGAGCTCCACACCTTAATCTATGGTGTGTAGAAACTCCACCGTTGAAAATACATAAGAATAAGGTCTAGGCATGGCCGAGAGGCCAGCCCCCAAAACGTGATCTAAGATAGCATAGGACTGATCAAAGATAAAAATACAATAGCAAAAGGTCCTATTTATAGAGAACTAGTAGCTTAGGGTTTACAAAAATGAGTAAATGACGAAAAAATCCACTTCCGGGCCCACTTGGTGTGTGCTTGGACTGAGCATTGAAGCTTCTATGTGTAGAGACTTTTCTTGGAGTTAAACACCAGCTTTTGTGCCAGTTTGGGCGTTTAACTCCCACTTCTGTGCCAGTTCCGGCGTTTAACGCCGGGAATTCTTGAACTAATTTGGAACGCCGGTTTGGGCCATCAAATCTCGGGTAAAGTATGGACTATTATATATTGCTGGAAAGCCCAGGATGTCTACTTTCCAACGCAGTTGAGAGCGCACCAATTGAGCTTCTGTAGCTCCAGAAAATCTACTTCGAATACAGGGAGGTCAGAATCCAACAACATCTGCAGTCCTTTTTCAGCCTCTGAATCAGATTTTTGCTCAGGTCCCTCAATTTCAGCCAGAAAATACCTGAAATCACAGAAAAACACACAAACTCTTAGTAAAGTCCAGAAAGTGAATTTTAAATAAAAACTAATAAAAATATAATAAAAACTAATTAAAACATACTAAAAACAATGCCAAAAAGCGTATAAATTATCCGCTCATCAGCTGTCCCACAGCCTTCACCAACCGATCCTCCATACAATGCCATCGCCATCGCCTTCCGAACCTCCTCAATCCCAGTAGAAAGCACACATATATACAATGCAAGTAAAACACAAGTAAAATGCACATGATGAATGCCTATCCTACTGGCTGTGATATCACATTGTCGGTTCAACTGCCAACCTGACACATCTCCCGGAGATGTTACCTTTCGGAAATCATAATGGGAACCCCCGAGATATCGTGCTCGGATCATCGACCCGGATATAGTGCCGGCACACTATAGTGATTCCGAAAGGATGCGAGCAGGATACTATTGCCACGGACCTCACATCTCAACGCAAGCGGGATGAACCACAGCCCTTACGCCGCCACCGCTACCTCGACAGGCGGGATCCAACCACCGTCCCTGTCGGGCGCATAACGTCTTAAAATCTCAATATACAAATGATACATTAGTGATTTTCTGAAAACATTTTCAATATCACATGGATCCATCTTCTCATTCAGAGTCATCGACTCATTTCAACCACTATCAATTCAACGTTTTCCTTCCTCCTTCCCACTCTATGGCACACATCCTCAGTACACCAGAAACCTAATCCGTTCGCTAATTTTTCATAATAAACATCAACTAAAACCCTTAGCCCGTTTCCCATATTCCCATAATCAAAATTTAGCCCAAAAGCCTTAAAATGGTGTTATAGAAGCTTACAACCTTGTTGGGAAGGTGAAATAGTTGAAAACAAAGTTTAAATTTGTGAAACAAGACGTGTGCGTAAGCACAGGGGTGTGCGTGCGCACGCCCAGGAAGATTTTTAAAAGTGTGCGTACGCATAGGGGTGTGCGTACGCACAGGTACCAGATTTTATAAGGTCTGTGCACTCGCACAAGGTGTGCTAGCGCCCCCAACCGACTGGCCTTCCCAACGTGTGCGTACGCACAGGACTGTGCGTACGCACAAGTTGCAATTCTTCGTTGGTGGTGCGCGCACAAGCTGTGCTAACACTGCGAGCAGGGAGCCTTTCTCTACGTGTGTGTGCACAGGTCTGTGCGTCTACACAGATTAAGATTTTCCAGGGTTGTGCGTGCGCACATACCAGAAACCATAAAATTCTGCAACCTTGCAGAATTTCAGATTTTTGACACCAACTTTGAATGATCATAACTTCCTCTACAAATTTTCAAATTTTATAAACTTTATATCAAATTAAAGGATTTTAATAAGCTTTAATTTCCAACAAATCCCAATCAATTTTGAAAACTGAGGCAAAAGTTATGATTTAACAAAGTTCACCAAAATTCCCTTTTTACCCAAATTTCACCTATACTCAAATTTACCAATTTCTCAAGCCACATCCAACTAGATCAATACCAAACCTCCATTTATAACACAAATTACCTTATAGGGTTACCAATCACCATTCTCAATCATCAAACCTCAAATATGTGACTCTAAAATTAGTCCTCCACCAATACATTCACCAATCATTTTCTCATCTCTATCGATTCACATCACCAACTTCATTCATGCTTTAAATCCATATCCAACAATTACAATCATTCAAAATCATCAAGCATCATATCTCAACATCATTAATTCTCATCATAGCAATATTATTTCAACATACAACATCAACCAACCATCATCAACAACCACATAAATCCAACCCTATCCTATGGGTCACTAGCCTAAGTGTCTATGAATATTATATACTACATAGAAGAAACCGAAACCATACATTGGCCGATCCTCAATATGCACCAAAACCCCAAATTGAGTGAAATTTGAGCTTCCAACCACAATCTAAGTCACCAACCAACTTCAACAAGCATCAAGAATCACTCCAAAAGCTCCAAATCAAATGCCAACAATCACAATCTCAATCTATATACACATAATTTACAATAATTCAACCTAGGATTTATCAAATTCACATAACCACAAGAGATTTTAGTTGCTCACCTTACCCAAAGATGATTGGGGCAAAACCCAATAGGAATCAAAAGCTAGAATGTACCTAACACCCAAAATCACAAAGATCACTTAAAACCCAAACCCAAAAAGTCCAAATTTCTTAGAGCAGAAAACTGGGCAGAAATTTGAGATTCATACCTCTTTGGTTAGATGAAACTAATGGGCTTGGTGAAAGCTTCGCGTAGCAATTAACGGCTTGGGCTTGGGCTTGGGCAGAAATTTGATTGTTGGGCTTGGGCCCCACTTGGACCCGGTCCAACCCGTTAGCGTTTTTAGTCCGTTTGGCTCAACTTCGGGTCAAGCCTTTAAAATTAACATCCGATTTTTGACTTTAAATATTTTTCTAAGGTTTTCTACTGTTTTTAATTTTTCTCGCGCAGTATCGGGTAGACTTGAACTGGTTCAATCGGTTCAACTATCGGTTCGCGGTTTTTCACAATTTTTCGCAGAAAACGCATTTTCTGACTCATAAAAACCTACTGAGTCCAAAAATCATATTTAAATCCTCAAATTATCACTCTAATTTTTCGGAACCTAATGTGGGCAATATTAATAACTTAATTAGGTGGTTAATTAGTTGCAGTTCTTACATCATAACCGTCGGTAACTACCTTTTTTAGTCAGAGTCTCCCAAACCAATCCAAAACAAATCACATATAACCATTTCTAATACTTGTGACATATTACTAAATTTCATAAAAATAGGGTATATATAAGAACGCATATTAAAATTTTAATTAAAGTTTAACAAATACAAATAATAAAAACAAGTATACTTTATAAAATATATAAATATTGTCTCGTGTGTGTCCTTATAAAATTATGAGTTTTTCAGAAATCGATATCCATTCCAATTATTCTAAAAATTACAACAATCAAATCTTTTTAAATGTTAAAAATAATGATTCAATTTAAATATTGATAATAGTATACTGAAAAAAAAATTATAGACATAATATTCACTCACAACTTGATTTTAAAGAACTTGAAGCAACTCTGAGCATGCCACCGAACTACCAAATAGTGTCTAATAACTCTACAACTCTAGAAATATGACCATAATAATATTTGTAAGCTAATAATGTTATCAATTAACAAAATCTTACTCAATTTGACAGAAGCCCCAAATTTTCTAACCTAATAACCCTAATTTCGGATTTTGCTATACCCACAAGTATAAGAATGACAAAAATTAGAGATATAGCTAATTATTGAGTCAAAGAATTATCTTAAAGCATTAATAATAACAGGAACTCAAAAGTTGAATGCTTCCTTTACTTATTAAGTTGAAATTCCATGATTTAGGGGTTTTAAGAAAATGAAATTTTTAAATAAATAGAGATAGAGTGAAAAAAAAAAGAAGTAAGATGATGAAGGTGAGTTTGATAATAGTGTGTAATTGCAAGAAGAAGAAATGAGAAGATGGAAGAGATGAATAAAAGAGAAAGGAAGAAAAAGAGATAATTTAAATTTTGTGTTGAAAAGAATGAAAAGTGAAAGGCATAAGAAGAAATCCACGAAATCGAAAGAAGGGAGAAGAGAGAAAGAAAGATTTAAGTGGGAGTATGTGTCCCCACATGCTTTTTTTCTTTCTCTAAATTAGAATTTAAAAATTAAAAAATTCGACTAAACCAAATTATTTTTGGTTCGATTGGTGCGAAAACAACAAATTGATCAATTGCTAATGGAGAGAACCGATCATATCGATTTGGTTAGTTTTTTTGTCCAAAACTAAATCAAATATAACTGATAACATCCCTATTGTATGTTGAAGCACGTATTCTTCGTATTGGCTCAACACACTACCTGCATATTGGGATTATTCTTTCTACATCGTTCATTTATCTACAATTACACCTGATTAACCTATTTTCAACAAAAATACACCAAAAAATTTCATATTTGAAAATTGATGAGCTTGACAAAAGTGCCCATACAATATTTAAAGAATAATTCTTAAGAGAATCCGTAGAAGTGTTGCAGATGAGAAATAGGAATGTATAAAAGTTATAAACAACATTAGCCGTTACATATTCTTTGCTTTCTCTGTCATAAATATATATTATTCGCTATATGATAATTCGGATATCGAGATTTGACTTATATGATTGGCCTTTAGCATATACTTTGTGTTTGTGTATTTTATCATAATTAACTTGGTTGTCAATTTTTTTAGTTCTTTAATTTATTCCCAATTTTATTCTCATAAGTCATAAGTCATAAATTGACATGAGATTAAATGGGACTTGTTTAAGCAATTGTCTACTCAAAAGACAGCCTAACTAATAGTACTTGATACCAATATATTTTGCTTAGTGGTTTCAGTTTAAGTTTTTGCTAACTAAAAAACACAACCTTCACTTGAGAAAAAAACAACCTAAAAGATTCCCTTTCATGTTAACAGCTATTTCCTTTGGTTTAGAATTTTTTATTTTACATCTTTTGAAAAGAAATAATTAATATACTACTGTTCCTATCTGGATAATAAGCTCCTTTCAAAATATAACTCGTCTAGTGTGATATTGGAATGCACTTTCTTTCTTCCGAAGAAGATATAACTCAAATAATAAAGAACACAAAATATAGATATTTATTATATGTGTGTATTTTCTTTCTATGTGTGTATTTTCTTATTTCTTTCTTTAAATAAAACGTGTATATATATAATTTTGAAATCCCTTTATAGATGGATGAAAAGAATTCGTTATTCCTCTGCATAGTCGAAAAATGAAATACACAGACCAAGAAAATTGAGAAGTCTTAGAAATGATGAAAAATTACGTGATTAAACAGAGCTTTATTTTCTCGTATCAAATGACACGTTTGAATTAATATAATTAATATTACACTAGTTATCTTTCTTGAAAATTAAATCATCATTAAAATAATAAATTTGGAAATTGGAAACATTAATTTATATTACTTAAATATTATAAATAAGATAAATATTTTCAAACATTAAACCATACAAATAGAACTGATATTGTGAAACAAAATGGAGTATTAAGCTCAATTAATAGTGAATAAAACATTTATACGATGCTGATTAGTTATTAACTAAGGACATTTTAATAAATAAGTTTAGGATCAATTCTTTATATCAACCTTTTCTTTAAAAATTTATGTAGAAACAAACAACCAAAATGACAAATCTTATAAAGTGAATCAAATAAAATTTATCTAAATATTTTTTTTACTAATACAATTCACATCAAATACATAAAAAATGCTAAGCAGGAGCAACGTCAACATAGCTGGCTGGTGGGGTACAACAACCCCACAAGGAACAAGCAACAACTTTGAATCTCTCTCTCTCTCTCTCTCTCTCTCTCTCTCTCTCTCTCTGGCATACCCTATTCATATTCTTTCTTATTATTTTTTGCCCGCTCATCAAGTGCTCATCAATTTAACTAATATTCATCATATTTATGCAAATAAATACTTAATTAGATACACATATAATAACCACGCTTTTATTTTTAATATTAGAGAAAAAATATGTGTTTTATTGTATCATAGAAACAAGGAGTGTAATATAAAATTGTAGAAGAGAAGTAAAAGAAATTAGAGAATTAAATTTAAAATAAAAAAAATCTAAGAATCATATTTGTATTTAAATATTTTTTATTTTTTTAGATAATAAATTTGAGAATTGAATTTGTATTTATAATTTTTTTTAGATCATAAATCTGAATATTAGATTTGTATATTCGTAAATTTTCATTATAAAATCTAACCTTAAATTTTTTATTTTTGCATTAAAAAAATACTCAATTTATTCACACCAATGAATAACACATTATATTTGTCTATTTCAAAAAAATTTAGTAACTTGAGTTTGTCGAGTAGTCAATTCACTAGTTTGTTAGTAGTTAAATTCACACCAATAAATTTGAATCTCACTTTATATATACAGTAATCTATTGACTAATGATAAATTTTTAAATAGAATTCAGATTTACAAAAAAATTAATTTAGTTTCTCATACTAAAAATTACCTTGAGATAAAAAAAAAAATACAAGCATATCCTCACATAACATAAGATATACGAACTAGCCATGCAATGTAGTAAATAATGAAGTAATGCATGTTATGTAGCTCGTACATTTGTACTAGAATACTGCCCCTCATAGACATAGCTACCATGCATAGCTCTCCTTTTCTCTCTGTTGGTTGTTGTCTTGGTACGAATCTATTACAGCCAAGATGCCCTGTACATTACACAAAATAAAATAAAATAAAAAACACTAACGAATTATGAACATTAACGCACCCTCCTATTTTCAACTTGCGTCTTGCGGTACCAGACAACAATTATGCTACTTTACAGCCCACGAAATAATATCAAAAAACATTATTATTTATAGGGTTTAATTAGGTTATAAATGTTCAATTTCTTCTTTTCAATTTTACGTCCGACCCAAATTAGTTTCTACATTTCGGTTGAATCAGAGGTGTATCTGAGTGTAGATCAAATAGTACAATACTAATAATCATATTAGACGTACACTAAATGTTAATTATTAAATGGGTATTATGTATAAAACATATATTAATTAAAATATGTACAAAATATATATTAATAAATTATAAATATATATTTATACAAAAATATATAATAATTAATTTTTAGTATGTACATATCATTATTTAATATTTGTTATAAATTTGAAATTGATTATTTAATACACGTTTATTAATTTAAAGACCAATTTAATTCTATTAAAATTTGAGAAGCTAAAGACAATAAAAATAAAAAAAATCGAGAAGCTAATTTAAAATTTGAATTGTCAAATTGAATACAAAAATTACAGAAATGTTAGACAATTAATTTTTTTAATCAAATTTAATTAAGTCAAATTTATATATGTGTATTTTTTATATTTTCATTTTTTTTCTTCTTTCTCCTTTTCCATCTTTATTATTATTATCACATTTCCTCCTTTTTTTTATCTTGTTTGATTTCTTTTTTTTTGTCCTTTTCCTCCTCCTTATTATTATTATTATTATTATTATTATTATTATTATTATTATTATTATCTTTTTCTTTTTTTGTTTAATATCACACAACTAATTTAACGACAAAAAAAAGTGACACAGAAATTTTTTGTTAAAGACACAAATAATCTTTTGAAAATGACATAATTTTTTTATAAATAACACAAAAAATCTTTAGAAAAACAAATTTAAAACCTTAATTCACTCAACTAACAAACTATATTTAAATATGCTTTGTAACAAAAAAAAATACATTAATTTATTATAAATAACACAAAAATAACTAGACCTTTTATATATGAGTTCAATACCACTCATTTAGTTCAATGATAAGAAGAATTGGTTAAAAAATTTTCTGTATCATTATTAAAAAATTTTGGTGTCAAAATTATGAAACTTATTGTATGATTCAAAAATTTCAGTGCCATTTTTCTAATAAATTTTTTACAATTAAAACTCTCCTCATCATCATCACAATTTTTCTTATTTCACCCTCTTAACAAGATCTTATTTCACAGTTAAAAAATTTAGTGTCAAAATTAAAAAATTTATTGTGTCATAGGTAAAAAAGTTGGTGTTATTTTTCTAAGGGATAAGTACGATTTTGGTCCCTAAGGTTTAGTGCCAGAATCGAAATCGTCCCTCTTGTATTTTTGGTATTAAAATCGTCCTTTTAAATAAAATTTTTTACTTAATTCCTAAACTACCCCTATTTTAATAAATAAAATAAAATTTTAAAATAAAATAAATATAAAATAAAAAAAGAAAGGAAGGGATCAGAGAGGCGGGGTGGGTGGGGACTGGGCAGAGAAACAAAGAAAGGGGGAGGGGGGCCGAGAAAGGGGGTGGGGGAGGGTGGAGGGGGGAGAGAAGGGAGACACCATGCCGCCGCACCGCCGTCCGCCGCTTCTTCTTCTTCTTCTTCCCGCCACTGCACCGTCGCCCGCTTCTTCCCGCCGCGCACCGCCGCCTTCTTCTTCCCGCTGCCGCACCGCCCGCTTCTTCTGTGAATTTCTGGATTTCTTCTTCTGATTTGTTGATTTGTTATTTTCTGCTTGTTGATTTGTTAATTTGTTGTGGAATATTATTGTTTCTGCTTGTTGATTTATTGGGGGGTGGGGGAAGGGAATACGGGAGGGGGAGGGGAGGAAAGGGTAAGGGGGAGGAGGGGAGGGGAGGGAGGGGGAGGGGGGGGGTGACAGGGTGACAGGGGAGGGAGAGGGGGAGGGGAGACGGGGTGGGGGAAGGGGTGGGGGGAAGGGAAAAACGGGGAAGGGTGGGGGTGGGGGTGGGGGTGGGGGGGAAGGGGAACGGGATGGAGGTGGGGGTGAGGGGAAGGGGAGAACGGGGAGGGAGAGGGGGAGACGGTGACAGGGAGGGGCAGGGGGAGGGGGAAGGGGAAAACGAGGAGGGGGAGGGGGAAGGGAGACGGTGGCGGTGACGGGGACGGGGAGGGAGAGGGGGGAAGGGGAGGGGGAGGGGAGACAGGGTGGGGGAAGGGGGAAAACGGGGGGGGGTGGGGTTGGGGGGAAGGGGAACGGGGTGGAGGTGGGGGTGAGGGGAAGGGGAGAACGGGGAGGGGGAGGGGAACCGGGGTTGGAGGTGGGGTGGGAGGGAGGGGGAAGGAAAAAGGAAAAAGGGGAAGGGTATTTTTGTCCAAAAAAATAAAAAGGACGATTTTAATACGAAAAAAAACGATAAGGACGATTTTAATACCAAAAATACAAGAGGGACGATTTCGATTCTGGCACTAAACCTTAGGGACCAAAATCGTACTTACCCCTTTTTCTAATAAATTCTACATAATTCAAAATTTTTCCTCATTCTTCTCTTCTTCTTTATCATCATCATCTTCTTTTTTTTTCATCTTCTTTTTTTTAATTCATCTTCTCCTTCTTGTTTCATCTTTTTTTAATTTTTCTTGTTTCATCCTCTTAACAATAATAAAAAAAATAAAAAACAAACATAAAAAAAGAAATGAAAAATACTGCAATAACCACCAATAGAAGGAGGAGAATAAATAAAATACAAAAATGCAGTAATAATAGCAGCAATGAAAGAACGATAATGAGGGATCGAATAAGCATTCAAAGATAAAGAAGAAACACAAAGAAGAAAAAATGTGTGATTCACGCACACGTTGTATGAATGATTTTTGTTAGTTTTGACTAATTTGGTTGGACTTGATTGATAAAAACGATTGAATGTGTAGTAAAACCGAAAGAATATTCAAAATATTAGTTTAAGAATTTGATTTTGATTCATTGTTAGGTTATTTTATTACTTGTATTCAATTGTATAATGTCATATCAGAACTACTCTTATATTAAAAGTATGAATAATCATTGATAAAACAATATAATTGGATGACTGTGTAGAATGTTTAACTTTTATTTTCATTTGAAGTAAATACCAATTCGGTACTCGAAAGATTCAAGCACTAACAAAATGGTACCTAAATGATGTTACCGACAAAATGGTCTTTAAAAAATTTTAAAAATTGACAAGTGTATTCCTAGACTCGCCGAAGCACATCTCTGATGAGAAAGATGCTGAGATGACCACCATATTTTAATGATATGGCATATTGAGCTATCGAGTTGGCTTTTATAATTAATTTATAACAATTAGAAGGGAGAAAAAACCTAATTCTCTATCCTAAAGATGAATGTTCATCTATCCTGAATCCTCTACCACGATCACATCCCCACTTTATTGATCATCATTGTTCTCCTCGTATGCGCCATCCTCTTTGTCCTCTTTTGTTATATCATCAACGTCAAGTTCTATTCTCTCAGAAGCATGTCAAAGATGATGCTCTGTTTGTTTGAGTGAGTTTGAAGAAGACGACAACCTCAAATCTATGATACTCTCAAATAAGAAAGAAACTAAAAACAAAAATTGAAGAACAATAAAAATATTTCAGCAGCAACCCTAGGAATATAAATCTGTTTATCAGCATTCAACAATTCCATAAATAAAAATTCAGCACAAACTAGTTTTAATTTTGTCACATTCAAACAATGAAATACGAAGAGACTAACGACGATGATGAAGAACGATCTTACTCGAGGCGGCGATGGAGACCAAACTACAATAAAGACGATTCTGCCTCTGAAGATCTTGTTGGATGGTGACGAAGACGATTCTCCTTTGATGCGACGATTCTGCCTCTGGCGATTCTCTTCAGTATGAGTTAAGCACGCAATGATGACGTTCTCCTCGAATGGGTCAGACGCACGATGACGACGTTCTTCTTAGGCTGGGTCTCAGGCATGTGACCACAATTCTAGGGTGACCTTGAAAGTGAGAGAGAAAAACAGTAAGAGAAAAGGAGCTTGGTGGTGAAAACGGAGGAGGATGACAGATGACAATGAGAAGAGAGGTAGAGGCATATTTTTCAATGAGAGTGAGAGGGAAAGCAGTGATGAAAGAAGAGCATTGCAATGAGAGGAGAAGACCTAGGACAATAGAATTAGGAAATTTTTTCTTATAATTGTTAAAAATTAATTATAAAAGATAACTCAGTAATTAGCTAAAGAAATATGTCATATCATCAAAATACAATGACCACTTCGGCATTCTTTTCATTAGAGATGTGCTCCTGCGAATTCAGGGATACGGTTGTCAATTTTTAAAATTTTTTAAAGATTATTTTATTGATAACATTATTCAAGTACTATTTTGTTAATATCAAAATCTTTTGGGTATCAAATTATTATTTACCTTTTTTTAGTTATATGTTATTTAGAATTTGATTATATCATCTTTAAAATTTAATTATAAATAAAACTATGTGTTCATACCTCAATATATTTTGATATATATTTATATACAAATAATTAAACAATGACTAATTTAATTTTAAAATATGTTAGGTGAATAAATTATATTTATAATTAAATTTTTCTCTTCTCATACTTTTTTTTCAATTAAAATTTATTAATTATTAATTTAATTAATTTAATTTAAAAATGATTTGGTCATCCAATATTGTTTTCGTTTCTTAACACCGTTGAAAAACAAATTCAACACCAAAAACATAATTATGACCGGCACAAAAACATATTTATCTGTTTTGCTCTTTTTTTTTTTTATCCTTAGTCCCTGCCCTCCCTTTCTCTTTCTCTCTCTTTCTCTCTCTCTCTCCAACTGCATATGGTCTTTCGATTGATTCACTCATTGAGTGTCGTTGTTGACTTGTTTTGCTAAAATTAGTTACCACCCTACCATACTATTGCTTGCATTGAATTCCCCTTCAGTAATGGAACCCAGCCATGGCTCAAACTAATATCAGAAAACAAAACCCTTAATAATAATTCTTCTTTTCGTGGGTTTGTTTGTTTCTTGTACATATCTCACAGCACAAATATAAATAACTGAATCATACCCCCACCCCCACCTCTTCCCTTTTATTTATTTATTTTTTTGTTTTGAATTGAAGAGAAATGGGCGTGTTTGGTAGAGAGGCATGGTAATAAAAACCTGATACTAATGTAATGTGTGTGTTGTGTTGTGTCTGATAGTGTGTTGTGTCTGTCGGCGCAAGGTCACTTTCTGTCGGCATTGTCTGTATCCACTATCCAACCATCATGATACTCATACTACACTTCTCATACAAATAGAATGCAAAAAAAGAAAAAAAAAAGAAGAAATTTGTGTGAGATTGTGTGTGTGTGTGTAATTCTTGATTACAGAGTGGCACTTTCTTTTCTCTTTTCTTTCTTTCTTTCTTTCTTTCTTTCCATGCCTTTGGTCTTGGACGACTTGGAAGAGTTCTGATCTAAAGGGTGGGTTTTTGGGGGTTGTGGTTGATTTTGATGCCACCCCAGAAGAACAAAAATACCCAAAACTTTCCAAATTTGCTTCCCTATGTTGCTGTCTCTCTTTTGTTGAAACATGATTTGGTTCTTGTGAGGCTGTGGCTGTGGTTCTGGTTGTGATTGTTCATATGAAGAAGGGAGAAGAGGAGGGATATTGGGTCAATCTTGATTTCCGTGAACTGGCATTGTTCTTGTTATACCCTTTCAAAGTTGTTTGGTGTCATTGGTAAATGAAGCTCTGGCTTTCTCAGAGATCCTGCCTCATTATTATTATTCTTATTATTATTATTATTATTTATTTATTTATCTCGTGATATTGTCCTCTGTAGATTTTACAAAAAGTAAACCACTTTATTCTATTTTCTTCTTTTTATTTGAAACTATGTGAAAGAATTGATGCAATGTTAATTAATGTGCAAGATCCAATTCTATCACTCTGCATGACTTTCTGAAACTTACATACATTCATTCATTTCATACATGCATTCTTGCTGGGGATCCCAAACATTGTTTTAGCATTTTGATGTTGCTGTGATTGTCTTTGAAGTACTTTAATTAATTTCTTCTTTCATTAGCACCCGCATTAATTATGTACTCTTCTTTTTGACCTAGTATATTATTATTATAATTATAATTATCATTGTTGTAGTATTCAATGTTATTTTGTTTCTTTCACATGCATGCCTTTTGCAAAGCCATCTCCTTTGCATTCTGTCTCAAAATTCCAAAATTCTCTTCATTATCATATAGCTACTATCTTAGCTTGCTTTTAATGCATAGAGGAAGAGTATTTTCCCTTGTTCTAAGGTACATTATGTTCATATTTGCATAGATTGTGATTCTTTTCTTATTTTGTTGCTTCTCTTTTGTGGTTCCAGGTTCAATGTATAATAATAGTTCACATAAATTTGTACAGAGAAAGTGAAGTGTGTTTTTTTCCAGATGTCAAGTTCTCTTGCAGCATTATTAGGAGGAGCTGCAGGAGCCGTGGCATTGGCAGGGATTGTTATAATACTCATATGGTTTTGTATTTTTCGCAAGAGAAGCGTTTCGAGAACTTCAGAGACAGGATCCTCTGATCCTTCCCAAGGTAAGATGTTCTTACTCGTGCCGAGAAAATAGAAAGGTGGCTTAACAGGCACGGTTGTGCTGGTTAATTCGGTAGTTAGATACGAAAGATTTGTTTTTCGAGGTTTCTTGTAGTGATGTGAAGGAATTCAATTGCATGCAGTAGGACGACATGGCACGATTGAGTTGTCGATACGAGATACTAGGCGTTTTGAGATGGAGGAACTATCTGGGGCTACAAAGAGTTTCAGTGACAAGAATTTGATTGGAGAAGGGAAATTCGGGGAGGTTTATAAGGGTTTGCTTCAAGATGGTATGATTGTAGCAATCAAGAAGAGGCGTGGACTCGCGAGTCAGGAGTTTGTAGATGAGGTAATGCTCAGTTTCCTGCTCTATAAGTTTGGTTGAAGTAATGAAATACATTTTCCAAATTCCTTGTTCTGTTAGGAATTGCCAGTTAGTTTCAGGTGGTAGTTATGAAGAAAGTTTTTCTTTTCCCTATTTATTCACTTTACTTTACTACAACCTTTTATATTCATTGAAGTCTTTTTTGTTTTCTAAAATATATGCAAGCATAATTACTAATTAGTTCTATTGAAAAAAGAAAATGTAAGCATAATTAGTCTATGATATTTCCTTATAGCTCTTTCCAAGTGTCAGGATCAGCTATCTTAAAAATTCGAAGCCAGTATAAAACTATTGCATTTTTAGCACAAGTGGATAGCGATTAAACTCGTTTACTATCTAGTTTAGGATGAATGAAGGTATCTACTCGTATGATTCATTCTCTTGTTTTGATCTAACAGGACTGAGTTTTACTTCAGGTACGCTATCTCTCATCGATTCACCATCGGAATCTCGTAACTCTTTTAGGCTACTGCCAGGAAAACAACCTGCAGTTTCTTATATACGAATATGTGCCTAATGGAAGCGTCTCCAGTCACTTGTATGGTAAATTCTTATACAGTCTCTCCATTTGTTTCTCCGAAAGCTTTATTCATAGATTCTTCATGTATCTTAGAAAACTGTTTGAGAGGTCTAGAATCGTATTTCCCTCCACGGGAGTTGATTCTGTCCATTTTAATCATGTTTAGTTTCTTTCAGAATCACTTTTCTCGAAACTGCCAAACATAAATATTCTACATCAAAATCAATTGCATATAAGATATCTTAATAAATTGTTGTCTTGATTAAGCTAATTTGAGTGCGAGTCCTTTCTTGTGATGTCGAATTTTCCTTTGTAGGCGCCAATCAACAATCGCGAGAGAAGCTAGAATTCAAGCATAGACTTTCAATAGCTCAAGGTGCAGCTAAAGGTGATCCTTTGCAAAATCAGTGAGCATTTGTGGCTTTCCTGGTATCAGTTTTCTTCTCTTTTAGATAAAATACACCCCAAGTATCTTAATGGATCCCCACACATTCCTTTTGTAAGCCATCCTAAAACTTGGTATACTATAATACCTTCTATATGCATATAAAATCTCCGAGGAACTTGTTTCTAATTTTCGAAGCCTCATTCATCTCCTATTCTTGTGCAGGTTTGGCTCATCTTCACTCCTTGAGCCCCCGTTTGGTGCACAAGGATTTCAAAACAGCGAATGTACTTGTCGACGAAAACTTCATTGCTAAGGTTGCCGACGCAGGACTTCGTAATTTTTTGGGGAGAGTTGAGATTGCAGGACCATCCTCTCTAGTAGCCGCAGATGAGATATTTCTTGCACCCGAGTATGGCTCATATATTACTTGTCTACTCTGCTTATATTGGAATGGATCCTCTCACAACATGAAATGTTCCCGTGTGAATTTTCGCCATTGATATTCTCCTCTAATGTGTTTGTCTAGGCACTATTGGCATAATCAACGCTTAAATATCCCGCATAACTAGGTTTTGTAAAATTTTTTCACACGAGGTGTTCCATTCCTCTGGTTGCAAGCTTTTCCTTTGTTCTTACTTTCTTGACAAATGCGCACCATTAACTGCAGGGTGAGAGAATTCAGACGGTTTTCGGAAAAGAGCGATGTATACAGCTTTGGAGTATTTTTGCTGGAATTGTTGAGTGGGAAGGAAGCAACAGAATCAGCATCTCTGGACTCCAGCTACAATCTAGTTGAATGGGTATGTGAAATTACTTCAAACATAACATATGGCATGTAGGGTTGGGAAGTAAAGTAACATAAACGTGCAATGTGTCTTATCACATGGTTTCGCAAGATATGTTTTCTGTAATCACGATTTCTTGCACGCTAGGGTAACTCACCTCTATCCACCATTAGATGAGTCGTGTGGGATCCACTTGATTCGAGTCTCACACCCCATCTAATGGTGAAGAAGAGTAGAGAAATTGGGTTGATAATTGAGAACCGCCAAGTGATTTGACTAAATTGTCATCCAACTATTCTTAATTATCAACTTCAAACAAAGACAATTGCATACGAGTTTCTACTGAGAAATTATTGTACATTTACAAAGTATTTATGTGGATTGTGCTTAGTTTATTGATAGAATGACATTTCATTTGCACTAAACCAAGAATAACATGGTGATAGATTTATGTTCCTTGTTAATCAATATATGTTATAATAATAAAGGTGCAAAATAATGAAGACCATGGCATGATGTCTAACATAATTGATCAAAGATTGGGAAGCACTTTCACTGCTGAAGGAATGGAAGAATTCATAATGCTGATGACAAGGTGTTTAGAATCTTCAAGTGAGAGAAGACCAGGCATGAGTTATGTGGTGATGGAACTTGACAGAATACTTGAGAAAGAAGTGAACTTGACAACAATCATGGGTGAAGCCACCCCAACAGTTACCCTTGGAAGCCAATTATTCAGACCAACAACAACATAAAAATAAAAAATAAGAAAATAAAAGAAGGTATTTGTTGTCACAAAATTGCATTGTTATTATTATTACTATTATATTTTTGTGAATTATTACATATTTGCTTTCTCATTATTATGATTATTATTATTATTTTTCTCCCACGTGAATAGCTTCAGAAAATAGGACCAGCTGCTTCATAAGTGTATAAAGAACAGCTGTATTCCCTCTTCCCCGTTGTTTTTTTCCTGGGTAAATGAACAGTTGTATTCTTTGTTTTTTCTTTCTCCCCTTATTATTATTAATTTTTTTTATCTTCATAAATGTATGAGATATCTTGTAAACTATTATTTGTTGTTAATATGACAGTGAAGATTGGGTTGTATGGTTATTCTTTTTTATTTATTTTGTCGTCGTGGATGTGGTTATCAAACTGTATCTTTTTGCTATGGACGAATAAACTCTCTTTAATTCGTTTTTGTTCGGGCCGAGGCCCAAAAGAAGAATTACATCTTCATATTCTTTTGTGTTTGTGAGCACATGTAAAGTCAAGACCAACAATAAAAATTAGAAAAAAAGGAATTAGTTTTTATTTGATCTTTAAAGTTTGGAGTTTAGAGTTGAAGGTTTAATACTAAATGGGATGTTGAGGACCATTTCAAATCAACAAAAAGCTTGGAAGGATTTTGAACCCAAATCTCATAAACCAAAAATAGTACTTATCCCAAAAAAAAAACATATGTTGGAGTCGATAATATTATTTTAAAAATTAAAAATCCATGTCCTTATAAGGACAGTTATATACATAAATATTCTGTTAATTAAACTAATGTCAAAATAATCAAGTTCATTTAAAATTATAAAACTCAATAATCAAACTAAAAGGTTAAAAATTAAACTATCAAACTAATTATCTATCTAAAAATTCATGAAGAGTCAAGATACTTAGTCAAAAGTGAAGACTCAAAAATCAAACTAAGTCGAGGTCTTCACTATTTTAGTTTTATAAATCCAAAATTTATTATATTAGTCTTCAAGATTCAGTTATAATCACTATATTGGTCTTGGGACTCTTTCTAGTAGTGAGTCAGCGAATAAAGTGCTGAGTTAACTCTGACTATTCAAAACTCCATTTATTCATCTCACGGATGATTTCATTTCTCTTCGAGAGCTACTCGATTAGCTATGACACCTGATGTATTTCTCCAAGGATGTCTTAAGGTTCCACCACTAAATCGGAGTACAGAATCATCTCCAAAGATTTCAGTCAGAGTCGGCATATGCCAAAGGTGAATACTTCCGAAACAATGGAAAGAACACCTGGTAGAAAAATTCAATCCTGAGTGAGTGAAATAAATACCACGACTTCGATCTTTTTCAATAAAATTATCATGTAATAAATCAACAAAACCTAAATTAATATCTCTTTTCCCTTCAAGTTTACTTACTACTGTATCGGAATGAATATGATTTTCACCAGACAAATGTAATACTTTGGCTAGTATACGAAAGTGCATACCATTTATTAAGATTGTTTCTTTATGAATATTGTAATTAGAATAGCCTTATTACTAAGCAATAAAAACTTATTTATACTTTTTCAAAAAGTAATCCAAGATTTTTCTTGTCCCTATATAATTTTTATGTATGTGAACGCAAATCTATCTTTTTTTTTTACGTAAAAATATTCTTTTTTACGATTAAACTCTTTTAGCGTTCTTGTTAAGTGAATCTACTTCTATACAAAAATAGAACATCTTGAAGAAGTCTTTTTAAATAATTTTTTGTCTATCTTATCATTCTTCAAGGATCTTTTCATTCATTATATGTTAGATATAAAAAAAATTTATTGATAAATGCTAAAAGATCTCGTACATTAGAATCCATAGTTATGATTATGCACCCGAGTTTATTAGTATGGAACATTTTTTTTAAGTAAAATTCTCTAGTATATGAAAAAGTGCTTTTGTCGTTATGGAATAAGCCTTCATATCTTAATCTTAATGCATAGTTGCATATATTTAATTTATTTGGAGATATTAGAACGGGATCCATTTTTTGGAGAATATGAGTTGAAGCAATAATAAAAATATTTCTAGTGGAATATCTTTCACAATTCTTAGAGAGATAGTTCACTAAGGCTATGTTTGGAATAGAGACAGAGACGGTGAGATAAAGACTAAAATAAGTTTCTGTATTGTGTTTGGTGTAAAGTGTATAGAACTGAGTTATGTCTTAGTATCCTGTTTAGTTTAAAATAAAAGTAGAGACTGAAATATTTAAAATTACTAAAATACCCCCACTATAAAATCATAACCCCCTCCCAGTAATGAGTCTGATCAACCTCCTTTCTCACTTCCCCTTTGCTCGAAGCCTCGATCTGTGCATGCCTCCCAATCTCCCATTCTGTGCAACCTCCGTTCAACCCACCGCTATTAGCATAACCCATGCCTATTAAAATAGCCAACCATCATCCCCTCTCTCTCTCTCTCTCTCTCTCTCTCTCTCTCTCTCTCTCTGCCCCGCCAATGCCGCCATGCTGTAGTGTTCAGGTCTATTGTGCTGCGCGCTCTCTCGAGTTTTAGTTTCGTGCCGTCCTTACCGTCGTCCTGCCTTTGTTCGTTGCACCGTCCCATCCTCCCTTCTCTTTTTTATTTTGATTTTGAATTTTTTTATGTGATGAGATTGTTGAATCTGATTTTGACATATATTAATGAGATTGTCTTTTTTTGTATTATTGTTATCCATGGTGGTAAAATTTGTTATGACAAAGATGTGGTGGTGGAGTGAAAGGTAGGGTGGGTTGGAGTGAGAGGTGAGGGCTTGGTAATGGAGAGGTTGGGAATGGTAGATTTAGAATATAAAATTTTGATTGAGGACATTTGAGAAAAAAAGTTATTAAAGTTTCAGTCTCCATCCCAAAAATTTAATCTCTTTCTACTTTTTGGAGGTATTGAAAGGATTGAAATTTTAAAGACGAAAACTGACATTTTCGTTCCAGTCTCTAACCACCAAACACAATGTTAAATTCCAGTCTCCTAGTCTCAATACCCCTTACCAAATACTACCTAATAGACCGAAAAATAAGTAATTCGACTAATACACATCCAAATCATGAATGTTTGGAATCTAATTTTGATATAATTGACCAATATTTACAGATATGTAAAAATTTTTTTTATTGTTATAATGGATCCTCAAAAAAATTTGCATCGAATAAATATATAATTTGACTTTTGTGTATTAAAACTTTGGCTCATAAATTCAAGAGGACTTTAAGTACTTTTTTGAAAAGATTAGATTCAGAAAATTATCAAAAGAATTCTTTACAAAGGAAGAAGAGATTTTTTGTTTGATCTTTTTAAGATCTTTATTTACTTTGTGGATGTTATATAGAAGTTGAATTTTGTATTTGAATATTCTTTTTAGTAATGATCCAATCAATATAAATTGATAAATCAAACTCATTTTTATGCTAAAATTTGGGATAAAAAAATGTATTTTTTTATTTTGAATAGTATTTTCTATAGAATTCTGAAATTATGTTATTTTGTTTTGACGATTAAACAAGAAAAAAATGAGAAGACCAAGAAGAATTTATATGATATAAAAACCGTTTTATCTCCCCTCATTTTACAAATCAACCTTATTTTTGTCTTGTTTAAGCGTCAAAATTAAACGACGTCATTTTATCCTGTGTATAGCGTAGTAAGTCAGAACTAACTCAGCATTCAATTTGTTAACTCAACGCCGAAAGAAATTCAAGACCAATAAATCTCGGAACCAATATAGTAAATTTTAAAAAAAATGCTATTCATATACCAAAATCAGCTACGAAAATTAGTCATCAATGTATTTGTGTATAAATATATGTGTTATTTAATTTATTTTCAATATGTATTTATATTCTAACATATTTTTTTATATTAATAGCTAACTTTGGTGGCTGATTTTAGTGTACACGTAACATAATCAAAATTTTAAATAAGGTAAACTACAAAAAATACACTCGAATAATTTTTTCACTGACAAAAATGCACTCAAACTTTTTTATTGACAAAGATATCCTCAAATAATTTAAAAATGCGACAAAAATATTTAAAATTGAATATGTATTTCTCAAAATATATTTTAGAGATTGAGTTTTCATAAGGTTTTTTGTAAGTATGATTAAAAAAAATTGAGATATTTTTATTTTTAAAATTTGATAATTTTTCGATAATTATATATTTTTTATGATTTTTTAAAAGTATTATTAGTTGTCGAAAAAAATCACAAAAAATATATTTAAAGATAAAAATATCTCATTTTTTAATTATGCTTTTAAAATATTATATCAAAATTTAATCTCTAAAATATTTTTTAAAAATATATACTTAATATTAAATATTTTTATCGTACTTTTAAATTATTTAAAAATATTTTTATTGATAATAAAATTCAATGGCATTTTTTATTGTCTACCCTTTAGATACGAAGGGACTAAAATGGTAAAAGTACTTAGAGCAACTCCAACGGGTGAGGTCCCATTTTTTTTTCTGACAAATTTTGGTTCCACCCGTTGAAGAAGTAGAGAAACGAGTTTCCTCACGTAGTTTAAGGTAGAGGAGTCCCTGCTCAGAGACCCTGCTCAGAGAGACTCATGGACAACCAATAGTAACTTGCTACCTTTTAAATAAATAATTATATGAAATTATAATTAAATAAATAATTATATTAAATAATTAAATAATATTCAATTTTAATAATAATTATAATAATTAATTAAATTAAATAATTATAATTTTATTTAATTAATAATTTATATTAATTATTTAAATAATAATTAATTAAGTAATTAAATTATAATTAATTTATTAATAATTATAATAATTAATTAGATTAAATAATTAAATTTTTATTTAATTAATAATTTATATTAATTATTTATATCATAATTAATATTAAATATTATTTATATTTATATTATTATATTAAATTAACCATTGTAAAACTAGCCGTTGTAAAATTAGCCGTTAGAAATTAGCCGTTGTAAAATTAGCCATTAGAAACTAGCCGTTATTATGTTACCGTTATTATTAATAAATTAATATTTTGTTACTCTATAGCAGATGGTATTTATCCTGAATGGGTCACATTTGTCAAATCAATCTCAAAGCCACAAGGGGAGAAATGTAAGTTATTTGCACAATACCAAGAAGGGCAAAGAAAAGATGTGGAACGAACATTCGGAGTGTTGTAAGTACACTTTGCAATTATACGTGGTCCAGCTCATTTTTGGGAAAAGAAGAAGCTTGTCAGCATAATGAAAGCTTGTATTATATTGCATAATATGATTGTTGAGGATGAAAGAAACACTTATGCAGGAAATTTTGCTCAAGGCTTAGAGTATGATAATGTTGAAAATGGCTTATCACAACCTCAGCTGAGAGAAGAAAATTTTGCACCATACCATCAATTTCTCCAAAGAAATGCCCAACTTCGAAATAGGCAGCATCATAGACAATTGAAAGAGGACTTGATTGAACACATATGACAATTTCACAATGCTTGTCGTCAACTATAGAGTTTAATTATGTTTTTCTTTGTATTAAGTAATTTTACAAATTAGTGTAACCCTGAATTATATATTGTATATTATTGTTATATATAAATTTATTTAATATTAATATCTTTTAATAGTGAATTATTTTTAAATTTAAATATTTAAATTACATTATTGAAAAAAATTAATTATATTAATTTCAAGTATTTTAATTAATTAATTAAGTGGGACTACAACATGAACTAAAATTAGTTTTTCTTAATAAAAAAGAGAGATGTTTTGAGTTCTTATTTATTGTTTATAACGCAAAAATTAATGTGGAGTTACTTTTTTAGGACAAATAAGCCATAAACAAAAATTGGAATGAGTTCTTTGTTGGAGATGGTCTTAGACCGCCTTATACTTCTGTCCTTCAGTGCGCCACATCCGGCGGCCAGAAACACTCGCAAAGGCGCACTTGGATCTCCCTTACTCTTCGTTGACCCTGCGGCGGCACTGTCGCACGAGAATGCTTCAATGGCTCTCCTCAAAATCTCTTCCGCAACACGCTTCTACTTCAGCTCCCACTCTCCCTCTGTCTCCTGCTCCTGCTCCTCCCAATTCCCAAGGTAACAACTAACACCAATTACTACTCCAAAACTCACAAACCCTTGTCTCAAACTTTCTCTTTCTTACTCCCTTCAATTCCACTTCACAGGCAACTCCACCGAAAATTCAAGCACTGCTTCCTCGCCAGGCCCTAACATTGCTCGCGCATACGACGACGCCGTTCAGGCCAACTCCTACAACGAGATTCGTTCCGTGATCCAAGCTCCCCTGCAGGACCACCTACACCTGCACCAACAAATCCATGAGGTTGAGGTCATTGACGAAGAGGACAAAGAAGACTCGCATCACCGCCACGTGCTCGCCCACGCGCTCCGTCCCGATCGACAGAGCATCCGGGAGGCTCTCGCTAACGCCGAATCCCGCCGCGGCGCCGCCACACTCACTAGACTCGCCTCCGATTACTTCGACCATAGCGAGAAAACCTGCGGAATCTACCTCCTCCTTCACCGCAGCGTCCGCCGCGCACGCGACATATACAAGCCGCTCCACGAACTCATCGCCGTTCTCCCCGACGACGCTTCCGGTTCCTTCAACCGCCATCTCTGCGACCGCGCTTTCGATCTCTTCGTCCAATTCGACAGCCAGGAAAACCCGTTCGTCTTCCCGCACAACTTCTCCGACGTCCGTGACAGCTTATCCGGCCTCAAGCTCGAGATTGAACGCCGGCGCTTGCGGTGCTATGCGAGGATTCGCCTCCTCAAACGGTTCCACACGAGTTGTCTGGCCTGTTTAGTTGTAACCGCCGTGGGAGCAGTGATCTCGGCCGTGCTGGTCACTGCGCATGCCGTCGCAGGCTTTGCTGCGGTTGCTGCCTGCGGCGGCTCGTGTCTTCCAAAGAAGAAGGTAAAGAAGGAACTTACAAGGTTGAATCAGCTGAATGCTGCATCAAAGGGTACTCTTGTGATGAATGACATTGACACTGTGAATAGCCTTGTTGATCGGTTGCAAACTGCGGTGGAGGGAGACCGGGTGCTGATTCAGTTCGCGCTGAACCGGGGGAGGGAGAGGCATCCCATTCAGGAGGTTCTGAAGCAGCTCCGCAAGAACCAGCAGAGTTTTGAACCGCTGCTTTCGGAACTCGAGGTACAGATATATCTCTGCTTCAATGCTGTTAATAAGGCTAGAATGTTGCTGCTTCAAGAGATATGTCTTTATCCCAATTTGTAGTTAGTTTCTAACCATTTAGTCCTAACTTTGTTTACAAGTGCAACCTATTTATGCAATGCACACCCGATCCACACTTGATGGATCTTCCTTAAAAACTTGATGATATGTTCAATACCTAATGTAATCAGTAATTACCCATATTCAATTCATTAATACAAGAAACTTCACATATAGCAGCACTTTTTGTCAATATTCCCGGAAGAAACTGGCACCAATTTCTCTGACTGACAACTATTAGCATGTAACAATTTTTTATCCTTTATGGTGTGCTGAATAGTACTTAAGGTAAAGTGTACCTTTATCATTTATGGCTCAGTTTATGATGCTAATGATGGATTTACTCTGGTGCTTATATCTTTCAGTGTTATTTTCTTCTCAGTTTAGTCTGTTCAATTAATCTTTTTGGGAATATATTCTACTCAACACTCTATGGTTCTTTATTTAGTTTTCTAGTTTTCTCCTCATTGACATTGACTGCTACAGCCAGAAATAGGCCGCTGAAGAAAAAGGCCTTTGATAAGTTTGCACTTTGGAGTTAGTTAGTATATAAGTTGGAAGGTAAAAAGAGCTAGCCAGTTGATAGGCCTCTCAAATACCCTCTGTATTCGTAGTTTCGGGTCTTTTGCTCACACCAAGAACCACTGTTCACTAAACACTTCTATTTGACTCTCCATGTGGGTTCTCTTTATCGAGAACCAGTTCTAGATACTGGAGCTCCCAATCTCAGGATGATGAGGGGAGGGTTAGAACAGATCTTGGCAACATGGAAGATGAATCACATCAGGAGTTTTGGTGCATGAAGTTGACAAATAATGGAGGACAAAAATCTAGTTGATTTGAAGGTTGGGTAAACCGTGAAGAAACATGAAGGGAAGCTCTAAATCAGCATGGGAGTTTCAGAAAGATTGAACTTTTTGAAATCAATGGGCCAATTCCATCTCAGTGTAGAAAATTATGGAATGGAAAGGTTTGGATCATTGTTGAGGTACATGGTTAGGAACTGGATTCAGTTAGCATGTAAATTTGGAGAGAAAGGGATTTAGGCAATTGGACAATCAAGAAAGGAATAGGAGAGTTGAGAGTTCTCCCAATTATCTTTTGTATCTTGTAGTTTCAGATTCTTGAAGCACGTTGACCAAGAACCATCCATGAATAGCACTTCTCCATTTGTCAAGGAGTAGTGTGTGTGCTCGCGCACACGTTTTGTGTTTATTGCAACCATGCATTTTTTTAAATCAACACCACGACATTTTCATTTGTTTTATGCAAGCGACTATAACTTCTGGATTCAAAGCTACGTGAGTCTTGAAACTATGTAACTTTAACTTTTAATATCACATCACAAATAAATCGGATACTCCAAGGAATACTATATATATAAAAAAAAAAAGAACAAATAGGTCCTTAACCTTTTACCCTGCGGACATTTTTGTTTCTGACCATTAGAAAATATTTTTAAATCCCTGAGCTCCTTAAAATCAGGACGAATCAGTCCCTCTGTCAAAAAGCCACCGTTAGATCCAACGGAAAAGTCCGACGTGGCTCCCCTTCTGCTTACCTGGCATGACGGCTACTCACGTGGCACGTTAGGGAGATGGAGCATTTGGAAAGTGGACAAATAAGTCCCTAGAGCTCAGAACAACGTCGTTTAGATCGCTGTCCTAATCCTGAAATTCGTTTGGGTTCTTCGTTCAGGCTGGTGGCTGGTGGTGAGGAGAAGAGTTCCACGTATGTTAACAATGGCTATGAAGGGGGCATCATCAACCTCAAGAAGAAGCGTAAGTGGGGTTAGACAAGAAAAGTCTGGTTCAAGCTCAGTTCCATTTGCACTTCATGCTGGAGATGGAAATGACGTCGTCGCCCCGAGGTGTTTCTGCGGAGTCTATGCAATAATGTATATGTCGAAGACCGTTAGCAACCCTAACAGAATCTTCTTGGTTGTCCATTCTATAAGGTAAGTTAAAGAATTTTGGCTTTGGTTTGATGTGAGATGGTTGCAGATACTATCTGATTTTGGGAATTTTGACAGGGAAAGGAAGGTCATTGCAAATTTTTTGTTTGGGTCGATGAGCATCTTGCCAGAATAGGAAGCAATTGTTGCATCAATGACAGGAAACATGTTGAAGATGTAGAAGAGGAAGAGGAATTAGATCATAGAATGGCTGTTTTGGAAGAGAAGATTGTTGCTTTAGAGAAGAAGAACCCATTAGCTTGGTGTATTACTGTAATTATATGTGCTGTATTTGTTGCTTTTTATGTATCTGTTGCTTGAGAGATGAAGTATTGAAATCATGATAGAGAAAGGGATATTGTAGGTTTTTCTTGTGTATTGAATCATGCTATTTTGGCAAGTTATGCATCCTGTAATCTAAATGCAACTCTAGTTATAATATGAGTATGTTCAAATTATGTTTTGAATAAGTACATACACAAGGAAACGCTGAAGAATTAGGCTTAAAAGTAGCATACATAAACAATGAAATTTGATGTTCGATAACATAAAGAGTTTCCTAAAGCTTTCCAAAATGATTTAGTCTCCTAAAGTACAGAGTTTGATGAAGATGAAGCTGAACATGACAAATCAAAAGTCAGCCTCACAAACACAACATTACAGATCTTAAAACTCAGCCAAAATACACCCATTCCACTGTTTTGTCCCTTCTTTACCGAACTTCTCTTGTTCCTTTTCATACCTGTCTTCTTTGCAGCTGGCTTCTTTTCAGATGGCTTATTTGGAGACACAGTTTTTTCCTTTCTCTTACTAACTCTCTTCCTCCTGCCTCCTCTGTTAGCAGCACTATCATCACTATCACTTTTAAATCCGGGTGATGGAGGTTTGTAGGGCTCATCCTCTGTACTCTCGTACCCATCATCCGAAGATGAACTTTGAACCTCTTCTAACGACTCTTACCTTTGTTTCCACCATCCTCAACAATCTCAGACTCATCAACAGGGTGGTCAAAGTACAGGTAAAACTTATTCGTCTTTGCATTCTTCATTTTGTTCTCACGCATGGCATTAATTCCTGCATCTCCTGTCAAACTGTGCAACCCCGACTCAACATCAGCACTCATTGGATCATGCCAATAAACTGCCTTGTACGATTGGTACCCCAAGCCTTTGAACAGTGTGATCAAATCCCCAAAATTCACAAAATCCAGGTCCATTTCGGGAAACTTCTCTACCTTCCCATTTTGATAAACAAGGATTCCATTACTCATTCTAACAAAACTACCTCCATAGTAGAAAACTGACACCACAGACACATCAACCATCTTGAAAAACAAAAAAAAAAAAACAAAATTCAATTATCAAATAACTGTACACTCAAAAAGCAATGTCCTTAAACAAAATACGGAAACAGAAATCAACCATGAACTTTCTTCTGCCCTAACATTGAATCACTTTCACGGGAACCACGCACATACTTTTTTTTACCACTACTATCACCATGCACAGACCATCCTTTCACAAAACAGTTTATACTTCCATAACCATCGAACCTACAAATCGACTCACTAAGCAGCGCAATGGATTCTTACCTTCAGTGACGAAGACGGCAAATCAGACAACACTGAATGGTTCTCCCTCCTCGCCAACGAATGCACACCGGAAACTTCTCAGTCTGGGTAGTGATTTTGGAGGGAGAAACAGAGTCTTCTTGCGTTTGATCGTTGGTCTTCTTAGGGTTTAATGTTATTCTGTCTCAACTGTGTGAGTGTAATAGACATTGCACATAAGTAAAGGAGTAACAATGTATATAAGGGGCAGCGATCTAAACGACGTCGTTCTGAGCTCCAGGGACTTATTTGTCCACTTTTCAAATGCTCCATCTCCCTAACGTGCCACGTGGGCAGCCATCATGCCAGGTAAGCAGAAGGGGAGCCACGTCAGATTTTTTCGTTGGGTCTGACGGTGGCTTTTTGACGGAGGGACTGATTCGTCCTAATTTTAAGGAGGTCAGGGATTTAAAAGTATTTTCCAATGGTTAGGAACGAAAATGTTCACGGGGTAAAAGGTCAGAGATCTATTTGTCATTTTCTCTAATTGTTTTTGTTGTTTTTATGGGAAGATGTTTTTTTCCCTATTACATAGTAGATTATAGGATTTGATTTTTATATATTATAAAAGTATTATCTTTGTCTAAAAGTATTAATATTTTTTTAAAACTGTTATTTTTTTCATGAATCATGCTTTTAAAGTATGGGTAAATAAATATATGTTTAAAAAGATATTTCTGACATCTTTATTAAAATAAGTGTGTATAAATAATATATAGATAGCAAACTACTATTTTCAATAATAATTAATTTTGAATGCTAACACAATTTCTTATATCAGCTTGAAATTAATCTAATATTTATAATAGGTTTGAATATTGACAAAATTAATCATATCATAGTAAAACTAATTTAATATGTACATTCATAACTTCTAATTAATGTTTATTTAATTTTAAAAAATATATTTAATTTTGGGTTTACTTATTATGGGCCTAAGAACATATGTTAAACTTACAAATTGAAAAAGTTTTTATTAAAAATATAAAAAATTTAAGTTTTTAATATATTTATTTTATATTTATTAAATGAAAAAAATTTAAAACTTTCTACTGATAGTAAGTTTATCATATGTGCTTAAAGTACCTGCTAACTAAACTCTTTAATTTTTTTGTAAACGAAAAAATCTTTTAAAATACAGAGATTGATAAAGTGATAAAGTAAAGAATTAATTATAATCATCATTAAATTTATAATTTTCATCATATGTGAGTTTTACTATCTTAGTTTAAGAATAACTAGCGACGGGTCTGCGCTACGCGTGGATGAACAGTTATTTTTATGGTTTAAAATTTGATTTATATATATATATATATATATATATATTTTATATCATTGAAATTTATATAGGTATATTCTATATAATTTGTACCTAATTTTTTAGTATTTTTTTATAATATTTTCGTAATAGTATTTAATTTTTTTATGCGCGGACACTTTGATTAAACTGCAAGAATCCGTGTAAGTAAATTTTAAGTAAAAATAGAAACTAATTTTCGATAAAAGATATTTGATAAAGTTAAAGATAAACATTAAAAGTTAATTCTTTAAATTTACAAAATGCATTTGAGATATTACATGAGATCATAGTATAGTTGGTAAGTTCCCATAGAAAGTATAATATATAAGACCCACAATTGCATAGTTTAATAATACAAATTAATGCAGAAAAAAATTTTCATTTTTGTTGAGTCTTGCTCCAAATCCTGTAATTATGTAATATAAAAGTTTTTAGCAAGAAGAATTATTATACCTGGCATATTGTTTTTTTAATTTTGATTTGTAAAATAATATAATAACTTTTAAAACAGCTTGAATAACTAATTTAATTAGAAACAATAAATTTGAAAGAACTTTAGTTGAAAATATACCAATATATTTAGTTTGTATAGGTGAATATTCCTGAATACTTTACGATAAACCACATTGTTTGTATCGATGCAGTTGTTTGAGTTATCATCACAGATAAAAATCTTGAGTCCATTGTTGTTATTAACTCGAAAAACTTCTACATAAAGTTGACCCTGAGTAAATATAGGTTGTTTGTGAAGCAATTCCACATGATTCTGTGATTGTCCCGGTTGTTGCAAGTGTGAGGAGTGTTGAAATTAGTTCCACATCAAAAAAAGTATGGAAGAGTGAGGAGTTTATAAGATGTGAGACTCATTAATTTGACAACTTAAGATTTTGAGTTGGATGTGGTGTTTTCTCATCTTATATTCTTTTACTTAATTCTTGGATTAATCTAGTTCTGTTATATAACCCGACAGAATGATCAATATTTGTTATTTTTAATCTAGTATGGGCAGTTTTATCAATGCTCTATTTTTTTATAGTTGGAAATGTAGTTTATTCGAAAGGTAATGTTTATTTAGTAAAATTGCCGGCTTTAGTTTTTCTTTGATAAAATATCAATTATGTTTCTTGTTCTATTGTTCAACTATATATTAAATTTAAGGCTAGTGGTTTACCCCTTAGCAAAACTCAAAGAGCTTGCTAGAACCAATGGTATTCTTTAGGAATTAGGCGAAAACTTCAAAACTTAAATAAAATTAGAAAAACGTGATATGTGGCTCATAAAACAAAATAAAAGCTTCTTTTGGGCAAAACAATCTAAAGTAAAAAAGGTCGAGTACCACGTCCTTATAAGGAATTAACAAATAACATTTCACTCACTACTTATATATTCTCTCATTTTGATTCAATACTTCACAAATACCAACAATATACACCTCAATAACTCTCTCGAGACTAAGTTGAGATATTATCATGAAGCCCAGAATCATTTTCTTCATGATTATTGTTTTAGTTTTATTCACTTTTGTCATCAACACCTATGGAGGTATATATATAGAGTTTTCGATTTTTTCTTTTTTTTTTAAATGTTGCAGTATCATTACTACTCTATTTCTTGTATGTCATGTACATAACAATCTCTTAAAATTCAAATATGCAAGGAATTTTTTTAACTAATGAAACTAGCATAATAATTTAACCATTTTGTTTCTTTTAAATAATATTACCACACAGAAGAGAAGCCCGGGTGTGAAGATAGATTTATAATGGATGGGCAATGTGGGAAGAATGGAGACATAGATTGCATTGTTGAATGTGTCAAAAGACTTGGACTAAGGCTTATTACAGCAGGAGATTGCTATTGTCGTGATCTTCCTGACAATAAACGCCGATGCATTTGCGCTTATGACTCATGTATGTTATCAAATCTAAATAAACAATTGAACAATAATTATATACATCATTTTACATGCATGTTAAAAAAAAAAAAAACCAATATCTTCCTTTCTTAGAAATTAGGCAGATGCATGTATTAGTATACAGGATGCATTATTATTTAAATCAAAACCAAGAATTGTGAATAAGTAAAACAAATTAAAGTTCAATACATGCATGAGTATTTAATTTGTTATAAAACAAATTTTATAGATGTCTTTATGGAACAAGCTTTCTTTAAATAAAAAAGTTGGTAAAGTGATAAAATGATATTTTAATTATTCTTAAATCAAGATAGTAGTAAAGCTCACAAATGATAACAGTTATAAATTTAAAAATGATTATAGCATTATTTTATTAATTTACCAATTTTCTCATTTTAGCAGATTGAATTTTTTCTTATACCTTTAGAATATCTTTGGAATACAATAGAATTAAGGTTGATTGGATTTCAAAATCAATTTTTTTTCCTTTGGAAAGAATAAAAACTATTAATTAAATTGATTTTATAAATTCTATAAATTTACTTTAATACTTTTCTCAAATCTTTTCATTTTTTTAGTAGAGAGAATTGACTTACTGTATTTAAAATGACTATTTTATTAGTGTACCACCTTTTTTAAAATTTCAGTAGTACTAGAGGATCAGCACATTTTATTATTATCAATTAGTCATCATTAATATTTTTAATAATGTGAAATTACATCTAATAGTATGGAATTACACATTTTTTCTTATAATTAAATGCTGACTAGATTTTAATGAAAGTGCTGACTGTCCGAGACTTTTTCTTAGAATTTATTATCAAAATGTCATCCTTTAAGTGAACTTACTTTTGTCTCAACACTCCAAAATCTGCTTCAAATTACATAACCGACTGAATGCATGTTCCCTAAAAATCCTATAATCTCCTTGGTGTAAATGAATTTGCTAGGAACAATCATGTATATTTTCAATTCTGAACTTATTTTTGCTCAATTCCATGCCAGGTTATTACAAAGGATTATTTGCTTCTCAAAGGCATAGCTAGTGGAGGGAGTATATGCTTTTGACAATTTAATTGTCCCTACACCTATGCATGCACCAAGAAATGTTGCTATCGTTTATGTTCAAATTCTTCTAATTCTGCTGTTACTCTTCTAACTTTGGCCATCCTACCTTAAATATTGTACTCTCTATTTTAAATAAATGCAATATCTCTATTTCTCGTAAATCTCATGATGTGTATATACGTGAATTTTTTGCTCCACGGGAAAATGTATCAATTACCATTTGTTGATCCTAAACTCAATTTTTAATGATCCTTTTGAATTTGTGTTTGTTGATATTTGGGAACATGATATTATGTGACAGGTATCAGCAACTTAGGTGTGGAGAAAATGTGCCTTGTGAGATCTGGAACTTGAAGCAGAATGTGAGAATGTGAAGCAGAGAAGAGGTAGAGAAAGAAAAAGAGTTCTGTTATTTTTATTGAAAGAGAAAAATAGTTGGTTCAATTACATGTAAGAAGCCGCAAGAGATACTTATAGAGAAGGTTTAACTACCTTCTAGAGATAGAAAAGGAAAAGCTAACTAATTGGCTATTCTAGAAAGTTCTTGTAACTAATTTGTAACTAACTATTGGAAGCTGACTCGGATCTTCTAATAGACTTTTACACTAGGCATCAATCACAACCACAATGCTAATACATCTGTCATCTCTAGTTTTTTTTTTTTTTCCTGATTTTCTTCAACACATAAAACCTGCTTCTATGATGCTGCTGCTACCTCCGGCACCAATCATCATTCCTGGCTTTCTATTCTTCTGTCTTCCTCAACACAGGGAACCTGCTGCTGTGGTGCTGCTGCTACAGCTTCGGTAACCCTTAATTTGGCTCTGAAATGCAGAAATGTCTCAGAGGGAATTGCCTTTCTGAGAATGTATGCTATTTGCACCGAGTCTGGAGTATGACTGACTCTTATGTCTTTGCTATTAATATGATCATTTCCAAAATGGAGGTCAATCTCAAAATGCTTGGATTTAGAATATAAAATTGGATTTGCGGCATGTAACACAGCACTCTAATTATCACAATACAATAAGGGAGACTCTTGTGGTGGAAATCCAAGCTCACATAGCATGTTCTTCACCTAAATCAGCTTAGCAACTAAAGCTGCCATGTTTCTATATTCTGCTTCTGTACTAGATCTTGTTATTGCAGCTTGTTTTCTTGAAGCCCAAGACACCAAGTTTGATTCGAGAAAGACATAATAACCGTTTGGCATCTTTAGTGATTTTAATGTATCTTTTTAAGTAGTTTTTTATGTTTAATTTGAAGTTTTTATGTTTTTAATAAAATTTACATAGCTAATCATATGTTTGGAGTTGTTTTAGAATTATTATACATTCAAGATTAGATTTTAAACCAATTTAGATAAGAAAAACAAACAAAAAAAAAACACAAAGAGAATTCTCAAGAAAAAAAAGAAACTGGTGCCTGACTTCAAAGAGTTGAAGTTCAGTGCCAGCACTTTCAACACCAAAGTCCAGCTTCCAAAATGAACCCCAGCGCCTTCGACAAGAAAATGAAGTTTGGCACCCGACTTGGGATGGTGGCGCTTAGTGCCAAGTCATCCAATATGATGGGTGCCCAACTTTGAAGACCGTTCTACCTCCAAGTGGTCCAAAAATGCATTGAAGCCTGGCGTCAATATCCAAAGTCCAGTGCCAAGCCCAAAATATCTCCCAAGACGTTTTTATTCAGTCCAACCTCTCCAAAAAGATTCAAGATTTGAATGATTAGTTATTGTTAGTTTTTCTAAAAAGATAAAATTTGGTATTAATTTAGTTATCTTATCCTTTCAAAAACAAGATTAGATTTAGTTTTTGAATTTGAATTCTAGGATAGGATTTAGGATATAATTAAGCATCCAACATCTCATTCATTAGCTTTTATTTTTCTGTTTATCACGAATAACTAACTCTCTTTTATCACAGAAATAGTAGTTTGAAAGTTGTGCGACGTTAAATCGAGATTATGCTTAACATTTTTCTCTTAATTAATTGACCAAGGATTTGGCGATTAGATAAGTTAAAGAGAAATTGAATTGCCAATGAATTGGAATTTGATTTTATATGATTTGTCGTGAAAGTATTTTGCATGAATCAAAGTAAATAAACATGAGGATTTCCTTTTCTGAATGTTAAATATCTCTGAAGCTTTTAACATCTTCATTCACTATTTATTTCTCTATCTTCATAAGCATTCATTCACACCAAACACTCTCCTTTACTATTCTTTATTATTTCAAGACTAACATCCCTCCTCTTGCAAAGGTTTCGCTGATCTAATTAGAAGATTCGATTAGAAGTTGCTTGTTCAATCCTTTAATCCTCGTGGGAATAATGTCCACTCACCGTGGTATTACTTGAAGCGATTTGATGCTCTTGTCAAGATTAGCGCCATCAAATTTTTGGCGCATGAATAACCACTGGTGGATTTCCTATCATCAGGATCACAAGCCCAATCTAAGTCACTATAGGCAGTTTTCTTTCTTCATATGCAAATCATAATTGGCCGTTCCACTCAAGTATCGAAGCACCCTTTTTACCATTTTCCAGTATCATAGATCTATAAAGTTGAGGATCATAAAACTTATCTCCACCAAAGGCTGTTAACTTGACAAGGGAATATAGCTGGAAGTGCACCCTACCATATTTGCCTTCATCAATTCTTTTTTGCATTTCTCCTGAGTGAGGATTAAATAGTGCAGATTTTCTAGATCTTTGAGAGCGAATCTGCTATCCAACTGCTTAATTACTTGTTTCATTGTATCTTTATATTTACTAGTGAATATTGTATCATCAACATACTCCAACACAAAGGTTTTTACCCCATTAATGCTGCTTCGAAACACTAACACACGAGATTTGATGGGTTCAAAACTATTATCTCTCAATCTAGTAGCTAATTTACGGTACCACTCTTTTGGTGCTTGTTTTAGACCATAGAGAGCCTTTGTCAATTTACAAATTAGTGACGAATCTCCCTTTTCATACCCTTAAGGCTGCTTTATTCAGTCAAGTCACCATGTAAAAAGGTATTGTTCACAACTAGTTGCCCTATCACCCATGATTTTGCTAATGCAATGGACAAAATTAATCGAATGGATGTTGGCTTCACTGCAAGACTATATGTTTCTGTAAACACAAAGCCTGGTATTCGTGCATGGCTCTGAGCTACCAACCTTGCCTTGTACTTTTGTAGAGAACCATCTGCATTATACTTTGCTTGAAAAATCCATCTATTGCCTATAGCTTCTCTGTTCAAGGGCAACTATACTAATTCCCATGAATTATTCTTAATCAAAGCATCATATTTTAGAGCCATCGCTACTTTCCATTCTGGCATGTTAAGGACCTATTTCACACTTCTTGGTTTTAAGCTTGCTTGCAAAGCTCTTGGTTTTACTATCTCTGCTTTGTTTCTAGTGACCATATGATGGATGTTTGTAGCTGCCAATGTCTGAGAGGATTCAGAGATTGAAAGCACTATCTCTATACCATTAATGGGTATTGGGATTGGTATAGATGATGTTGCTACTGGTCTTTGAGAATTACTTGTTGGTGGTGTAAGAAGTGTTATACCTTGTTGTATACTCAAGTGCTGAATGTTGTCTCTTGGCAGTTGAGGTAGAATTTTTGCTGAAGATGAGATTGTTGGAGATGAGAAAAGTAGAATTTGTGGTGTAAGTCTGGTGCTTTAAGAAAGTTGATGAGATGGTGTTTCTTGCTATGTAGCCACTGCTGGTGTTAAGGCTGCTAGTCTTGGAGTCGTTGGCATTGTTGGTGCTGATTGATCAACTGATATTTCTAGAGACTAAATATGCTCTTTTGAATCTTTGAAAGAAAAACTATCTTTAACAAATACTATATCTCAAGTGATGATGATTCTACCATCTTGAGTAAGACATTTGTACCCCTTGTGAGCTGTGCCATATCCAATGAATGTACAAGGTGAAGATTTGAAGTCCATCTTGTGCTTGTTGTAAGGTCTCTGATGAGGAAAACAAAGACAACCAAAAACTCTTAAACTCTGATAGGGTGGTTTCTTACCAAACAACTTCTCTATAGGAGACACTCCTTCTAAGACTGGTATTGGTAGTACATTAATCAATTTCACAGCTGTACTGAATACTTCACCCCAAAACTTAGATGGGATAGAGGAACCATTTTGTTGATGGATGTGAGGACAAGAGAACCTGTGTTGCACACCTTTTTCTTGTAAAATCTTTGACAAGCTAACATACTCAGTAGCATTATCAGTTTGTAACATCTTCATTTAGTATTTAATTGCAATTCAACTATTTATTGGAAATGATTAAAGATTGATTTTAGTTGAGCTCTAGATTTAATAAGGTAAAGCCAAATAAACTTTGAAAAAGCATCAATAAAGTTTACAAAATACTAGTTTTCACTATTATCTGACATAGGTGTTGGTCCCCAAATATCTGAATATACAACATCTAATGGTAATGTATTCACTGTTTGTGAGGGTGAGAAGGTCAATTGATGAGATTTTCCAAGCAACAAGCTCCACAAATTTCTTTATTAAGTGAAATAAAAAGATTACAAGACCTAAGTACTATTGACAAAATATTGTAATTTGCATGACTTAATCTTGTATGCAAATCAGAAAGTTATTCTTATAAGCTAGTGAAGAAACAAAAGCATAGGGTATATGAGCAGTAGTGAGATTTCCAAACTTATAGAAGCCTCTATCAACACTTTCTCGAAGCAAAAGTTTTTTTGTTTCTTGTGATTTAATGCAGCACTTATTAGTATGGAACTCAAAGAAGACTCTATTATCACAACATAATTAATACACACTCATCAAATTCTCTGTGATTTTAGGCACTTGAAGCAATTTTCTCAAAATGAGTAATCTAGAGCTCAAATAAGTTTTAAAGCACATTTTACCAACATGTATGCTTCCATCTTTGCAAGATTTTGTGCATCATGAGCATGGTTCAGAAAATTGGATTAGACCGGCCGATCGGCCCGGTTCAACTACAAACTGGATAGTAATACAGTTCGGTTTAGAGTTAGAAACCGGTAAATTCAAAATCACTTGCAAATTGTTGCACCGGTCAGTCAGACCGAACCAGAACTCGGCCGGTTCAACAATCGTCGTTTGATGTTAGGAAAAAAAGAGAGCATTTTTCCTCGAGCCAGGTTCTTCTACTGTCAACCAATGTTCTAAAAACTAAGTTCTTTTACTCTCAACCAACGTTCTTCCTATGCTCCGGCCGCCATCCTCGTATTGTTCTCCAGCCGCCGACGTCGCTAGCCTCCATCTATACTCGTTGTACTCACGTCCTCTCCGTGCTCGCATTGGTCACGTTGCTCACCATGCTCTCGTCGTTCGCCGTTGTCACGCGAAAGAGTGAATAAGAGGAGAACCATTGTCACTGTGTTGGTCATCATTTTATAAACTTTCTCTATTTCAAGTATGGATTAAATGCAATGTGGATGCAGCGTTCGATAAAGCACACTCTGTAGGAGCAACTACAGCGGTATTCAGAGACCATAACGGGACCCTTCTCTCAGGAATTAACTCCACAATAGTTGCCACTTTGCCATTAACTGCGGAGGCATTAGCGGTTAGGGCAGCCTTAATTATGTCACGAAACTTCCAAATGCAGAAAGTTATCATAGAATCAGATAATTAGATGCTTATTCAGGCACTAAAATCACATGCATCAATTGCAGAAATTCAAGTTATACTAGAAGACATATTACATTTAGTAAGAGGCATTCCAAACTGTGGTTTTACCTGGGTTCCCAGAGAAACAAACTCATTAGCGTATGTAGTGGCGAAGCTCACAGGTCAGGGTACTCTCCACCAGAATTGGATCATGTATAAGCCACTGTCCATCAGGAACATTCTTTGAAAGGATCATCTTGCCGTCTCAAGATTGGTAAACAGTTCTTAACAACTGGCAGAAGCTATTTGGAAGCTGAGGAGTACTAATTAGGTTGCTGTGGAGGACAACTCAACGTTCCAGAATACTGCGCAGATACCAGAAGCAGAGCTTGGAAATGAGGCTAAAGGGGCCAAGTGGGTTGCTGCATTGATGGAGGAGTCTGCAAAGGTGGCCCAATGACTTTGATCTAGGGTTTTTAGACTGTGATATTGGTAGATTGGCAAGGTTGTCTCTGATGCATGTGCAGTCAGCTACACCGATTGGAACAATCGCAACTGGAAGGATGTGATGAGGCATTGTAGACAAACTGCCAATGCGATTATAGAAATGCTCAGTCAACAAAATGCGGACTACCGTTGCTGGAAGTTGGGGGTTGTCGACTGATGCGGTATTTTATAATCCACAAACTAACCGGCAAGTGCACCGGGTCATACCAAGTAATACCTTACGTGAGTAAGGGTCGATCCCATGAGAATTGATGGACTAAGCAATAATAGTGTTTGATAGGATTAGTTAGACAAATAGAAAATAGTGTTGGAGGTTCAAAAGCATTAACAGTAAATAAAGACAGGCAGATAAATAAGTTGGGAATAAAGTAGAGAGAAAACGGTTAAGGTTTCAGAGTTATCTATTTTTTCGAATTAACTTTTCTTACTAACTAATTTAATCATGCAAGATTTAATTTATGGCAAACTATATGTGACTAGACCATAATTTCTTAGACCTTCCTAGTCTCCTCTAAAATTCATTAACTCCCAATTCCTTGGTCAATTAATTCCAATTAGAGGATGATGATCAATTTCTAGTTTATATGCCAAAAGAATCCTAATTATCCACAAATAAAGGGATTATATGTCACGTATCCCGTTAAATACAAACAATTAGAAATTCAGTATAATATGTTTTCAAGCTGTTGTTCAAGTAAAGAGCTTTTTTAAGTTTTATAAGAACTCAATTAGAACATGGGTCATACTTCCGTTCCACCAATATTCATAAAATAAAAAGTGAAAACAATTATTGAAATATAAATCTAAACATGGATTAAATTAGAAAGATCAAATGAATAAATCCATACAAATAGACAGAGCTCCTAACCGTAACAATGGAGGTTTAGTTGCTCATGATTGAGAGGGAAAATAAGGATTCAGGTAAAAAAATGTCCTGTGTCTAAATGTACAGATTTCCTATTTATAACTAATCCTAATAAATTTAAAATCTAATTATCTAAAATAAAAAATAATATCTTTTCCTAAAAGATAAGATTTGAATTTAAATTCGAATTAATTAACAAGTCTTCAGCTGATGGGTGGGGACCACTTGATTTGTCCATTCTGCTGCTTCTAATATGTGTTTTCTGGACCTGAAACTGGGTCAAAACGCGGCCCAAAATCCACGCCAGTGATTTCTATAAATTCTGCAGATCGCGCACGTCACGCGTACGCGTCAGTCACGTGTACGCGTCGCTGGTCTTCTTCGCAAGTCACGCGGACGCGTTGGTCACGCGGACGTGTCGCTGAGCAAATCTTCAAATCACGCGTACGCGTCACCATGTATACTTCCAGATCATTCACACGCGTCAGGCACGCGTGCGCGTCGCTCCTCGCAGCTATCTCCTTTGATTCTTGTGCTGCAGAAACTCCGTCAAATTCCACCGAATGCTACCTGAAATAGATAAAATTGCTCAAGACTCAAAATAGCACCCATAGTGGATAAAATATAATTAATTCTTAATTAAACTCAACAATTTAAGTGCAAATTCACTAGGAAAAAATAGACAAGATGCTCACGCATCACAACACCAAACTTAAACTGTTGCTTGTCCTCAAGCAACTAAAACTAATGTAAGCTTAGGATGTGAATTTGCATGAGAATGAGAGTTTGATTAAGCTGGTGTCTCGTCTTATAGTGGGGTTTACAACTGCAATCCTGAATAGGTTTGGCATCTCACTTTCCTTTGAATCAGAAGAATGTTAATGTCATTCGGAATTAGAATCCGGATAATATTATGAATTCTCTGATTTTTTATATTTCAGTTTAATCCTTGAACACAGCAAAATTTACTTTAATTTATTTTTCTTTGGTGCTTTGTACCTTGAGCCTAGCCGTGACTTTAAATGTTTTGTCTCAAGAGTTACTTGACACAGAAACACCACAAGCACTTAACTGGAGAACTCTTTTTAAGTTCTAATTTTTCTTTCAGTTACTCCCAGACAGTGGTGCTCAAAGACTTTGGCATACTCTGTTAAATGCACTTGGTCTCGACTCTAAGTGTTCTGTCTCAAGGATTACTTGACACAATCACACCACAAGCATGTGACTAGGGAAACAACTCTTTGAGCTTTTAATCATGTCTGACCTCCCTAGTCATTGATGCTCAGAGCCTTGGACCTTGCTTTTATTATTATTTATTTATTTGAAATATATATATATATATATATATATATATATATATTGCTGTTTCTTTTGCTTCAAGGATTAACTTTTTGTTTATTTCAGAGAAGTCATAATAATTCTCTAAATTCCTGTTCCTTATACATCAACATCCTTTGATTCAAATTCAAATATGCACTGTTCATATCATGCATTCAAAAATCACAGAAAATACCGCCACATTTAAGTAAATAAGACTATTCTTAAAATTAACTCAATTTCTCATGCAATACATCACTTCTTTTTCTTTTCTTTTTAGATTCAAGTTCAGTGAGTGGTACATGAAACATCTTTTCAGCGTTAAAGCAATTAAAAGAAAACTAAACTAGTCCTAGAATTCTAACTAATAAAGGATCATGCAACAAACAAAGCCAAAATAGCAGAAAGCCAGAACATAACATGGAAAAAGAGGGGGGAAATGAAAGGAACTCAACCACCATAGTTATCCTAGCGGTCGCTTTATTCTTCCGGTTGTGCTCCTCAATGAAGATGATTCGCCTCCCTTTTGTGCAAAAAAAAAAAACCAATAAGCCCAGCGTCAACACCAAACTTAAAGGTTTGCTTGTTCTCAAGCAAAGAAGAACTGAAAATAGAAGAAACAAATATTATAAGGAGAGAAAAAGAAAAGGATAAAAGAATAAAAGAGAATAAGGATTGGGGGAGAGAGAGAAAGAAAACTGGGCGGTGCAAGCGACGCGTGCGTGTATGGCACGCGATCGCGTACGTCGCGCATTCTTCATAATGACGCGTTAGCGTCAGGCATGCGCCCGCGTGCCCTGGATTTTGTGTGATTCGCACGAAGCCAGCCGCACGCTAGCGTGACTTTCTGTTCGCATGGCTTGGGAGCTAATTTTTCATACGACGCGTTCGCGTCATGCACGCGCTCACGTGGATGGCCATATGTGCAACTGATGCGAACGTGTCAGTCGCGTGTTCACGTGCCCAAATTTGTGATTTTAGCACACTTCCTGCCCCAAGCCAGCACAACTCTCTGTCCAAACACTCTTTTACGTTGAATTTGCAGGTCACGCATTCACGTCGGTGACGCACCCGCGTGAATGGTGAAAATCACAAACGACGCGAATGCGTGGGGTACGCGGATGCGTGGGATCGTTTGTGCGAAAGGCTCCATTCTGGCGCCACTCCTACACACATCCATCTGACGCATACGCATCGGTGACGCTTGCGCGTCGTGTGCTCTCCTTTTTTTAGCTTGAGGTGTTCGGTTCCTGGAGTAACATAGTTGCATGATTAGAAAATTAGTAAGAACTAAAATAAAAATAAATAAGAAAACTGCTACTATGAAAAATAAAAATAGCTAAGGACACGAAATTATCGGGTTGCCTCCCGACAAGCGCTTCTTTATCATCACTAGCTTGACGGTCAGCTCCTCTAAGGAGGAGGATCATAGGGGCTCAGCTCTTCACCCCTTACTTTGAACTTCTTACCTGTGTCTCCATAACGTAGCTCAATATGCTCCAGAGAGAGGATTTTGATTACTATATAAACCCATGCTGGATTGCTGGTCAACACCACCTTCATTCATGGGGAGAAACCTTTAGTGGGGATCTTTTTGTTTCTCCATCCTCTGGGTACTTTTTTCTTTTTGGGAACCTCCTCCTTGGTAGATGATGCATTCTCAACACCAAACTTAGGTTTGATGTCAGGAGAAATTTTATTGATTATTGCCAATGGAGGTTTAAGCTGCAGATTCTACTGTGTATCATCAGGGGTTTTTGAAGGGTTGGATCAATAAGCTCATCCTGCATGCACCTCTCTTCTTCCCCTGTTGGATGTATATCTTTGAAGACATGAAAGATCAGTTGCTCATTATGTACTCTAAGCACTAGTTCACCCACTTCTACATCAATCAGAGCTCTTCCAGTGGCTAGAAATGGTCTTCCTAGAATTATAGAGGCATTCTCATCCTCCCCTGTGTCAAGAATCACAAAGTCTACTGGGAGAAAGAACTTACCCATTTTGACCAAGATATTCTCCACTAAGCCGTATGCAGGCTTCATAGATTTGTCTGCCATCTGTAATGCTATCTTTGTGGGTTGTGCCTCTTGGATTTGCAGCTTCTTCATCACAGATAAGGGCATTAAATTTATGCTTGCCCCCAGATCACATAGGGCTTTCTCAAAGGTTGTGCTCCCAATGGTGCATGAAATTTAAAAGCTCCCTGGATCTGGCATCTTCCTTGGCAAGTTATTCTGAATGACAGCACTACATTCCTTAGTCAGGACTACTATCTCATCTCCCTTTAAACACTTTTTCTTTGACAACAGCTCCTTCATGAACTTGACATAGATAGGCATTTGCTCTAAAACCTCAGCAAAAGGAATATTGATTTGTAACTTTTTGAAGATTTCCAAGAACTTTGAAAACTGTTTGTCCTTGGTCTCCTTTTGAAGTCTCTGAGGATACGGCATCTTAGGCTTGTACTCAGGAGCCTTTGGCAGTGTAGAATAAGTGTCAAGAGAGTCTGGGAATGAGTTGTCTGCACGCTTTGGAGGGGCGTGCTCTACTTCTTCCTTCTTCTCTTCTGGAGCTTCTTTTTCAACTAACTCTTCATTGACCTTGGTCTCAGAGCCAGCTACTTTACCACTTCTCAATTGAATAACCTTGCAATCTTCTCCTGGGTTCACCACTGTATCACCTTGAAATGTACTTGCAGACCTTTCAAGTATTTGCTTGCTCAGTTGGCCCACTAGCTCTTCTAAATTTCTAATGGAGGCTCTGGTTTCCTGCATAACTTATGCTTCCGTACTTGCCACTTGTTCACTTATCACGGAGATAGCCTTGCATTCCTCTCTTGGATTTGGAATTATGTTACTAGGAAGGCTATTAGTGGTCATCTGATCAATTTTATTAACTCTAGTGGCTATTTGACCCATTTGAATCTCCAGGTTCTTGATGGATGCTCTGGTTTCCTATCTAAAACCTATCAATATTGCTTCCAAATCATTGTTCTGTTGAAAACCACCCTGAGAATTATTGTTGAAGTTCTGAGGTCTCTGAGGTTGATCCCTCCATCCAAAATTTAGGTGATTTCTCCATCCCTGATTGTATGTCTTAGAATATGGGTTGTTGTTGGGATTCCTAGGACCACTCCCCATGTAATTCACCTGTTTAAAAGAAGGTTGAGCATAATCATAATTATCATTTTGCACAAAATTACCTGCCATGTCATAGGAGACTTCCTGTGGTGGGTTTTGGGTGTTGATAGTTGAGACTTGCATGCCACCCATCTGTTGAGTAAGTAGATTTATTTGCTGAGACATCAGCTTGTTCTGAGCAAGAAGAGCATTAACAGCATCTACTTCCAACACGCCTCTCTTCTAAGGGGTTTCAGAATTCACAGGAGTTCTGTTAGAGGAGTATAAATATTGGTTGCTTGCAACCAATTCAATAAGCTCAATAGTCTCATCTGGTGTCTTCTTCTTGTGCAATGAACCTCTTGCAGAATTGTCTAAGCACATCTTGGACATTTCACCCAAGCCTTCATAAAAGATGTCTAGTTGTGTCCATTTGAAGAACATGTCTGGAGGGCATTACCTAATCAGTAGCTTGTATCTCTCCCAAGCTTCATATAGAGTCTCACCATCTTTCTGCCTGAAGGTCTGAACCTCCACCCTAAGCTTAGTCAGCTTCTTTGGTGGAAAAAATTTAGTGAGAAACTCAGTAACCACCTTATTCCAAGTGTCCAAACTCTCCTCGGGTTGGGAATCTAGCCATAGCTTTACTCCATCCCTCAGAGCAAACGGGAAGAGCATGAGTTTGTACACATCTGGGTTCACTCCATTTGTCTTCACAGTATCACAGATTTGCAGGAAGCTAGAAATAAACTAATTTGGGTCTTCGTGGGGAAGACCGTGATACTGGCAATTTTGATGCACCAGAGTGACCAGTTGAGGCTTCAACTCAAAGTTGTTCGCAGCAATAGGAGGTACCACAATGCTCTTTCCATACAGATCTGCTGTAGGAGTGGAGAAAGAACCAAGTACTCTCCTTTGTTATTCATTCCCATTCGGATTTGCCACATTGGCATTATCAGTATTATTCGGATCCATAGTGAATTCTGCAGCCTTGTAAAGTCTTGCTTGTTGTAAACGCCGCCTGAAAGTCCTTTCAGGTTCAGGATCAAAGTCTAAGAGATGTTCTTCGTCTCTGTTCCTGCGCATAAACAACCAGAAAACAAAAAAGAATGAGAATCTCTACGTCAGAGTGCAGAGAATTCCCAGTGAGGTAACCTGTGTAAAGAAATAAAAAAATATACTAAATAAAATAAATAAATAAATAGACAACACCAAACTTAATTTCAGAAATTAAGAAAAATATTGGTGCTATTTATTTATTTAAAAAAATTATTTTTTGAAATTTTTTTTATTTTTTTTATTTTTTATTTTTTTAATATAATAAAAGAAAAAAAGAAAAAATTAAAGAAAACGAAACAGGGGAGGGGGGTGCTAACGCGAAACAAGGAAATTTTTTTCGAAAAATAATAAAACAATATTTAAATAAAAAATAAAACTAAAACGCCTAATCTAAGCAATCAAACAACTAATAGTTGTTAATCACTATCAATCCCTGGCAACGGCGCCAAAAATTTGATGCGGTATTTTATAACCCACAAACTAACTGGCAAGTGCACCGGGTCGTACCAAGTAATACCTTACGTGAGTAAGGATCGATCCCACGAGGATTGATGGACTAAGCAAAAATAGTGTTTGATAGGATTAGTTAGACAAATAGAAAATAGTGTTGGAGGTTCAAAAGCATTAACAGTAAATAAAGACAGGCAGATAAATAAGTTGGGAATAAAGTATAGAGAAAACAGTTAAGGTTTTAGAGTTATCTATTTTTCCGGATTAACTTTTCTTACTAACTAATTTAATCATGCAAGATTTAATTCATGGCAAACTATATGTGACTAGACCCTAATTCCTTAGACCTTCCTAGTCTTCTCTAAAATTCATTAGCTCCCAATTCCTTGGTCAATTAATTCCAATTAGAGGATGATGATCAATTTCTAATTTATATGCCAAAAGAATCCTAATTATCCACAAATAAAGGGATTATATGTCACGTATCCCGTTAAATACAAACAATTAGAAATTCAGTATAATATGTTTTCAAGCTGTTGTTCAAGTAAATAACTTTTCCAAGTTTTGCAAGAACTCAATTAGAACATAGGTCATACTTCCGTTCCACCAATATTCATAAAATAAAAAGCGAAAACAATTATTGAAATATAAATCTAAATATGGATTAAATTAGAAAGATCAAATGAATAAATCCATACAAATAGACAGAGTTCTTAACCTTAACAATGGAGGTTTAGTTGCTCATGATTGAGAGGAAAAATAAGGATTCAGGTAAAAAAAAGTCCTGTGTCAAAATGTACAGATTTCCTATTTATAACTAATCTTAATAAATTTAAAATCTAATTATCTAAAATAAAAAATAACATCTTTTTCTAAAATATAAGATTTGAATTTAAATTCGAATTAATTAACAAGTCTTCAGCTGATGGGTGGGGATCACTTGATTTGTCCATTCTGCAGCTTTCAATCTGTGTTTTATGGGCCAGAAACTGGGTCAAAATGGGGCCCAAAATCCACGCCAGCGATTTCTGTAAATTCTATAGATCGCGCACGTCACGCGTACGCGTCAGTCACACGTACGCGTCGCTGGTCTTCTTCGCAAGTCACGCGGACGCGTCGCTGAGCAAATCTTCAAATCACGTGTACGCGTCGCCATGTATACTTCCAGATCACGCACACGCGTCAGGCACGCGTGCGCGTCGCTCCTCGCAGCTATCTCCTTTGATTCTTGTGCTGCAGAAACTTCGTCAAATTCCGCCGAATGCTACCTGAAATAGATAAAATTGTCCAAGACTCAAAATAGCACCCATAGTGGCTAAAATATAATTAATTCTTAATTAAACTCAGCAATTTAAGTGCAAATTCACTAGAAAAAAATAGACAAGATGCTCACGCATCATCGACAGCGGTAGTGAACATGCACTCTAGCTCGTGCTAAGAGGACGCGATGGCTGCGGGGTTAGACCAGAGTCGAACGACCTTCGACGGTGTGCTTCAAGTTTCGCTCATTGCATTTTGATGCAGCAACTACCAACATTTCTCTATCGCGTAAAGGGGGTAGGGAGTCTCGTGGGTTGGGGAGAGTGGGTGGGTTTAGGGTCTGTTGGGGGTTGGAAATGAGATGTGATAGCGTAGTTCTTAAGGAAACAAAAGAAAGGGGACTGGGTTGGGATATGGGAATGATGTTTGGGTTTGGTCCTACTTTGGGTTGTCTTTTTTGGATCCGGGCTTGGCTGTTGGCCCGGATCCCTGTCTAAGGAAAAAAAAAGGAAGATGAAGTTTAAATTATTAGGGTTAACCGGTTAAGTGGTTAACATTTGACATTGGGCTAAGTCTCTATTAAGCCCAACAAATAATTTTTTTTCCTTTTATATACAATTAATTTAAACAAATATAATACATTTTTATGTAATGAATTATATTTATTTTAAAATACTAATATAATACATTTAATTTGCCAACGAGTTATAGCTCAAATGATATAATCTCTCCGTACTCATCTAGAGGTTGTGGGTTCGAGTCTCCCTATCTTTAGAAAAAAATATAATACATTTAATTTAAACTAAATATTTTTAAAAATGAAAGGATATTAAATATACTTGTTTTTAAATAAAAAATTGGGAATTAATATATAATTAAACTAATAAATACTTTGTATAACAAAATTTTGTATATATATATATATATATATATATATATATATATATATAACATTTTTATAACATATATAATTTATAATATCATAAATTTTTTACATATATAAATTTTGATATTTGTTTATTTCTTTCCACTTTAATTATTGTATTATACTTACATAAGATTATAAAATTTTAGTTGATGTTATATTTTTAATGTGTATTTTATTTTTAAACTTTATATTAAAATATATTTATGTTCTGTGAATTTATTTATAATTTTATATACTATTTATTATAATTCGATTCTTTTGGTTGAATCACAGTTAAATTGGTTGAACCTCTAAACCAATAAATCATTAACTAAAACGGTTCGATAACCGGTTCGATTTCAAAACCTTGCTAATGAATGATAAATTATGAAATCAAAGGTTATATTAGATTATTTTTTGTTAATATAGTACTTTATATTTGGAAGATATTCTAAAATTTATATTAGACTATAATTATGTTTTAGAGTATTTATTTATAATTATTATTTTATTATAAAACAATTTTTTCGGTTAGACCACGGTTGAACTGGTTGGACCAGTAAACCAGTGATTAGAGCGGTTCGATGATCGGTCTGATTTTCATAACCTTAATCATGAGTCATGTGATGTGTAGCTCTAGAATCAGGATATCAATTCGGGTCCTAAACAGTTGAAGGCGTTGCCAAAACACTGCTATAGTTTGCCTTTGGTTGAGTGACCTGATTGCTATTGTCATAGTTGTCTTCGTGCTGCTCTTTGCATACCTGTACCAACAAGACTTTGCTATATGTTCTACTCTATCACAGACTTGACACTGTGGCCTTCTATTTGAGTAGCTTCTTTGATCTCCTTACATTACTCTTCCCTTACTATACTGACATCTTCCATATCCTCCATAACTACCTTGGTCTTGCATTATTCTCCCTGAATCTTGACTCATTCTTCCTCCATCGTATGCATTTCTGCCTCCCTTAAACATTCTGCCTCTTCTTCTACAAAAATTGCCTCTAAACTTCCCTCTAGATGCTGAATAAAATTAACTGTGCTGACTTTATAGATACTGATATTGAGGATGAGATTGATATTGATTCTGCGAGTGTTGACTTACATTAGCTTGTACAAAAGCTTCAGGTCTTTGAAATCTTGCTAACATACTCACATGAGCTAACAACATTGCCTCTAATTCTCTCACTGTTATACTGTGTGATCTTGGTAGGACTGAGGTAATTACATGGCGATACTCTTCAGTCAAACTGTGTAAAATTGCATTAACATGATCACTCTCTTTCATTGACTCACCTACAGAGGCTAATGCATCTATAGTACTTTTTATTGACAGTACATACTTAGTAAATGATGTAACACCCTAACTACCAAAGCTCACGCTTCCAGCTGCGCAACTCTGATAGCTCGGACATTACGACGATACTTATACTATTTAATACTAAAATATGAGCCTGTTTGAAACTTTAAACCGCAAATACCGTTCCCAAAAATACTTTCGTTCGATAACATACATCCAAAGAAACCATACAACTTACAAAACCTCATAAAGAGTACATCCATATATATATACATACATATACAAATAATATTACAGACATTAACCAATACAATTCCTATCCCTCTTACAGAATATATCAAGATAAAGGCGAGGGTACAATAATTAATAATCTAAGGCAATACAGAACATCACAACTATAACTAAATAAATTCTTCGTAACTTCTGCGCCCATATCCTGAAAGGGGAAAATTGTAAGGGGTGAGAACATCATCCTCGAAAGGGTTCTCAGTAGAGGGTTTTTAGGAATTACTGTAATAGGATACATGAAGATAAACCGTACCAGTGATTAATAACCATCTTATGCCTCTTTTTCAAAAACAACAGTTTACAAATAAAGTAAAGTCGGAAATCTTTTCTGAAAGAGGAACCATTCAATTCTCAAAACATCAAAGCCTTTCAAAATGGTTTATCTATACTGAACCAAAGCAGCCTTTCACATTTTATTCCAAACCAGAAACACAAAACCGAAATCAACCATCGGTTCATCTCATTCCAACCACGGCCCTAGGCCCAAACAATCCAACCACGGCCCTAGGCCCAGACAATCCAACCTTCAACCAAATCACCACAATCCAACAGAGTTCCAGTTGCAAACACAGATAGGAAGATGCAAGCACAAACAAACAGTTATTGCAAGTAGAACAATTAGCAATTAATCACATAGGCAAAACAAGTACAATATGCACACCCAAACAATGACACATAGATGCATATGATGCATGCCTGTCCCTAGTGGCTGATGATATCATCTGTCGGTTACCAAGCCAACCCGACGTATCCGGTAGCTAACCCAGACACAGTCTCTCTGTTGCGCATTAATATCATTAGAGGGTATCTGCGCCCTGTCGCCATTAGAGGGTATATGCGCCCTGTCGCCATTAGAGGGTATATGCGCCCTGTCGCCATTAGAGGGTATCGGTGCCCTGTCACCCTTACAACCAGAGAGAAAACACAAGCATACTCGCTTACAACTTTCATCTCAGCCATTCGGCTTAAATTCACAAATCATTCAATTGCATACATGCACATATATTCAACCATGGATCACCATCCATCTCAGCCATCCGGCTCACGGCTCGATCCAGAACCAATCAACTTATCAATACATACAGCCCTTCAGCTTAAATTCATAATTCATGATCGGCCATACGGCTTATAACTCATTCGATAATCAGCCATAAATCAATATCACACACAGCCATTCCGGCTCATAACAAAACAGCACTTCCATATCAACATCATCAAATTCATAAAACCGGCATTCAAGCCATAAATCACTTTTCTCAAGCTATTTCACTTTGAAATCAAATTTCAACTCTTTTCAGCCTTGGCTTTAAAGGATCTCATTTCTCAATTCATCTCAGGCTCATAAGCCAAATTTACTCAAAGTGAGTTCCCTTTTTAAAACAAAGCCACTCGCGGCATTCTCTTTCCAAAACTTCCAAAACCATGGCAAGTTAAAGATTTATTTCAAAGCATTCGAAATCACCCATCCAACAATGGGATTTTATAACAAAAGTTTCTTGGCAGAGTCCCAAGTCTTTAGGGAAGGTCAACTTATATAAATTCCTTAAAATTCATTGAAACTCTTAAAATCATAAATCCTCGGTTCAAGTAAATAAAACTGAATTTATTATAAAACCGATCATACAAAATCACAAGTTCCAACCCGGTCCAAAAATCAACTCATTTGAAACGGAACCGGTTCATTTGAATCAAACCACTTTTAGGTTTCTTTTTGGAACCCATTTTTCCAACTCTTCCAAAATGCCTCAAACTTGATTACTCAATCAAAAGTCTAGGTTCCTTTAAAAATCACTAAAAACTCCTTTTTATATTGAAATCAATATTAAAGTATCATTCTTTCCTTCAGTGATTCAAACGGTAAAAATAGTTCAGTTCTAAATAAGCCGAACTCAATGTATAAGGTTCATCAAATAAATTAAGCTTGAAAACATAAATAGCCTTTTAATAAATCAAATAACACAATTTCTCAAATCCAACCCTTTTTAAATAACCTTACAAACAAGTGTAGGATTTTGTAGAAATTTCGGCAGCACCTCCCCTAAAACTTGGACTTTTGCCACCCGGTTCGGGTCCCAACTAAACCATTTCTCATTCCTTTTCAACAGCTCAAAACCAGAAATCAATTTAAAGCAAGCTAAATCCAACAATCGCCTCAGTGGCGTATCTCAAGGATATCATTTCAAAATCAACTCAATATCAATCGATATAACTCATTTCCAAAGCTTTAAAGAAACGGTTCAATAACCAAAACACTGGTCCAAAACCAAATCAATTAAAATGAACCAGGCTAAATTCAAAGGTACATTCGACCTTTCAAATCATCAAAATAATTTACTCAAATCAAACCAATCCTCAACGGATTAAACTCAGATTTCAAATCTTTAAAGAATCAACTTCAAACATTACATTTCACAAGCCGCACAACAATTCAGCCAAATCAACATCCATAATCATTCGAATTAATCAAATAATACATAAGGCAGATACAATCACTAAATACACAATATCTCACATCAGTATCCATATGTAATAATTCCAATACATAAAACATAGTTTTTGGAAAGCGCCCCTACCTCAAAACGCAATTCCATAACCCAAACGCGTCACATAATCCTTTTCGCCTCGACCCAAGATAAACAATCAAAATCCCAGCAGCCAAAACCTCGGTTCCAAGCCACTTTCGCAACAGTCTCAACACTCTAATCGCAACATACAACAACCGAAACTCAATCGTATAGCAATTAACGCCACAAACCTCAACGTGAGATAACAGAATAGTAACCAAAAGACTTTCAAACCGAAAATGCTTACCGAACCGAAGGAGGAATGGCTGAACCGAAACAGTGGCAGTCTCCAAACCGGTTCGGCGGCAGCCCGGCAGCCACCCCAAGCGGCAGCGACGACCGGACTCCGGCAATGGTGCCTGGAACCCACATACAGAGATGATAAAGCTTCCAGAATCTTAAACAAATGAAAACCAAATCTAAAACCCTTACCGGCAGTGTTTCCGGCGACGGCGGCGGGGTTTTTCCGGCAACTAGCCGTGGCGGCGATATCTCTTTCTCAGTGTACCGTGACAGCAGACATGGAGGGGGTTTCATCCCCCTTCTTCTTCGTTGCTGGCAGGGACAACAACTTCTCAGCTCCGGCGACGGCGAGCTCGCAGTAGCAGCAGTGGTATCCAAGTGCGACGGCAGCGCACAAGACAGCGCCCCTTTCTCTTCACCGCGAGCTCCCTCCCTTGCTCCCGCGATGGTGGTCCTCCGGCGCAACACCAGTCACAGCAAGGACGGCGGCAGTGCCAAGCTTCCAGCGACGGCAACGAGGATGCGCGGCGGTGGCTTCTCCTTCCCAGTCCTGGCTCGCGCTCGTCACCCTCTCTCATGGCTCGCTTCGATCTCTCTCTCTCTCAGCCCGGTTCGGCGACGTCAGCAGCGGGGCGGACTTGACGGAAAGCAGGACGGACGGCGAGGCTGATCGCAGGAGGCGCGACGGCGACTGCGACGGCAGTGAGCCCCGGGCTGTGGCGCCGCCCCTGTCTCTCCGACTCCCTTTCTGCCTCAGTCTCTTTCTCTCATGGAACTGGGAAGCCTTGTGTGTTGCATTCTGTTGGGGAGAGGGGGAAGGATTTGCTGCTATTGCTGAGGGTATGGGTTTGAGGAAGGAGAAGTGTTGCTGCTGCTGTTAGAAAGGAGGGGCTGCAACAGTTTGGGGAAACCGGGTCAGGGGAACCGGGTAGGTTTTTAGGGTTAGGTTAAAATTGGGTTCAATGGTAATTTTGTAATTTCAAATAAATGTAGGGGTAATAAAGTAATTGAAAACCCAAATTAAATCCAACACTAATTGTATATAGAAAAATACTATTTACTCATCAATTTCACAAATCATTTTCAATAAAATGCCCAAATCTAAAAATTAGAAATGGTATACTTAATTTCTTCATTTTCCAAAATAGCAGTAATAATATTTAAAGTATTATTTATCTAATCCAAATCATATAAAATCCTTATTATTTCATAACTACCAACTTTATAAATTTGAATATAGAAAATAATCCAACAATTGTGAAATTGGATAAAAATCATAACTTATCTCAAATCCAATAAATCAAAACTTGCCTTAATTATCTTTAATAAAATAATCTCTGAAATTAAGGCTATAAATAACTGTAGGATTTGAGGCTTGATCATAATAAGACTTTTCAAATATTCTGGGTCTTACATTCTACCCACCTTATAAAAATTTTCGCCCTCGAAAATTGATACAAAATGAAAGAAATTCCATAACAGTTCACCTTTGAACACATCTAAGGAAGAAGCAAAAATATCTCAAAATATAATCATATATACGATTTTCAAATACTTTGATTATCATAAGCATAAGGATGTAAAGGTAGGAGTGTGATTGCAAAGCAGACGTTACAAGGTAGGCTCAATGCAAAAGTTAGCATGGGTCAATCATGTGATAGAAGGGCAAAGCATCAAAGGCTATAAAACAGGATGGAGTTAAAACGACGCGCTTAACCTCCGCACACTAATCTCATATCAACCTTAAAGTTTCAACTTTCCAACTCCATCAAGCACTTTACAATCCCAAATTCGATCATTAGCCTGACAACCACAAACCCGCTCGCAAGGAACAAAACGCCCACAACTCATACGTTGCACACCTACCGCTTCAACTTCCGTATACACATCACGTCTTAAAGAACTAACGTATCGCGTTACTACGTTTGCAAGTCGCACGTGATATCAAAATAACTCTCGAGTCTACTCAGAAGGATACAAGATTTAAAAAGGAGAGTCAAATGTCAAGGATAGTACTCAAGGATTTGAGAGAATGTATCCAATTCCAAATAAACAAGGACACTCAAGCAATGAAGTTTGCTAGACTCAATTCAATTGACAACTTCAAGATAACTCTTGAATCAAAGAAATTCAATAAGATCCATAGGAAGAAAATCAGCGCATTGGTTTGAAACAATTTCAAGCTGAGTCAAAGAAGTATGAGGTTTACAGAAAAGAATATCCCAGACCCAAGACAAAACTCATAGAACTCAAGAGCACGATTAGAAATACTCCCGAACACCTTGTTCATAAAAGAATCGAAAACTTGCGAAAAAATCATTTCGCAGTCTGGAAGAAAGTCAAGTAATAAACATTCTTCAAGAGAGTAACAAAAGCATAAACGTGACTTTGCTATAATACAACTTCATGTTGAAACAGGTCATGTAGAATTTTAAAAAACAAGGTGCACACAAGTTTGGCTAGAAGCTAAAATATTTCCCTCAAATATTTTAGAAAGATAATTAGGTGCACAGCTTAACCAAGGGCAATCATAAAACTCAGAAAAGAAATCAAATGCTTGTTCAAAAATCCCCAACGTCCATGTTCAAACAAGCGTGTATAAAATTCTTAGCAAGATCGAAAGAGAAAGTTAAGCTCTATTTGGAAAAGAAAATCCGAGGTAAAAGTTTAGTTGTAAATTGGTAAAGGAAACAAGTGGTGCGTTACAAACGAATCGGTTTCCACTAAACAAGGAAACTTCTCAAAACTTCATTTAAAATAGCGCATGTCAACTTTAAATCATCTTTGTCAAGGTTGAACAATGGCTTCAATTTCAATCAAGCAACAGAAAATTAAATTCAGTTTAGAACCTTTTCAAAGAAAATTCAAAAGTTCAAAAAGTCTGAAACAAGAATCCAAAGTATACTTGAAATCACCATCTCAGAAGGATATTCAAGAAAATTAGGATGTATTTAAGAAGGAGTCAAGCCATGCAAGAGAGGGTTTTAAATCAAGGTAGTTCAAACAAGATTCACTAGTCGTGAAACATCCAACAAGCTTCCAATTGTCCCAAAAGAAAAGTCGTAGGAAAAGACAACTCAATCATTAGTAATTTCTCAAAATTAAATCTTTGACTAAAAACTCTTGTAGAGATAATGAGAGAATAAACGATGCACTAATTTGAAACGAATCAAACCGACTCACATAAGGATGAAATTCACCAGAGAAGAAAAACCAAGATATTAATGTTCACAAAATGTAAGAAATTAGTTAAAAATAAAGTCAAGTATGACATTCATAGGGATGGAAGGTTTAATAGAGAATGAGTCCGTTCATAAGAAGAAAGCTATGAGTCCAACATCTTCAAAAGAACGATATTGGCATAAACCCTATAGCATGCTGAATCAAACTCAATTCAAAATGAATTAAGTAAAGTTTATCAAACGAAACTCAACTGGGATAAAAGTGAAAAAGCTTTCCTTTCTAAAATTTTGAAAAATATCCAAATACACAATCAATTAAAGATGTCCATTGGAACTATAGTAAAATTACTAGAAAGTCAAATTTACTTTTGAAGTAAGTGCAATTGTGTAAACCAGTAAAAGTACGGGCAAGATATTAGCAAGAAATAGTTGTTAAACTGTGTAAATAATTTCAAAGTCTCATATATAGAAAAGTATATATCTATTCAACAGCAATTTATAAAATCTCAAAATTGGCTGTGATCACTGTCAAGTAAGAGAAAAACTGAATCAACAATTTCTCAAAGAATGAAATCAGAACCCGGAGTTAAAAGTCACAGCACATCAAGACAAGTTCAAAGCTATATCAAGGAATATTGGAATCAGGAAGGACTCAAACAGAGAAGGACAGATGCAATAAGGATTCCAAACAAGCATATGCAATTGAGATCAAACAAGAATGCATATGAATAGAGAAATAGAGTGGAAACATCAAATTACTTTTCGAAAGGAGTAGCAAACAAGAACTTCAAATTAGGATATGAAAGAACAGGTCGACTCGAATAGAATTTCAAGACACACAACTGAATAGCCTCGAGAAATAGTTTCTAACGTTCCCAAAACCCGCGATTCGCTTTACTCAAAACTCGTATTTCATCTATGATAACCCATTAGTGCTTTCATATACACAAGTCACTAGTATTAAGCCGGCCAAACTTAATATTAGGAGTTATGCAATGCAAGACTAACAGCGTTAAATCAATAGATCGTCATGTGCATAAAGCTCTAATTCTCGTCATTCGACAAGACCTAATACATGACAAACGCTCAGAGTATGCAATTGAAGCATAGTCGGTCCATTCCTCAGGCTCTACAGGAAGGACTGCTCTGATACCATAATGTAACACCCTAACTACCAAAGCTCACGCTTCCGGCTGCGCAACTCTGATAGCTCGGACATTACGACGATACTTATACTATTTAATACTAAAATATGAGCCTGTTTGAAACTTTAAACCGCAAATACCGTTCCCAAAAATACTTTCGTTCGATAACATACATCCAAAGAAACCATACAACTTACAAAACCTCATAAAGAGTACATCCATATATACATACATATACAAATAATATTACAGACATTAACCAATACAATTCCTATCCCTCTTACAGAATATATCAAGATAAAGGCGAGGGTACAATAATTAATAATCTAAGGCAATACAGAACATCACAACTATAACTAAATAAATTCTTCGTAACTTCTGCGCCCATATCCTGAAAGGGGAAAATTGTAAGGGGTGAGAACATCATCCTCGAAAGGGTTCTCAGTAGAGGGTTTTTAGGAATTACTGTAATAGGATACATGAAGATAAACCGTACCAGTGATTAATAACCATCTTATGCCTCTTTTTCAAAAACAACAGTTTACAAATAAAGTAAAGTCGGAAATCTTTTCTGAAAGAGGAACCATTCAATTCTCAAAACATCAAAGCCTTTCAAAATGGTTTATCTATACTGAACCAAAGCAGCCTTTCACATTTTATTCCAAACCAGAAACACAAAACCGAAATCAACCATCGGTTCATCTCATTCCAACCACGGCCCTAGGCCCAAACAATCCAACCACGGCCCTAGGCCCAGACAATCCAACCTTCAACCAAATCACCACAATCCAACAGAGTTCCAGTTGCAAACACAGATAGGAAGATGCAAGCACAAACAAACAGTTATTGCAAGTAGAACAATTAGCAATTAATCACATAGGCAAAACAAGTACAATATGCACACCCAAACAATGACACATAGATGCATATGATGCATGCCTGTCCCTAGTGGCTGATGATATCATCTGTCGGTTACCAAGCCAACCCGACGTATCCGGTAGCTAACCCAGACACAGTCTCTCTGTTGCGCATTAATATCATTAGAGGGTATCTGCGCCCTGTCGCCATTAGAGGGTATATGCGCCCTGTCGCCATTAGAGGGTATCGGTGCCCTGTCACCCTTACAACCAGAGAGAAAACACAAGCATACTCGCTTACAACTTTCATCTCAGCCATTCGGCTTAAATTCACAAATCATTCAATTGCATACATGCACATATATTCAACCATGGATCACCATCCATCTCAGCCATCCGGCTCACGGCTCGATCCAGAACCAATCAACTTATCAATACATACAGCCCTTCAGCTTAAATTCATAATTCATGATCGGCCATACGGCTTATAACTCATTCGATAATCAGCCATAAATCAATATCACACACAGCCATTCCGGCTCATAACAAAACAGCACTTCCATATCAACATCATCAAATTCATAAAACCGGCATTCAAGCCATAAATCACTTTTCTCAAGCTATTTCACTTTGAAATCAAATTTCAACTCTTTTCAGCCTTGGCTTTAAAGGATCTCATTTCTCAATTCATCTCAGGCTCATAAGCCAAATTTACTCAAAGTGAGTTCCCTTTTTAAAACAAAGCCACTCTCGGCATTCTCTTTCCAAAACTTCCAAAACCATGGCAAGTTAAGGATTTATTTCAAAGCATTCGAAATCACCCATCCAACAATGGGATTTTATAACAAAAGTTTCTTGGCAGAGTCCCAAGTCTTTAGGGAAGGTCAATTTATATAAATTCCTTAAAATTCATTGAAACTCTTAAAATCATAAATCCTCGGTTCAAGTAAATAAAACTGAATTTATTATAAAACCGATCATACAAAATCACAAGTTCCAACCCGGTCCAAAAATCAACTCATTTGAAACGGAACCGGTTCATTTGAATCAAACCACTTTTAGGTTTCTTTTTGGAACCCATTTTTCCAACTCTTCCAAAATGCCTCAAACTTGATTACTCAATCAAAAGTCTAGGTTCCTTTAAAAATCACTAAAAACTCCTTTTATATTGAAATCAATATTAAAGTATCATTCTTTCCTTCAGTGATTCAAACGGTAAAAATAGTTCAGTTCTAAATAAGCCGAACTCAATGTATAAGGTTCATCAAATAAATTAAGCTTGAAAACATAAATAGCCTTTTAATAAATCAAATAACACAATTTCTCAAATCCAACCCTTTTTAAATAACCTTACAAACAAGTGTAGGATTTTGTAGAAATTTCGGCAGCACCTCCCCTAAAACTTGGACTTTTGCCACCCGGTTCGGGTCCCAACTAAACCATTTCTCATTCCTTTTCAACAGCTCAAAACCAGAAATCAATTTAAAGCAAGCTAAATCCAACAATCGCCTCAGTGGCGTATCTCAAGGATATCATTTCAAAATCAACTCAATATCAATCGATATAACTCATTTCCAAAGCTTTAAAGAAACGGTTCAATAACCAAAACACTGGTCCAAAACCAAATCAATTAAAATGAACCAGGCTAAATTCAAAGGTACATTCGACCTTTCAAATCATCAAAATAATTTACTCAAATCAAACCAATCCTCAACGGATTAAACTCAGATTTCAAATCTTTAAAGAAGCAACTTCAAACATTACATTTCACAAGCCGCACAACAATTCAGCCAAATCAACATCCATAATCATTCGAATTAATCAAATAATACATAAGGCAGATACAATCACTAAATACACAATATCTCACATCAGTATCCATATGTAATAATTCCAATACATAAAACATAGTTTTTGGAAAGCGCCCCTACCTCAAAACGCAATTCCATAACCCAAACGCGTCACATAATCCTTTTCGCATCGACCCAAGATAAACAATCAAAATCCCAGCAGCCAAAACCTCGGTTCCAAGCCACTTTCGCAACAGTCTCAACACTCTAATCGCAACATACAACAACTGAAACTCAATCGTATAGCAATTAACGCCACAAACCTCAACGTGAGATAACAGAATAGTAACCAAAAGACTTTCAAACCGAAAATGCTTACCGAACCGAAGGAGGAACGGCTGAACCGAAACAGTGGCAGTCTCCAAACCGGTTCGGCGGCAGCCCGGCAGCCACCCCAAGCGGCAGCGACGACCGGACTCCGGCAATGGTGCCTGGAACCCACATACAGAGACGATAAAGCTTCCAGAATCTTAAACAAATGAAAACCAAATCTAAAACCCTTACCGGCAGTGTTTCCGGCGACGGCGGCGGGGTTTTTCCGGCAACTAGCCGTGGCGGCGATATCTCTTTCTCAGCGTACCGAGACAGCAGACATGGAGGGGGTTTCATCCCCCTTCTTCTTCGTTGCTGGCAGGGACAACAACTTCTCAGCTCCGGCGACGGCGAGCTCGCAGTAGCAGCGGTGGTATCCAAGTGCGACGGCAGCGCACAAGACAGCGCCCCTTTCTCTTCACCGCGAGCTCCCTCCCTTGCTCCCGCGATGGTGGTCCTCCGGCGCAACACCAGTCACAGCAAGGACAGCGGCAGTGCCAAGCTTCCAGCGACGGCAACGAGGATGCGCGGCGGTGGCTTCTCCTTCCCAGTCCTGGCTCGCGCTCGTCACCCTCTCTCATGGCTCGCTTCGATCTCTCTCTCTCTCTCAGCCCGGTTCGGCGACGTCAGCAGCGGGGCGGACTTGACGGAAAGCAGGACGGATGGCGAGGCTGATCGCAGGAGGCGCGACGGCGACTGCGACGGCAGTGAGCCCCGGGCTGTGGCGCCGCCCCTGTCTCTCCGACTCCCTTTCTGCCTCAGTCTCTTTCTCTCATGGAACTGGGAAGCCTTGTGTGTTGCATTCTGTTGGGGAGAGGGGGAAGGATTTGCTGCTATTGCTGAGGGTATGGGTTTGAGGAAGGAGAAGTGTTGCTGCTGCTGTTAGAAAGGAGGGGCTGCAACAGTTTGGGGAAACCGGGTCAGGGGAACCGGGTAGGTTTTTAGGGTTAGGTTAAAATTGGGTTCAATGGTAATTTTGTAATTTCAAATAAATGTAGGGGTAATAAAGTAATTGAAAACCCAAATTAAATCCAACACTAATTGTATATAGAAAAATACTATTTACTCATCAATTTCACAAATCATTTTCAATAAAATGCCCAAATCTAAAAATTAGAAATGGTATACTTAATTTCTTCATTTTCCAAAATAGCAGTAATAATATTTAAAGTATTATTTATCTAATCCAAATCATATAAAATCCTTATTATTTCATAACTACCAACTTTATAAATTTGAATATAGAAAATAATCCAACAATTGTGAAATTGGATAAAAATCATAACTTATCTCAAATCCAATAAATCAAAACTTGCCTTAATTATCTTTAATAAAATAATCTCTGAAATTAAGGCTATAAATAACTGTAGGATTTGAGGCTTGATCATAATAAGACTTTTCAAATATTCTGGGTCTTACAAATGATGCACCTATCTGAATGTTATACAACTTATTCTTTAACTACATTACTTTAGCTTTGATTTGAGAAGAGAAATGATCTTCTAACATTTTTCAGAACTGATGTGTGAGTGTGCAACCAACCATTCTCATATTGAAGGGATTGGACATCGAAGCTAGCAACCATGATTTTAGAAGAGCATCTTGTCACTTCCACTTTTGGTATTCTAAATTCACTGCTCCAATAGGAAGATAAGTTTGAGAAATTTCATCTTCAATAAGATGATCTAGCATGTCGTTACCTTCAACTGTTAATTTAGCTTGATCTCACCATTGAAAATAGTTGTTTTCATCAAATTTCATGGATATAGGAGTTGCAACAAAATTTTATGTCATTATTTTTTAGCTGCCTTCAACTTTGTCCTTGGAAAAATTTGTTGATTCTACTATTCACGGAAGCTGTGGCACCATAAGCTCTGATACCATGACAGGTATTAACAACTTATGTGTGAAGAAAATGTGCCTTGTGAGATCTGAAACTTGAAGTAGAGAAGAAATAAAGAAAGAAAGAGAGTTTTGTTATTTTGATTGCAAGAGAAAAATGACTGGTTCAATTACGTGTAAGGAGCAACAAGAGATACTTATAGAGAAGGTTTAACTACCTTTTAACAACAGAAAAGAGAAAGCTAACTAAATAGCTATTCTTGAAAGTTCTTCTAACAACTTGTAACTAGTTTGTAACTAACTATTGGAAACTGACTCAGACCTTCACACTAGGCATCAATCACAACCACAATGCTAATACATCTATCATTATGCATGCACTAGATATTATGTTGCCACCAGATATTCATATTTCTTTATACTTAGCTTGCTAACAAGTCAAATGTATTCACTGCTCTTAAACAATTTAACGCTCTCCTTGAAACCCAAACTAGTTTCAAATTAAAATCTCTCACAAATATATCACAATATTTTTCGTGACTGAAAAAAAAATCAAACAAAACAGGCCACAAAAACAAGCCTAAAACTAAATAGGCAAGTCATTATAGATAACATTAGCAAGAATATCCCATGGCTCTATCCATTCAACATATTCTCTTCTGTTCCTAGCTGCATACCTTGCCATAAAATCTACGGCTTTATTTGCAGAGTGTTGAATTAATCCGACCTCAGCCTTCCATTTCCACCACTAACAATCATGAATCTTCTTGATCAAATCATTATCCTCAGCTTGATTAACATTGGTCTGGTTTTGAACCAAAAGGAATGCTTCATAGTTGTCAGTTTCGCAAATCACATCACGACAACCCTTCTCCCAAGCAAGAACAAGTCCACACCAGATAGCAAACAATTCTCCACACATAACATTGTTGAACAGTAGAGAACCTGTGTAGTCCCTTAGCCAAATTCCTTTTTTGTCTCTTATGATACATCCAAAGCCAGCTGCATCAATGCTATCCATAATACTAGCATCACAATTAATTTTTACTTGCTCACCATAGGGAGGAATCCAGTCACAATTAGCTTGGTAAGGATCCAGAGAAATTTGGAGACTATTTACTCTTTCTAATTCTCTACAGGAGAACTAGCACAATGCTTTAAATTTCTCAATATCCTAGGGATCTTCAGAATTAAAAATGGTGTTGTTCCTATCGTGCCAGATCCACCACAATCTAGTGCAAAAAAGTAAATTTCGATACCTAATGTACTTGAGAAACCAGCTCCAAATATCTAGATATTGAACATTGTCTATGAAGAAAGTATCTAAACGGTCCAAACATAAGTAGACGTAGGACATTCTTTAATACAGTGAAGAACTGTTTCTGCTGAAAGATTGCACCTTGGACAGACATCAGTTGTGGAAAGATTTCTCTTGAAGCAAAACAAGATGGTAGGCAAAGCATCATGAAGGCATAACCACATAAAACATTTAATCTTTTTTGGGATCTTTAAACACCATAACTACAACAAATTTTTATCCACTTGCCAGTTAATCTTTCTTTCAACCAGCCACATGTATCCTTGTCTTGAAGAATACACCTTTAAAGAATGCGGTTCCCATCTCCACCTTACTTCTTCACTTGAAAGACATATAGGATTGAACATCTACAACATTTCTTTCATCACTTCCGTACATGGAGAGAAAATAATACCAAAATTCCAACTATCATTATTCCAAACATCCTCAATAGTGAGATCTAAGTTTGAAATATGGACATAAGATACCTTCTCACAAAGCTTTCCAGTGGGTAACCACTGATCAAACCAAAAGGACTTCTTAGTGTCTCCCACACATCACACAGAATCATCCTTCAATTACATCAAAGCTTGTTGGATGCTTCTCCTTGTATGAGATGGCTGCTTATAATTAACATGAACAAGATACTGCATATTAGGCTTGTATTTTGCAACTAATAAATCCACCCAAAGCTTGGCAGATCTGTTGAGCAGCTGCTAAATGAGTTTTTCCAACAGAAAGATGTTAACTTTGTGTGTATCTCTCACACCAAGACCTCCAAATTTTTTGGGAGTAATAACCTTATCCCATCTCACAAGATTGGTCTCATGCCCTTCAGTTTTGCCATTCCAAAGAAACTACCTCTGCATTGCATCAATCTTATTGCAAATTGATTTAGGAAACATAGAAACCTACATATTGTATATAGGTATAGATGAAGTAACAGATTTTATAAGATACAATATGCCCGCTCTATTCATCATTCTACCTTTTTCCCTAGCCAGCTTGTTTCTGATTCTATCCAACACTCCTTGAAAGGATCTTCTACTAACTCTAGCATGGTTTAAATTAACTCCAAGATATTTTTCAAGATTCTGAGTGAAGTGAATACTAGAGATTCCCGTAAATATGTCTTTCCTAATGTTGGACACATTCATGGAACAGAGGGCATTTGATTTAGTCAAATTAACCTTCAATCCCGATGCTTCACAAAACAAATTCAGTACTCCCATCACCATCATAACTTGGAATTTTTTTGCTTTACAAAAAAGTAGGAGATCATCGGCAAATATGAGGTGCGAGATTCTACGTCCCCTTCTAGAAATAGAAACCGGCTCCCATAATCCCGTCTCCACTTGAGAAGATATCAGACAACTTAGACGTTCCATACACAGCACAAACAAATATGGCAACATAGGGTTACCCTGCCTAATCCCTCTTCTCGGAACAAAACTTTCTAATCTATTCCCATTCCAGAGGATAGAAAGGGAGGAAGATTGAACACAACTCATTATTAGATTCTTGGAAACTATCTGTCCTATAATTTGCTAGTATTCCTTGAAAAAAAATGCTTGGAAACCATCTGGACCAGGAGATTTGAGAGAATTCATTCCTTTGATAACAGCTTCCACTTCTGCCAAAGTGATATGCACAGTTAGCCTACTGCACGCATCAGAACTCAGCTTTGGAACAAGGGTGTCATTCATACACTCAAAATTGATGTCTTCCGTTGAACAAAATAAAACTTGGTAAAAGGACCTAACTTCCTTTTGGAGTCCCTCTGGGTCCGTCTCCCAGGAGCCACCATTGAGAAATAGCCTATGAATTTTGTTGCTTTTCCTCTCGATGATGGTCTGTAGATGAAAAAAACTGGTATTTCTATCTCCAAATTTAACCTAGTTCTCCTTTGACTTCTGATACCACAACAACTCTTCTTAGAGAAGAACTCTATTATAATCATCAACTAAAGCTTGTTCTTTTTTTTTCAGAAATTGGCAACCAGAAACCTCAATCTCTCTTTGAATTTGATCAATGTTCCAATCAAGATTCCTATTATTTATGAAAATATTTCCAAAACTTTGGAGTTAAACTCGATTGACCCTCTCTGAATCTCCCGAATGCTATTCAGGATATTTGGAGCTCCTTTAGCCCAAGCTTGACGAACAATATCAGGATAACTAGGGTGGGACGCCCAAGCTTCTAAAAATCTAAAGGGGTGATTACCCTTAGTCTTTTGCCATGCAAAAAATCTAATTAGAAGGGGACAATGGTCCGAATAGGGTTTAGGCAAAATTTAAGTGTATGCTTTCGGAAACTTCAGCCGCCAATTGATGCGTGAGCATCTTTCCTACCTTTTCCTAGTGAATTTACATTTAAATTGTTGAGTTTAATCAAGAATTAATTATCTTTTAGCCACTATAGATGCCACATTGAGTCTCGTGAAATTTTGTTTATTTTTGGTAGCATTTGGCTGGATTTGATAGAGAAGAAGCTTGCACAAATGAAAGGAGTACAAGAATTAAAGGAGATGATCAGCGAGAAGTGACGCGTGCGCGTACCTGACGCGTGCGCGTGATTTGGAGATTTGTGCAGTGACGCGTGCGCATACCTAACGCATACGTGTGACACACGAAGAAGATCATTGATGCGTACGCGTGACTGACGCGTACGCGTGACATGCGCCACGTGCAGAAAATGCAGAAAATGCTGGGGGCGATTTCTGGGCCCCATTTTGGCACTCAAGTAAGGCGCAGCTCTCTGCCAAGTTAGGCACGGATCCAGTGAAGCCAAGTGGTCCCCACGTTACAAGGCGCGGATTATTTAATTGATTCTGATTTAAATTTAAATTTTAAAAATAGGAAAAGATATTATTTTAATTTTAGAAAGTAGATTTTAAATTAATTAGGATTAGATATAAAAGATAATAGGATTCTATTCCAATTAACATTCGGGACTTTACCGTTTACCTGAATCCTTATTTTCTCTCTGAACCAGGAGCAACTAAACCTCTACTGTTAAGGTTAGGAGCTCTATCTATTGTATGGATTGATACTATTATTTTTCTATTTTAATTCATGTTTTGATTTATATTTAAGAATTATTTTCGTTCTTTATCTTATGAATTTGGATGGAACGGAAGTATGACCCTCTTTCTAATTGAGTTCTTGTATAACTTGAAAAAGCTCTTTACTTGAACAACAGCTTGAAAACAGTTTCTCTTAAATTCTAATTATCTGGACTTAACGGAATATGTGAAATATAATCCTCTTATATTTGGATAATTAGGATTTTTGTGGCATAATAACTAGAATTAAACTTCACCCCCTAATTGGAATTAATTAACCAAGGAATTGGCGATTGATGAGAGTTAGAGGAGACTAGAAAGGTCTAAGGAATTAGGGTCTAGTCACATATAGTTTGTCATGAATTAAATCTTGCATGATTAAAATAAATTAATAAGAAAAGTCAATCCGGAAAATAGATAACTCTGAAACCTTAACTGCCTTCTTCATATTGTTCTTTCCAACTTATTTTATTGCCTGTCTTTTGATATTCTAAATTACTGTTTAATGCTTTTGAACACTCAAACACTATTTTCTGTTTGTCTGACTAAGCCAATCACTCAATCATTGTTGTTTGATCCATCAATCCTTGTGGGATCGACCCTCACTCACCTGAGGTATTACTTGGTACGACCCGGTGCACTTGCCGGTTAGTTTGTGGGTTATAAATTCCGCACCACCATTGATGAGGCATCTATCAAGCTTTTTGGCGATATCTGTCTTGCTCTGAACTCTTCTGTACCAAGTAAACTTTCTCCCAACAACTCCCCATATCAATTAAACTACATTTTTCAATACACATAAAAAAGTATTATGCTCTATTATAAGAGAAATTCTCCCCTTTAACTTCATTAATGGCTAAAACTTCATTAAAATCACTGATCACCATCCAGGGTGCAGTAACTACAGATGATACATGAATGAGGTGATCCCAGAGATTCACTATTTTGATATATTGAAGAGTTGCATAAACAGCACTACAAACTCAATTGAAGAAATTCCATCTAAAATCTAAAGTTATGCATTGCTCCATAGACTATATGACATTGCACTACATGTTTTCTTCAGAACAAAGCACCAAAACCCCGCCTTTACGACCAGTTGCCTTAGCAATACTAATAGGCCGATAACCCAAATCATCCCAGAAGCTTTTCATATTATTAAAGGGAATGTGAGTTTCGACAATAATAAGAATGGAAGGAGAATGTAACTTGATTAGCTCCTTGCAATGCACTCGAGCCATCTTATAAGATGCACCTCTAATATTCCAATACAAACTATTAAATTTTTTATAATCCATAAAAAACAGCTAGAGAAAAAGAGAGAAAAGGTTACCCTAAAAATCAACTCAAAAGGCCCTTATTCTCTCAAAAAGGAACTTCCCCCATCCTCACTTCATGCGCTGGCCTCTCCGCCGTATTCTTGATGTTCTCCCTGAATTCTGCCTCACTTGGAGAATTTTGCAGGGATGTTGGTCGAAAGCGCTTATTCTTTCCCCTGGGTGTGTAGGATTTGTTCAAAGGATCAACATTAATTCGCCCTCCAACGTTTCTCTTTGTTGGAAAGTTTTGATAAGTAAAGTAAACCTTCCTCACTTGAGTGTTAAGAGGTTGTTGATTAACATATCTAGAAGCCTTTTTGTGTCCCTATTTAGCCCCTTGTGTTACAGAAGAAATGGACTTTTTGTTAGTAGGCCCATAAGTCTTATTCTTCTTCACCATAAAATCCATTTTGGCCTTCCCTTTCCTTTTCACTTCGCTGCATCCTTCTTCCGTAACTTTAGGGTCATGCAAAATCTCGCCTACATTGATTATAGCATAAACGTCCATTCAATAATCAGGGGTTTTCTGATTTTTTGCTGAAATATTGAAATTGCTTCCAAATTTAAAAACTTTCTTATTCAGGCCATCTGTCGGAGTCTCCTCCATGCCTGTCGAACGTTTTATTTCCATATCCTTATCCCGCCTATTTGACGGAGACCTATCTCCCTTTTTTTTGTTTGTCCTGTAAGTTACACTCACTCGATACATGGTCGTAGCAGTCGCATGAACCACACCCAATGTGAAGACTTTCGTATTCAACATCGTACTCATAGCTGTGCATGCAATTCGATCGATCTGGTCAATTCATTTTTGCGAGACGCTGCTCCACTCTTTTGCTTTTGCATTGCCATACGAGGAAGATCGCTCAGTTACATGTCAAAAGATATTGAATTTCCAACCAAGCAATTCAGATTGAAATATGGGAATTTAGACCGAAAGATATCCATGTCAGTTAAAGATGTCTCTTTTTTTATTTATAGGAACAAAGCGAAGGGAAAGCAGCTGAACCCATTTCCTTAATAGAATAGAATGGGACTAGTTGGCAGACTTGATGTCATCTAAGTCAACTGGGGATACATATCTTCTTGATTACCAGTAAACCCAAGTCAATTTACACACACGCCGTATTTGCCTTTTTCCGCTAATTTAGTAGCCATATCTACTTTAACTCGATGTCCCATTGCAACTGCGATTGTCATCATGGATTCTTCATGATAGTACCAAATATTGAGGCCATAGATCTTGATCCACACCATAGTGGAACCAAACGAAGTCTCACAAGATTTGAAAAGAGGATCCCAAAGTTTCACTATCACATAATGACCTGCGATCATCCAAGGTCTGCCTAGCGGTACCTTCTCTCTATCTTCTTATAGGTCAAATTTGATTAGAAAATAATCAAAGCCTACGTCCAAAACTTCAAACCCTCCTTTAGGTCTCCACACACCCTTGAGTTTGATAGAAATCGCAATGTAACTATAGTGCTTCCGTAGTACTTTAATTACGATCGTGTCCTTGTAGGGTTGTGAAAGAGAAACCTTCGCTTCTTCAGTGAAAGACACTGTTGGAGGGTTTTATCTCCCTGCTTTCTATACACAATATCCATCTTTTCATCAACAAGACCCTCTTACATGTCAAGAGCTAGAAGCCTGAACTCCTAACACTTTGTCCCTAAAGGAAACCTTAGGCTTAGCACCTCCTTCTACCCTAGTTTTTTGCTCCTGTACACCTGGAGTCCCCCCAACACTCTCTCCCTTATTCACCTTGATAAAAGAATTTCCACTGTGTTTCATCCTCGAAATTTGTCCTGCCTCCTCACACCAAACGCTCTCTCCCTTGATTTTTTTTACTCTGTAATAATTGATTTAAATATACTACCGTATGAAATTTCTTTTTATCCTCTTTAGATTATTTTTTTTATTATTGACAAAAAATTTTCACTTTCTTTCATGTCCTTACATTTACTAGAAAAATGAAAAAATAAAGAAAAAACATAGGAATATTACTACAAAATTTATGTGCAAACAAACATTGATGTTCATAGTAACCTAATAACTAATTATTAGAATATTTTTTCCAAATGTAATTATTTTTCTGTAGTTAGTGTATAAAAAGTGACATTATAAAAATAAGAGTAGTATTATTATTTTACTATTGTATACTCTAAATTTGGTAATTTACCACAATCAAACAATTCAACCGGCAATGGTTCAAAACTTTCAAATCTTTGAAATATTTTGGCTCTTTTGTTTCTTTCAGTTTTAATAGTCCTTGGTCACTTTAGGCTGCCTACTTAAATTGAAATATTTTGGTGGTCAATGTCATCTTCCCTGTCTCACTAACTTTAAGTCATCATTGAGTCACTCAGAGTCTCAGACTCACACGATCAAAATCAACAATAATGTTACACAAAAATTAATATAATAGCTTTAAATAAAGATTTGGTCTTTATTTTTTTAGAAAAAAATATATTTTAATTTTATTATTTATTTATTTCAATAATAATTAAAATATTAAGTTAAATGTTGGTGTGATTCATTAATATTTAATGGAACAAATTAACAGTAGATACTAGAATTCAAAATTTCAAAATTTTTTATGATAAAACCAAAAAAATATATAATTTTTTATAAATATAAAATTTATTTAAGCCATAAAAATAAAAAGAAAAATACATCTTCTTTCTAGGCTTTTTTATCCTTTATGCGCACCTTTCCGAACAGACAAAATGATATGTTAACTTTTGATGCATATTTCATTCACATTTAAGCTGTAAATTATTTGAATTATTTTTTACATATGAGCGTTTTTCTCATACAAGTCATACAAGTCATTTATATTTTATACACGTACGTTTTTTTTCCTGCCGTTACTGCACATTTTTCTTCTTCTTCATGCTGCACATTCTTTTTCTTCTTCTTCCTCCTTTTTTCATTAGAATTTCTTCTCCTCTTTTCTTTTCCTCCTTCTCCTCCTTATCTCGTTCTTGAAAATAATGAATAATTCAAGTTTAGATTGTCAATTGAACCAAAAATGAAATTGATTATTGTTTTGAATCCAATCAAGTAGCTACGTGTGGTTCGATTCAAGTTAATATTTTCGTTAGTAGTTTATGATTTTGTAGGTGAATAATGTTTCATCGTTGATGGTTTGAATTGAATGTAATGTAAAAGTTCTGCATTAAAGAAAATATATTTCTGTATTTGGGTGTAACACGAAGATATTTGGAGTATTCTTTAAGAATTTTTGGTGTATGTGTGCTGATAAATTCTGTAAAATTCAAAACTCTTTTTCTCCCTCCTCATATTCTGCTGCTTCTTCTCCTTCTTTTTCATCATCATCATCATCATCATCATCATCATCTTCTTCTTCTTCTTCTTCTTCTTCTTCTTTTTTATTCATCTTTTTTCCTTATTTTATCTTCTCAAGTTTCTTCTTGTTTTACTCTTTTAACAAGAATAAAAATAAAAAAATCAAACAACAAGAAGAAGAAACACATAATGGTACAAAATTATTTGGAAGATGATGAACTTACATTCGTTCAACTAAAAGAAAAAAGAAATAATAAAAAAAGGAAGAAGAAAAAAAATGCAGCATTAGAGGAAACACTTTTCTGTATTTGCAGCAAATTTGGATGTAACATGAAGATATTTGGGTGTATTCTTAAAGAATTTTTGGTGTATGTGTACTGATAATAAGTTCTGCATAATTCAAAACTCTTTTTTCTCCCTCCTCCTCATCTTTTACTGCTGCTTCTTTACGAGGTCAAGGTGACAAATATAACCACCCTACCTTACGAGGCCTGTGATTTCTGATTCTTTACGGCGTTCGCTGATACACATAGGATTATATATATATATATATATAACGAGTTAAAATTAAAACACGTAGCGCTAAAACTTTGTTTTTAGTGCTTCTGAGTGATGAATCTTGGTAATTAGATAATTACCGCTATAGTTAATTTACTTTCTTTAAAATTAACTGCCTTTCACTAACTTATAAATAATGAATTAGTTGAGAAATTATCCTAAAAGCGTTACCAACTAATTATCTGGTTTTTTCTTCCTCCGTTTCAAAGTCACGGTTTTCTTTTCCTTCTCCCGGATCAACTGAACCAAACTTTCCTTAATCAAACCCAACCCTGATCACTTCCCCTCTCAGCACCGTTTGAAACCCTAGTTACACTTCCTCAAACAAGTGTTGATGCTGTGTTGAAGTGAGGAGAAGACACGAAGCCTTTGCACCACCTCACCGCCACTTCCTTTTCTTCCACTCAGTGAATCTGATGCTCCTCATTCTCCTTAAACCAAAGACACGTACAAAACAAAGGAGAAGAACAGAGAAGAGAAGCAAAATGAAGGTGAAGAAGAAGGAAGAAGCTATCCGCAACCAGAAGGAAGGCACCCCACCTCTCATCACTCTGAATCTTCGAAGCATCTTTGCTGGGTGAGAACCAGCAACTTTCCTTTTTCCTCTTCTTCAAATTTAAATTCTGTTTTTCCTTTTTACTCCACCTCTACTATTCTAATTCTAATTCTTTCTAGAACAGTAGTGATTGTAAGCAAGAACTCTTCTCTTGCTCAAGTTGAGGTCGACCATTTGTCCTTGAAGGAGAGGTCAAAGCTCCAATTCCGTACGGTTAGGATTCTGATTCAGGAAAGAAGTAAAAACAGAATTTTCAGATTCAAAAAGAGGTAAGGGTTAGAATTGTGGGCAATGGGTAATTGTTAGATGCAAACTCTGATTAAAAATGATGAGTTAGTAAGATCGATGTTGTTGAAATTCTGTTCATTGGTTGATTTATTGTTGTTAGAAGAAGTGCAGATTTCTAATGCTATAAATGTGTGATTATATGATATAAATTATGTAAATTTCTTATATGAATATGGAACTGAGGTTGCGGGGCAGGGTTATGACATAATTTAAGTAGATATGGTGATGAGTAATGGGAATGGTTGATTTGTATAAATTGAAAATCTAGAGGACTAAATTTGGTTAGTGAAAATTAAGAAGCTTTGCTGCAAAAATTTTTAAACAATTTGAATAGAAACTTAAAATAAAAACTGGAAGCAATCTGGACATTATTTTTGAACCAATTCATTTTTATATCAAACTTCAATGAGTTAAAATTGCTCCATAAAAGTTTCATGGAATTTGGCCAAGTGGTTTAGAAGATATGATTTTTTGAAGTTTAGTGGTTGCGATAGAATTCTCTGGTTTTCTGATTCTGCAGTACCAACTTCCAGACGCTATAACTTTTGATTTACTTGGAATTTTGAGTTGCTTCTAAAAGAATTTTAAATATCTATCAGTCTATTTTAAGTGAGTACAAATTTCATATCAATTGCTATTTTTTAGAGTTAATTATACCTCTTGGAAGCTGAGTTGTTCACAGAAAATTCAGAACTAATTTAAAGAAATAGGGTAGCATTTTCAATTGACATTTAATTAACCAAATGAGGTGCTATGGATCTGAAATTTATTTGTCCTAAAACTTGGGATTGTTAAGTGTGTTCTCACAAAAATTTGAAAGTCTCAGATTAAAATTAGATTTATCATGAATTTTTCAAAAATAGAGCTGCCTGCTGTATTTTTCTAAATCTTCTTAGACCAGCAGCATATTTTTATTAAGTTTGCCACCAAATCCAATTAAACTCCGAATACAATAAAACTTTCATTTCAATTCGAAGGGGCATGTCCAGTTTTTGGCAGCATACATATCCTTAAGTTAAAGGAGAAGGAAAGGTTAGGTTTTATATCAAAAGAGTTAATGTTAAATGGTGACGCTGAAGGTCGTGTAATTAAATGGTGATGCGGAGGTACGTATAAGTAAGTGGTGATGTGGAGGCATAAAGAAAAAAAAAAGAAAATGTGAAACAATAAATGAAACAAAAGTTGAGAAATGTTTACTGAATGGGCCTTGTGCCAAATTGCTAATGCGAAAGTGCCCGCCTAACTAATAGCCTGAGATTGCTAATGCGGGAATATTTGCCTAATTGATAGCCTGTCTCTTACCGTGATGCCAAGATATTTTAATTGACATGAGTTTGCCCATGATGATAATTGTGCCTAATTGACACGGTAAAGAGACCATATTTGGGGTTTGCCCCGAGTAACATCGGGTTGCTGGTAGACAACCGATGCATGAACTCATGGCCTGCGCTAGGAACAAGAATGCATCATCTTGTTTGCACATATGGACTTCCTGTAAATTTTTTGTTGCCTTTTCCTAATTGTTTATGCTATTTATTTGTTGTATGTATATTTGTGCCCTGTGTTTTGTGTTTGTTCTTTTTCTATTTCACGACAACTCGGAGACAAAGACCATAGATTCCCCTTTTACCTTGCTGAGAACTTTAGGTTCTCACCCTTCTTTTCTTTCTTTTTCCCTCTCCCTAGATGGGATCGGCAGAGGAGTCCGTTGAGTTTCGGGTATCGGTACATCGCCCACATTTTGATCCCGGCATGTCGTATGTGTTCATTCTAGCTGAAAACCATTTTGGAGATTGACCTAGCTGCCTTTTTACTCCTTTTGATGATCAGTAGTATTACTTTTTCTTCGCATTTGTAGTACTTTTAGAGAGGTAGGACCTCTTAGTAGTTCGGTTCCAATTTAAGAAACCCGTATGAAGGTTGGGACTGATTTTCTCTTTTATATATATATTTCTCGATTTATGAAGGATGACATGTATCTCCAAACTTAACTCGTGTATATTTGTATTTATGTATATATTATATATATTTGTTGTTACCATATATTTATTTGTGATATGGCTTTAAGTCTTAACCTTGCGAGTAATTAAACGATTTTTCATGATAAAATAAGTTAATTATGCTGAACTGGTAAAGGCTTATATTAACATTTGCTTATGAAATCTGAGTTTAGAGCCAAGTAGGTTCGTACGACAAGTAACACTTAAACGATTGACATTGATCATGACGTGTCAAAAGTTGGGGAGTTACAAGAAATCTTCAAGGATCTTTAGAAAATTGAAGAATATCATTGCTAAATTGTTTGAGCAATATAGCATATGAAATTCGCGACCCCCTGAAGACACTCAAAATGCTAGCATTTCTTCGGATACTACACTAAATCCTAGTATAGAGATGAGTGAGAATGATAGTATTATGATTGAAGACCCTATGAGCAAGTGGAAACAAACTCAAAGGATAAAACAAAGTGAGTTAAAGAAAAATAAAATGGATAGGTATTTGGAAGATAAAGTGACGAAAGATTTTAATGAATTTGATATATTGAGGTGGTGGAGAGGAAAGACTTTGAGGTATTGTGTTCTCTCTTGTATAGCTAGAAATATATTAGTCATTCTTGTTTCTACTGTGGCTTCTGAGTTAGTTTTTATCACGGGAGATTGTGTTCTTGACCTTTATCGCAGTTGTTTGAGTCCCACTACTATAGAGGCTTTAATTTGGACTCAAAATTGGTTGAAGCCTACTAAGATATTGGTTGAACTTGACAAAGGAGATGCAGTTGTTGATTCAGGTATATAATAAATTAGTTCATTTATATATTTTATTATTCGTTTTTTGTCTTTCATTTTAGAGCATTGTCATACCATGACATATTTTGTTATTGTTGAATTGAATAGAATTTTCTAGAGTTACTAGTGTTAGTGTCGGAGATCCTAAAGTTCAAAATGGAATGCAACCTCATCAACCATCTTAGGTATTCACTAGTGCTTGTATTGGTATATAATAATTTATTATTCTAACATATTTTACTAATTTTTCTCATTTGCTAAAGAATGAATGGTTACTAATATAATGTCAATTGGAAGAAATATGTCAATTGGAACTTGCTGAGTTGCTGTTTTAGTATGTTTTAGTATGTTTTAGTATGCTGAGTTGCTGTTTTAGTATGTTTTAGTATGTTGAATTGCTGAGTTGCTATTTTAGTATGTTTTAGTATGTTGAATCGCTGATTTAGTGTGTTGTTTCACCAAGTGTTGTATCATGAAATTTTAGTGTGTTGTCATAAATTTTATGATATCTTATTTTTAATTTTTTATATTATACTTTAACTTAAAATAATTAAACTTAGATCTTGTGTTATTATTTTTTTTGTTATTCAAGTGAACTTTTATTTATAATATTTTAGGAATAAATAAGTTTAAACAGGTGAAAAAATGATTTTTCTGGACATTTTTTTGTAAAAACAGCCAAACAAGGCCTTAAAACAATTTTTTGAATTATGCAGATATACCCGATATCTGATCTGCAAGTATGCGGATCAGATCCGACCTGAAAAAACGCGGATATCGTATCCGATCCGATGGGAGTAGTGCGGATCGGATAGAATTTTAGGCTATATCCGATCCGATCCGTGTGTAGGCCTACCTAGCAATTAATATTGGAAAGCTATAACAAGACTTCTTAGTTATCTCAAAAAAAATTATAAACTTGGAATTATATTATAGTAATTATCCCGCATTTTTGGAAGATTACTCCGACGCAAGTTGGATTACAAATCTAAGTGACTACAAATTCACTTTAAAATGAATTTTCACTACAGAAGAAGAAGAATGATGACTTAGAAATTTGTTATATGATATAAAACTATGGCCATAGCAGTCAACAACCATTTCAATTTTCTGTGATAGTGAATCAACCATGTCTCAAACATATAATAAGGTTTATAATGAAAAGTCTAGACATATAAGTTTGAGACATAAATTTGTGAGGCAACTAATAGATGATGGTATCATTACCATCACTTATGTAAAATCTCAAGAGAATTTAGTGGATCTTTTGACTAAAGATTTGTCAAGGGATAAAATCAAAGAAACTATTGCTAAAATAGGATTAAAATTTACTGTTGTTAAATGATAAAAATTCAACTTTATTTTAGTAGATTACTAGTTTCAAGATTTAATGGATAATAACAAGTTATTTAATAATTGGAGTACTAAAATATAGAATTTAGTGCTATGTACAATAAATTAGGAGGATGAGTTAAAAATTTTAATAAAATGATAATATTATTTATTAAAAGATTTCATCCATATAAATATAAGAATTGTGTTGTTCTAATCGATAATTTTATAGATATTTTATTCTCATAAAGACACCTATTACTTTATCAGAACTTTAAAAAATTTACACCGAAAGAATATTTAATTTTAGTGATATATTTTTTATACATATATTTGTATAATATTTGAATTTTATAAATAACTAAGGATTAAAAGATATTCACAAATTAAATATAATATATTAATAATTAATAATATTATTAATTATTTTTGTTAAACCGTTATTAGCTAAACAGTACTCAAATCACAAAACGGTCATATGACGGTTTGTGTGTAAAATAGCAGTAAGTTATATTCTTTGAGAAAGGGAAGAAGAGTCACATCCATTCAAGTTGAGTGACACCCATTTTGGCGACTAAACAGAAAAAAATAATAATAATAAGAGACAAAAGAGTGACACCTATTTGTTGTAAAATAAATAAAAGATATAAAATAGAGATGTATAAATAGAAGATTTTATTATTAATATAATTAGCTCAATAATTATTATATATATATAATAATATTATATGTTGTATTGTGTATATATATACAAAGATAAAGAAAAGTATTAAAAATAAAGAGAGAGAAATTTGCATTTGATACTATCTCAATATAATAAAGATGGTTAATATTGCTATTAATATTATATGTAAAGAGTAATAGAAAATAGAATTTAAAATACTTATAAAATAAAAGAAGAGAAAGAATTGTAATAGTAATATAAGAAGAAGGGTATTTGATTGCAACATAAAAGAGAGAAGTATTCGTAAGAAGAGAGAGAGAAAGAGAGTATATTAGCTTTCTTTTATTGCTGTTGTTTTTTTTTTTTTGTGTGTAAAGCCTCGTACCATACCCCCCTATTTATACATGCATGGGGTTTTTATTTTCAACACATATTTAATTTCATTCTCTCTTTGAAAATATGAGTCTTGCATGGGAATGGGCATCCACGTTGCTCATTCTTATTACAACACTCCCCCTTGGATGCCCATTTAGGATTATTGTCTCATTAAAACCTTACCAAAGGAAAACCCTGTGGGAAAAACCTTAGTGAAGGGAAAAAAGTACAATATCCTTTGTGATGGGGACTGCCTCATTAAAAACCTTGTCAAGAAAAACCCAACGGGAAAAAAACCTGACCAAGGAAAAAAGAGTACAGTCTCCCCCTCTTGCCGACATCATTTAACGTCTCGAAATCGGCGCATCCCAATCTCATGTACCAATCTTTCAAAGGAGGATTTTGGGAGTGACTTTGTAAATAAATCTGCCAGATTGTCACTTGAACGGATCTGTTGGACATCAATTGTCCCTTGATTTTGAAGGTCATGAGTGAAGAAGAATTTGGGAGAAATATGCTTTGTTCTATCACCTTTGATGTATCCACCCTTAAGTTGAGCAATGCATGCTGTATTATCTTCAAACAGGACAGTTGGAGCTATCTTATGATCAATCAGTCCACATGATAATAGAATATATTGAATTAGGCTCCTCAGCCAAAAACACTCGCGACTAGCTTCATGAATCGCCAGTATTTCAGCATGATTAGAGGATGTTGCAGCAATCGTCTGTTTCGTGGACCTCCAAGATATAGCTGTACCACCATATGTGAACAGGTATCCTGTTTGAGATCTCCCTTTATGTGGATCAGACAAGTAGCCAGCATCTGCATAGCCAACAAGTTGTGACTTGGATCCATAGGGATAAAACAATCCCATATCAACCGTTCCATGAAGATATCGAAAAATTTGTTTGATTCCACTCCAATGTCTTCTGTATTATTAGCAAGATACATTAGCGCTCCAATGGCACTAAGATATGGTACTTCAGGACCAATGATATCTTCATTTTCTTCTTTAGGACGGAATTGATCCTTTTTCACATCCAAGATCTTACGATCATGGTGTACTTAATGGATGTGACTTATCCATATAAAATCTTTTCAAGATCTTTTCTGTGTATGTTGTTTGATGAATAAAGATCCCGTCTTTTATATGCTCGATCTGCAGGCCGAGACAAAAATTTAGTCTTTCCAAGATCTTTCATCTCAAACTCTTCTTTTAGAGTTTTTTAAATTGTTGGAATCTCTTCAGGAGTCCCAATGATATTTAAATCATCAACGTACACAGCAATTATAACAAATCCAGATGCAGATTTCTTTATGAAAACACATGGGCAGATATCATCATTCTTGAATCCGTTTTTGGCCAGATATTCAGTAAGACGATTATACCACATTCGTCCAGATTGCTTTAGACCATATAAAGATCTTTGCAATTTGACTGAGTATAACCCTTGCGAATATTCATTGGATGGTTTAGATATCTTTAATCCTTCAGGGACTTTCATATAGATATCCCGATCTAATGAGCCGTATAAATAGGCTGTTACCACATCCATTAAATGCATATGCAGTTTATGATATGCAGATAAGCTGACCAAATAACGCAAAGTTATCGCATCCACTACAGGGGAATACGTTTCTTCATAATCTATACCGGGCCTTTGTGAAAAACCTTGTGCCACAAGTCGGGCTTTGTAGCGCACGACTTCATTTTTCTCATTTCGTTTTCTCACAAATACCCACTTATATCCAACAGGTTTTACATCTTCAGGTGTACGGACTACAGGTCCAAAGACTTCACGTTTTGCAAGTGAGTCTAATTCAGCCTTCATGGCTGCTTCCCATTTTGGCCAATCATTTCTTTGTCGACATTTTTCAACTGATCTTGGCTCAAGATCTTTACTTTCATGCATGATATCTAATGCCACATTATATGCAAATATTTCATTGACAATTGTCTTATTTCGGTCCCATTTCTCTCCTGTAAAGACATAATTTATCGAGATCTCGTCATTTTCATAATTTTCAGGTACCTGAACGTCTTCTGGCATTATATCAGAATTTTGGACAACTGCCGGTGTCTTTACTATGTCTTTTTCAACAGGAATCGTATTTACCTCTTTTCTCTTTCGAGGATTTTTATCTTTGGAACCGACAGGCCTGCCACGCTTCTGGCGTGTATTTGCTTCCGTGGCTATTTGTCCTACTGGGACATCAATTCGAATTGGGGCATTTTCCGCTGGTATATAAGATTTGGTTATCCTCTTTGTATCGGAAAATGCATCAGGCAATTCATTTGCTATTCTTTGCAAATGTATAATCTTTTGAACTTCTAGTTCACATTGCCCTGATCGAGGATCTAAATGCATCAACGATGATGCATTCCAATTAAGTTCCTTTTCAGGAAGCTTATTCTCTCCCCCTAATGTTGGAAATTTTGATTCATCAAAATGACAATCCGCAAACCGGGCTTTAAACACATCACCAGTTTGTATCTCAAGATACCTCACTATAGAGGGAGAATCATATCCAACATATATCCCCAATTTCTTTGGGGTCCCATTTTGGTGCGATTAGGTGGTGCAATGAGAACATATATTGCACACCCAAATATTCTTAAATGGGAAACATTGGCTGCTGGCCAAAGCTAATTGCATAGGAGAGAATTGATGATAACTTGTTGGCCTCAAACGAATAAGTGCTGCGGCATGTAAAATAGCATGCCCCCAAACCGAGGTTGGGAGATTTGTTCTCATAAGCAAGGGTCTACGATTAATTGGAGGCGCTTAATAAGTGATTCTGCTAACCCATTTTGTGTGTGAACATAAGCTACTGGATTTCAACACTTATTCCATTAGCCATACAATAAGCATCAAAAGCTTGGGAAGTAAAATTCACCAGCATTATCAAGACGAATTGCTTTAATTGGATTTTCTGGAAATTGTGCTTTTAATCGAATAATTTGAGCCAGTAATCTCGCAAACGCCAGGTTGCGAGAAGATAATAAGCACACATGTGACCATCTCGAAGATGCGTCTATGAGGACCATAAAATATCTAAAAGATCCACATGGTGGATGAATAGGTCCACATATATCACCTTGAATCCTTTCTAGGAATTCAGGGGACTCAAATCCAATCTTTACTGGTGATGGCTTTAAAATTAGCTTTCCCTGAGAACATGCAGCACAACAAAATTCACTAGTTTTAAGAATCTTCTGGTTCTTTAGTGAATGTCCATGAGAGTTTTCAATAATTCTCCCTCTCATGGTTGTTCCCGGATGACCCAAACGGTCGTGCCAAGTTATGAATTCATTTGGGCTAGTAAACTTCTGGTTTACAGTGGCATGTGATTCAATTGCACTAATCTTGGTATAATACAACCCAGATGAAAGAGAGGGTAATTTTTCTAATATGACTTTCTTATTTGAATCATGAGTTGTGATACATAAATACTCATGATTTCCCTCATTCATTGTCTCAACATGATATCCATTTCGGCGAATATCTTTGAAACTCAACAAGTTTCTCAGAGACTTGGTAGATAATAGTGCATTATTTATTATAAATTTTGTTCCTCCAGGAAACAAATTACAGCTCTTCCGGAGCCTTCTATCACATTGCCTGAGCCAATAATAGTATTAACATATTCCTTTTGGCACAAGATGGGTAAAATATATATCACTTTTGAGAATAGTGTGCGAACTTGCACTATCCGCAAGGCATACATCTTCATTACATATCCTTGCCATTCTTCAAAAACAAATAATAAAATGAGTAATATGCACAGTTAAATTGAATACTTGATCAGAATTATTTTTCTAAGAAACACTGTACATAAAATAATGTCATATACTAAAATTTTATTTTAAAATTTGACACATTTAATAATTTCAAAATTCATATTAATATTTCATTATTTATGTACATCACATTTGAAACTTAAATACATAGAAAATAAAACTTAATAAGTTCTTTACATTATTTATTTACATATATACTTCACAATCCCACATATTAAACTATTCCATCATTGATCAAATGACCAATATTTCCTTCAGGGTCCTCAAAGAAATCAGATACATCATAATGAGTGGTGGAGTTCTCAGCATCATTTGAAACAAAATTTGTTTCCTTTCCTTTGTCGTTCTTTTTCAAAGATGCCTGGTAAAGATCGACTAGGTGCCTTGGGGTACGACAGGTACGTGACCAATGGCCCTTTCCACCACAGCGGAAACACTTCTCCTCGGTTGATTTATTCTGTCCGATATTCCTTTCTTTGTCCCACTTCTGGTGAGATCCTCTCTTTTGAACATAATTCTTTTTCCTTCCATAATTTTTCTTGTTATTAAAAGCTTGCCATTTACCTCTTCTGGGGTAATGATTTGCCGCATTTACTTCAGAAAATGGGGCGGCGCCAGCTGGGCGCGCTTCATGATTTTTTAATAACAACTCATTGTTGCGTTCGGCAACAAGAAGGCAAGAAATTAACTCAGAATATTTTTTAAACCCTTTCTCTCGATACTGCTGCTGCAGGAGCACATTCGAGGCATGGAAGGTTGAGAAAGTTTTCTCCAACATATCATGATCAGTTTTTTTCCCCACACAATTTCATTCGTGAGGTAATTCGAAACATTGCAGAATTATATTCATTTATAGATTTAAAATCTTGTAAACGCAAATGCGTCCATTCATACCGGGCTTGAGGAAGTATCACCGTTTTCTGATGATTGTACCTTTCTTCAAGGTCTTTCCAAAGATCTGCAGGATCTTTTAATGTGAGATATTCATTTTTCAATCCTTCATCAAGATGACGACGGAGAAAAATCATGGCTTTAGCTTTATCCTTCTGGGATGCATTATTCTCAGCTTTAATGGTATCTCCAAGATCCATTGAATCAAGATGGATTTCAGCATCTAATATCCATGATAAATAATTGTTTCCAGATATATCAAGAGCATTGAATTCAAGATGAGAGAGCTTCGACATAATGAAAAATTGTTACCTGAGTCTTCCTAAAAATTGATCAGAGTCTCGTGCTGATAACGTGTTGTAAAATAAATAAAAGATATAAAATAGAGATGTATAAATAGAAGACTTTATTATTAATATAATTAGCTCAATAATTATATATATATAATAATTATATGTTGTATTGTGTATATATACAAAGATAAGGAAAAGTATTAAAAATAAAGAGAGAGAAATTTGCATTTGATACTATCTCAATATAATAAAGATGGTTAATATTGCTATTAATATTATATGTAAAGAGTAATAGAAAATAGAATTTAAAATACTTATAAAATAAAAGAAGAGAAAGAATTGTAATAGTAATATAAGAAGAAGGGTATTTGATTGCAACATAAAAGAGAGAAGTATTCGTAAGAAGAGAGAGAGAAAGAGAGTATATTAGCTTTCTTTTATTTGTTGTTTTTTTTGTGTGTAAAGCCTCGTACCATACCCCCTATTTATACATGCATGGGGTCTTTATTTTCAACACATATTAATTTCATTCTCTCTTTGAAAATATGAGTCTTGCAAAGAAGAAGGGTATTTGATTGCAACATAAAAGAGAGAAGTATTCGTAAGAAGAGAGAGAGAAAGAGAGTATATTAGCTTTCTTTTATTGCTGTTGTTTTTTTTTGTGTGTAAAGCCTCGTACCATACCCCCCTATTTATACATGCATGGGGTCTTTATTTTCAACACATATTTAATTTCATTCTCTCTTTGAAAATATGAGTCTTGCATGGGAATGGGCATCCACGTTGCTCATTCTTATCACAACACTATTTAACTTGTAGTGACTTATTAATGGTAATTTTTGGTAGAAAGACAGAGACGGAAAGATTAAGACTGAGAGATAGAGACTAAAGAATAGAGATTAAAATAAATTTTAATATTTTGTTTGGTGCAAAATGAAAGATCAAAATTAAAATAATAATGAAATTCTAATTTAATTTGCACAAAAGGGTAATTGAAATTAATTCATTGAAATGAGAGTATTTTAGGTATAAAATGTTATTAAAGTTTTAGTCTCTATCTCTAAAAATTTTAGTTTCCTATGTCCTTACTTTTTAGAAGTACTAAAATACTAAAATTTTGGAGACAGAGATAATTTTAATACCAATTTCTAAACCAATAAACATGATACTAAATCTAAATCTCTCAATCTCTGTCTCAATATCTCAAAACAAACCTAATGGTTAGTTGCTTCATGCAATAAATATATAAATATATTCATCTACCTACAACTTTTTTTAATGTGAAATATAACAATTTAGTGTGTTAATTATTGAGAGTTGAAAATTTGTTATTATTGCTAAATAAAAAAATTATAAATTTTATTATATTCTAAAAAAATATTGTCATCAATTATATAGCAATTAAGTATAAAAATAAATATCTCTCTAAAAAATAATCTAATTATCCTTCAAAATCATAATATAATTAAGTTTTATCATCTTTTCATCTTAATATATCCAACATAATTCATATGAGTTTTTTCTTTGGTCCTTCTAATAATAGTTTTAGATATTTAAATTCAATGAATCAATAACAATAAAACTCAAAACTAAACAAAAAACTGGTATATATTTTATCATTTAATTTTACGTTCAAGTTTAATTAACACATAAAAATTTATAACTAAAAAAAAATAAAAATACACATAACTTATAACATAAATGTAAATTCACTTTTAAATTCATAATTTTCAACCACCAAAAGAAATAAATACAACAAAATTTATAGAGAAAAGGACAATTTAGTCCCTAACCTTTTAACCCGAGGACATTTTCGTCCTTGAGCATTGGAAAATACATTTAAATTCCTGACGTTCCTTAAAATAAGACCGATTAGTCCCTCCATCCATGAGCCACCCTCAGAGCGGACGGAAATCGCTGAGATGGCTCCCCCTATGCTGACCTGGCTCATCGGCGTTCCCACGTGGCAAGTAAGTGGGATGGAGATTTTGAAAACGGGACACATTAGTCCCTCTAACACAAAACGACGTCGTTCTGCCCTGGACACATTAGTCCCTCAAACACAGGAGGGGCTTGAGGAATTGGAGTTACACACAGCTCTGCCCTGGAGTTACACACACCCCAATGGTGACGCCACCACCCTCACCACCACCCCCAACCACCCTGTTCTGACCCTTCACCTCAAAGACCCCATTTTGGAACAAAATTCAGACACCCTTTTCACACCAACACCAACAATGACTTCCACAAACTCCACCAACTCCACCAACCCTCTTCCTTCCCCTGATGACATCGCCGCCAAAGCCCTCACAAAACGATTCGACGCACTCATCACGGTTCGAACCAAAGCCATAAAGGGAAAGGGTGCTTGGTACTGTGTCCCAATTTCAGCACAGGATTGAGGCCCGGTTCGGTTCCTTCTCCGCTTCCAATCTCAGTGGTCAACACCGATTCGAACCATAGCAACAATAGCAAGAAGAGGCTTCACCTGCATCACCTGTTCCTTATCAAAATCATGCCTTGGCAATGGTGGAGTCTTCAAAGTTTGGTCCTTTTGGTGGTGAAATTGGGTACACTCAGGTGCATGGTAACTCTGTGAACCAGCACCATCATCATAATCAGCATCAGCATCATCAGCAGTAGCAGCATTTAGTGTTGTCTGGTGGGAAGGAAGATTTGTGTGCTTTGGCTATGTTTGAGGACAGTGTGAAGAAGCTCAAGAGCCCTAAGACCTCACCTGGTCCTGCTTTGAGTAAGGAGCAGGTCAACTCTGCCCTTGAGTTGCTCTTTTATGAGACTTGTGGTTCTGTGTCTCTGGCCACAATTGAGCACAGAAAGTTTCAGGCTTTTCTAAGCCAGGTTGGTTTGCCTGCAACAAATACTTTGAGGCGTGAAATCTCAGGTCCAAGGCTTGATGCTAAGTTCAGTGAGGCCAAGGCTGAGTCTGAGGCCAAGATAAGGGATGCCATGTTTTTTCAAGTGGCTAGTGATGGTTGGAAGAATATGAATTGGTATAGTTTGTGTTGTGGTGGTGAGAATTTGGTGAAGTTTGTGGTGAATCTTCCCAATGGTACTAGTGTGTTCCAGAAGGCTTTGTTCACTGGTGGAGTTGTGTCTTCCAGTTATGCTGAGGAGGTTCTGTGGGAGACTGTGACTGGTGTCAGTGGAAGTGTTGTTCAAAGGTGTGTTGGGATTGTTGCAGACAAGTTCAAGGCCAAGGCTTTGAGGAACTTGGAGGCTCAGAACCATTGGATGATAAATACTTCTTGTCAGCTTCAGGGGTTCATTAGTTTAATCAAGGATTTTAACAACGAGGGCTTTTGGAATAAGTTAGAAGCCGTTTATTCCATTGTGAAGGTCATAAAAGGAATGATTCAGATATTGAAGCTGAGCGACCACTGATTGGTAGATGCTTGCCTCTTTGGGAGGAATTGAGAACCAAGGTGAAAGAATGATGTTCCAAGTACAACATTGCGGAAGGTCCTGTAGAGAAACTAATGTGTCTAGGGACTAATGTGTCCAGGGCAGAACGACGTCGTTTTGTGTTAGAGGGACTAATGTGTCCCGTTTTCAAAACATCCATCCCACTTACTTGCCACGTGGGAACACCGATGAGCCAGGTCAGCATAGGGGGAGCCAGCTCAGCGTTTTCCGTCTGCTCTGAGGGTGGCTCATGGACGGAGGGACTGATCGGTCTTATTTTAAGGAACGCAGGAATTTAAATGTATTTTCCAATGTTTAGGGACAAAAATGTCCTCGGGTTAAAAAGTCAGGGACTAAATTGTCCTTTTCTCAAATGTATAACTTGAAAAACGATATTATCCGGATTAAATCATAATTATCATGAAGTAATCAAAATCCCTATCATACATGATATATGGCAATCCAAGATCATTATTTTTAGAGGTATCACTAAAAGAAGTCGTATCCTTGATTACAATATTACGTATATCCACGTCAATTTTTATATCTAATAAGATAAAAGAATAGGTTAAAAAGAAGTAATTATCTTAAATTAAGAAGAAGTAATTAACCATTAGTATTTTTGTTGTATGAAACAAGATTAATTGTTTTGCTAGTTTACTCAGTACTAGTATATGAAGACACAACATGATATAGGTATATGTCAATAATATTAGTAAACTAAGGGTAAATGATTAGCAGATCGTACCGTTTAGCCTACCAAAACAAATGGGTAGCTAGGGTATTAAATTTGAGCCCGCAAAAAATATCCGCCAATTAGACCAATTAGTTCCTATCACTTTTTACCTTAAAAATTGTAACACGCACACGCTAAATTGAATCTATTATTTAGAATATTACAAGAACGTCATTTTGTTTTAGATTTTTTTTTTTGGCTGTTGAAACACAATTTCTGAAACACTAGATCATAGAGTTGTTATTTTCTGTTATTCATTTTTTTGTTTAGGTCAATGCTAAACTGAAAAAAAAAGTGTATGTTCTAAAAAAAACTTGTTTCTACTCAAATTTTCATTTTATAAAATCTTAATCTAAGTTTATTTTTTAAGAAAAAAAAAAGGTTTAATTACTCTGTTGGTCCCTATAGTTTCGTAAAATTTTCAATTAGGTCCCTATACTTTTTTTTCTTTTAATTGAGTCCTTGCACCAAAAAATTTTTTTAATTGGGTCCCTACACTTTTTTTTTCCTTTTATTTAGGTCCCTATACCAATTCTTTTTTTTTTTAGTTGGGTCTCTATAAAATTAAGCCAATTATTACTAAGAATGACTTAATTGAAAAAAAAAAATTAGTGTAGGGACTCAATTAAAAAAAAAAAGTATAGGGACCTAATTGAAAATTTTACGAAACTATAGAGACCAATAGAGTAATTAAACAAAAAAAAAATTCTTTTTGGCCGACTAACCTGTCAATCCAACCAAAAAAAAGATGGTGGAATTTTGTAAATAAAATAAATTTTTATTTTATATAATTAATTCCAAACATAATAATAATTTCTAATTTAATTCAATTCACATCTCAAATCAATTATAAAATTATTTTATTCCAAATACTCCCTATATAAAATTAATAAAACTACCACAAATTAAAAGGAGACAGTCCTTGATGATTAAGTTGGTGTCTTACTCTTATTATCTCCACCATAAAAATAATAAAAAAAAACTGAAAATTTTAATTAAATAATAAGAGGAAGCCGGCCTGGGGTGACAGACATTCAGCTTGATTCGAGGATCAAATGGTCCTAATTCATGTCCCCGAGGACACGCTCGGCTCCCTATTTCAGCATGAGACTAATTAAATTAATGGCAAGTCCTTTTCATGTAACATAAATAAACAGGAGAAACCAACTAAACCCTAAAACTTATTTTCTGATCTTTCAGGAAACTTGACATATATAATATGAATCACAATCTAGGTAAACTTAAACTATATAGAGACAATGTTTACTAGATTTGTTGTGTTCTTGCAAGTATTCAACAACTATTAGTTAGTGTTGGTAGAAAAATTTGGATTAGTTGAGTAATCAGTTCATTCATCTTCTTCTTAAATAAATATTAAGAGTTCGACTTGTGTCTTATACATACAATAATACATTAATTAATGACAAATCTTTGAATGAAATTCAGATAAAAAAAAAGTTAGTGTTATTAGAGGAAAGAGACAAATTAAAGATAAGAGTTAATTATTAAAATTATTTTTAAGTGATATTTTCTATTTAAAATAAATACAATAATCTCAATTTTATAAGAGAATTTATTTGCGTGCAACTAATTATAATAGCAAAGAAATTTGATAATTGTTTTTGTTAATAACTACTAAATAAATCATATTTTATGAAATAATTTTTTGTAGAATACTCATTTACGTTTGACGTTTTGACTCCTGGATATAAATTAACAATTGTTGTGATGATACATGAAGTAAATGTCCATTAATATTTGGATGATTAACTTTTTTAAGTAAAAAATTCACATTATCAAAGTAAGACCGAAGTTAATTACAATAATTAAGTTTAGTAATTAAACCTTCCATCATTTCTCTTTTTTATTATTTCATAATAAACATGGAAATAAATGCGATAAATTTCACTCATAAAGACAAGTGATTTTGTGAGCCGTTTATCTTAAGGTGGTGATCCTTAATTAAAAAATTAGCCATTATCTTTTTAAGTAATTATTCAAATCAGTCTTTGAGATTTTGAATATCAAATACTTTAGTCTTTTCAATTTTTAAAATGCATAAAAAAATTTCTTAAATTTAACTCTGATATGAACAAATTAATTTCTAGTCTTATTTTTCCGTCAATAACAAATAAAAAATATCGATATAGAGACCTGAATTAGTACAAGTATTATATTATATGATTCTATTTAATTTATTTTATTTGCACACATAGACAATTGACTGTCATGTGTTAATTTAAACTTCTATGTCAATATTTTTATTTTATTGACAGAAAAATAAGATCAAAGATTAATTTGTTTATCGGAGTTAAATTTAAAAGAATTTTTTATGTATTTTAAAAGTTAAAAATTAAAATGTCTAATTTTAAAAATCTCAAGAACTATTCTAAATAATTATTCTATTTTTTATTTAAAAATTCTATGCACATCAATACATCGTAACATCAATTACAAAATTAATTATTATTTATTCGTGTATGAAAATATGCATTGTTTAGTGATTTTATATTTTAAAATATATTTTATATAAATAAATAATTAATTAAGTAGTTAATTTTTTATATACACTTAATATTTATAATATTTGACTTAAAAACATCATGTTCCCATGTCATTTATGTACGATGCTAACTTCAACTACGTGTGTTTGTTGAAAATTAAAGAAAGAAAATAAGAAATATTTAGAAAGATGTAAAAGAAGAAGAATAATATTGAGATCACCAATGAAATTTAGTTTGATAAAAATTTTATTTTTAAAAAATAGTTTATAAAAATTAATTTTTAAAAGATACATTTTAAAAGTTGTAACAATTATATTTGATAAATTAAATTAAAAATAATTTTTAATAAACATTAATAATAATTATTATTTGATAAAATTATTTTTAAAATTTAAAAATACTATAATAGACATAAATATAAGAGTTAAATTTAAAAATTAATTAATGTATAAAGTTATATTAGACTTTTTAATTTTAATAAGTTCAAACAAATTTTAAAAAGTTCTATCATAGATATTTTCAAAAACATCCCTATCTTTTAACAATAATATTTGAGAGATAAAAAATTAGTCCAAACAACCAAAACTTACTTTATTTAGTATTTACTTATGACAATTAATGAATATTAAATAAAGTAAAATTGGATTGTTTTGGCTGATTTTTTATTGTCTTCCTAATATTACCGTGTTAAGAAATTATTAGTTTACTAATCTAATTATGGGTAATTGATCGCGGACTTTACAAACCACAAAACACCGGCAAGTGCACCGAGTTGTATAAAGTAATAACCATTGTTCTGAAAACCGAACCAAACCAGCCAGTTCAATTGGGTTAACCGAGAACCGGTCATCTGGCCGGTTCAGGTGATGCCAAAAACTGTTTGACAAAAAATCGGTAAAAAAATTGATCTAACCGGTGAACCAGTAAAATCGGTCAGTTTTTTTATGGTTTTCAAAGGTTAAAAATAAAAAAAATTAAAAACCTATATAAAAGCTACCCACTACCCAGTTACCCCTCTCTCTCAGAAGAAAACCTTAATACCACCCTCTCTACCCCTCTGAGTTCCAGCGCCGCCACCATCAACAGTAGCGTCATCTTCTCAACTTCTCTATCATCATGGTGTTGTCAATCCCGCCTCTGTCCTCGTTCTCGTTGGCAGCCTCTCTTCTCCTCCTAGATCCCTTCTCCTTGCATCGCCAGGTCTGCTCGGAGCTGTTGTTGATATCGTCAAGCCACTTCTGTCCATGTCGTGGTTGGCCTCCATGAACTTGTCTCTGTCCTCATCGTCTTTGCTCGTCTTTATCTTCGATCCCTTTTTCTGTCGAACTCACAGCGTAGTTCAAACGTTTTTCTGCCGCCGTGGACTCTTCACTCACTCTGCCGCTGTAGAAAATTACAGAGTTTGATTATGTTGCTCTCCCTGTTTCTTGAGTTCTTCGGTAGTTTAATTTATTTTTTTATTTTGTTAATTATAATGATTATGATTTGCTGTTTTTTATATTATGGATTCTGATGGTTGGATAGATTGAATTTTGATTGTTGTAATTGTAAAAGAAAAAATTCAATTGGATTAACTATTTAACTCTATTGATTAACTGATGAAGAAAATTTGGTTGCTGCCTCTTTGTTATTCTTTTGTTTTATGACTTGTTAATGGTTGCTGGTACTTTTGTTAAATTTTTTAGAATAATTTTGTTGATTTTAAAAAATTAAATTATACATTGATGCCAATAACTACAACAAGCCTTTTTGTTAATTTGTTACTGTAATTTGATTTCATAATCTGTTTGTTTTGATTTCATATATTTTTTGTAATTCTGTTTGTTTGTTCAAATTATGATTATGTTTGTTCAAAATTTAAATTATGATTATGTTTGCAAATTCAATGGTGAGTGGTTATTACTGATTTGTTTCAATTGTTTGTTATTTTTTATTATTAGGTTATAGATTGAAATTTTAAATTTTAAATTTTATTAGGTTAAATTTTATTGAAATTTAAATATTTAAAATTATATATTAAACTTTTAGTAATTTTATTTAATATTTAATTAAACCGGTTGAACTCTGGTTGAACGCCGGTCGAACCATTAAACTAGTGAACCAGTCACTTCACCGGTTTATTGACCGGTCTGGTTCTCGCAACCTTGGTAATAACTCATGGTAAGTGAGTGTCGATCCCATGAGAATTAACGGATTAAGCAAGCAAAATCAACTAATTAATCTAGTCAGACAATCAAATTAGGGTTTTGAAAAGCTTTAAACATAAACATCAAAGGCAAACATAAGAAAACAGTGGGTGTGAGAAATAATATGAATAAAAGAGTTAAGGCTTTGGAGATGTTAAAACTTTTGAATTAATACTTTTCACTTTCTACCTTGATCATGCAAAGATACTTTTATGGCAAATCATTAGTAATCAAACCTCAATTTCTTGGTGATTTAATTTCTCTTTAACCTAATTAATCACTAATTCCTTAGTCAATTACTTAAGAAAAGAGTTGAAGAGCGTTTGCTGATTTATAAAGCCACACAATTCATGAGAATCTTCCCTATTTGATTTTATGTCACTTATCAATCCAGTTTCAAAACATAAGAATTATGAGAATCCGTTTTCAAGCTTAATTTAATTAATCAACTTTTTCAAGAAGTTAAAAGAATTTAAATTAAAGAAGAATTGTTTTCCAACACATTCAAACCCTTTAAGATGAAGAACAAAAACCTATTGTTAAAAAGAAATCAATGCATAAATCAATGGTGTAAAACGCTAAAACATTAATCCATGAAATCAACAGGACTCCTAACCTTAACCGAGGAGAATTAGAAACTCATGTTCTTCCTTGAAATCCTTAAAAAATAAAATTGCCGAAGCAGCCGAGAGTCCCTAAACAAGAGTCTCACTCTACCTTAAATATTAACCCTAATTTAAATTCAAATTCAAATTAAAACAGAATTAAAATCAAAATATAATCAAATCTATCTAATTAATGATTGCCTCTAGCATAACTTCCACTCTTTATCTCTTTGGAATCTTCAATTAATGTTGTGATTGGTGGACTTTGAATTGAACCTTGAATTGACGAAGAATTGGACAATTAGGTGGCTTGGATTTAGGTCTGGGAGTATTAATTAACCTCATGTAGTACGTGAGATCTTTAACGTTGTACGTGAAGCCCAATTTCTTCAATTGTTGCCTTTGACTGTGCCCTAGCGTTGTATGTAGTGAATTTCATGTACTACGCAAAAATCAACTTGCGTGTAAGCATGCATTCTGCGTACGCGTGCTCGCCCAAAAATCTCTTGTTGCGTGTACGCATGCATCATGTGTACGCGTGACTGCTGTATTGTACGTGAGATCTTCAGCGTACTACGTGAAAAGTGATGGTCATGCATATACGCATTGCATGCATATGCATGACATGTGAAATTTCCCAACGTAGTACGTGATGCCTTTTTTTTTTCTTTCTCCTTCTAGAAAGCTTTTTGTCCTTCACAAAAAGCATTCTGCTTGTCACTGTTTGTCACAAAAATATTTTTGTTTGTTGCACCCCATCCTCTTTTTTGTTCTTTTTCTTTCTATTTATCTTCTAAAATTTTCTGTAATCAATGAATTTTAACTAATCAAAGTAATGTTCATTATACTCTTGAATTCATTGCTTATTTAATAGAAATTTTTAATAAATCAATTGCAATCAAGAAGGAAAAAGACTAAAGATGCAGATGCATTAGCAATACATATATCAACCATAATCACAAATTAAGTTATTTCATATTAAATGACGTATATCACGGTGATCTTATTTATTATCATAAATACTGAATTGAATAAGTCATTATTACTTTTAATTTGGAATTAAATGAGAATAAAACTAGATATACTATTTTATTTGGATTTTAGGGTTTAATGAGTGCCACATTCAAATATAAATAGTGACTTCAGGATTTTGGTCCCCAACATATCAAAGCCGCATCCGTCTTTCTTTTTCTCATCAAAGGAGTTGCGATTCATCTCTAATAGGGATCCATAAAACTTTGGTTGAGGAAGATCAAAGAACCAAACTCTCTCAATTATATTTACGAATTCAGGTATGCTTTCGAGTTTTCAAGTATCTCTTTCTTAATGATTTAACATGGATGATCTTAGGATTAAGGAATCATGAAATTTCTAATAAGTGATATCAGAGTCATCCATAATTGGGTCATTGAAAATTTTTGTATCTTCTTTGTTATTTGAATCTTTTTGTCATGGATTTAATTTTGGATTAAAGAAAGAAATTTACATTTTTCGTTTGCAAATATATATGTATAACTAAGAAGGTCTCACAATATTACATGATTCTTATATATTGTGACTTATTATTTACTTATTAATTTTTGTGCTATGTAACTGTCATGAATTTGTTATATAAGAAAATAAGTAATAATTTGAATTATTATACCCATCTATTTTATAAAATTTAGTTTTAGAATAAATTAGTTGAATATTATACTATCAAAGTAGCCTGTTTTGTGAAAATTAATTTATTTTGAAATATTAGAAATATGGTAATATGTAATTCATGCGAATATTAGTCAGTCCAAAAAAATGTCTATATTTGGCTGAATTACATATACATATTGTTGGTAACTATATGCTTGGGGAACTAGTTAAACTTAAATCAATGCTTATTATTTATGTGTACAATAATCGGCCCAAAGAAAGTTTATTGTTTGGCCAAATAATAAATATTGAACCTTATATATTTATTTTCTATTTAAATATGTAACTACTAATTGGCCCAAATGAAAGTTGGTGTTTAGCCAATTGATAGAAAATATATGCAGTAATAAATAGGTATAATTCTCAAGTTTTTATGTGAACAATGAGTCGATCTAAAGATAGGCTTATTATTTGATGGTGAGTTCTATGGTGCCTTTTACTATGGTGTCTAAATTACCTAACTTGCTTTTAAAGGTAAAAAATAAAATGTTTAAAGCAAAAAGTAAAATATTTAAAATTTATTAAATATCATCTATTTGCCTTTTTTGGTAAGTTAGGCACAATCTCAAAGGCACCATAGCATTCGCCCTGTTTGATAGAGTTTTGTTGAAGAATATTTGGTAAGCCGCACTAAATGAATTTATGTGTGCGTAGTTTATGCGAGCACAGATCAGCTCAAAAGAAATTCTGTACTTGGCCAAATTACATGCGCATTTGTGGTAATAAATATGTGATATTTATTTGGCTCCATATGAATAACAAGTTTGTCCAAAGATAGACTTATTATTTGGAGGATTTATTATCAATGTTTGATTACTGTATTAAAATATCGCTTACAAATTAATATTTCTATTCAAAGACTAAATATTTCTGGCCCACTATTATATGAATTTTATTCATATGATATATAACTTGTGTGAATATATTATTTTACTTTAAAGTTATATCTGTTAATTTTAGTTTATTTTTAAATTAAATTTTTAATTTTTTTAGAATTTAAAAAAGAGACTTTTTATCATTAGTAACTTATATTTCATCAAATTATTATTTTATATGGCCTTTTGAGATAAATGTGGTTAATAATTTATATCAGCTCAGTGGGATTAAGTATATTTTCACTATTCTTGTATGTCAGCGGCATGTAGAATTATAAATAAGGTTATATACTTAACTCTAAGGTAGATAAGTATAGTCTCATTAGGTGCCTCAAGAAAGTTATAAAGCTCAAAAGTGCATAAGATTTATTATGCTTCAACAATAGTCTGATAGATAACAAATGTGTACACTTACAGTTATTGTGTACTTTATTGGTATCTTTGGCATATATTTGAGTAAGTTAAAACACGATCACTAAATAATAGACAAACAAGTTTTGTTATAACAAAACATTACATGTTCACACATATGAAGTCAGAAACTAAAATTATATATTATTTAGTATTCAAATTCTGACTTTGTTGGATGTCAAGACAATTTTGATCTATTAGAGGTATATTCATATGCTCGTTAGAAGAGTTCTTTAAAAAAGTGTTGAGAAGATAATTATTACTCTTTTTACTAAAGCACTTGAATATAAAATATCTTTTGAAGACATTCAATTAGGTGACAATAAACACGTGTCACAAATGAGAGAGCTCAGAGTATTTAAGTGTCTAATGAACAAATTAGTACAAACTCCATGAATGCATGCATATTTGGTTTATAAGAAACAAACACCTAAGGTCTTTCGTATGGATACTATTTATATGTATGTCATATCATTTTATGATATATTATTTCAATGAGAGTGTACATTTGGATGCTCATATGGTTTAGACAAATTTATGAATATAGATATTTCTGCAGAAATAAAATATTTAATTTTGTTTTCATTCTAACTCATGATTTCATAAAGTTTATTAAAGTTAGACTAGTTGAAAATAGGCATGCATGAGATCATTTTTGCATGTTATTTCTGAATTTTCTCATCTAAATTTGATCTATGTCATTGAGTATATTAGTATGGTGATCATCGTAGTTTTCTCACAACATTAATATGATAAAAGTTACAGTAATTCCATAACTGATATCTGAGATGGACCAGATTGTTAATGTAATCAGAGAAATAGCATTTTGATGCGCGCGTAAAGTTTACAAGATGTGATTATCTCAAGAAAACGTATATGTATAGTCCAAGTGGGAGATTGTTAAGAAAATATTAATTTTCTAATTGATTATGGACAATACATATATCAATTATAATTACAAATTAACATATTTCACATTAGATGACTTATATCACGGTGATCTCATTTATTGTCATAAAGACTGAATTAAATAAGTTATTATTACTTTTGATTTAGAATTAAATGAGAATAAAACTAGAGATAATATTTTATTTAGATTTTAGGATTTAATAAGTGCCACACTCAAATATAAATAGTAATTTTAGGATTTTGGTCCCCAACATATCAAAGTCGCATCTGTCTTTCTTTTCTCATAAGAGGAGTTGTGATTCAGCCCTATTAAGGATACATAAGACTTTGGTTGAGAAATATCAAAGAATCAAACTCTCTCAATTATACCCACAAATTCAGGTACGCTTCAGTGCTCGCAAGTATCTCTTTCTTAATGATTTAACATGGATGGTCTTGGGATTAAGGGTGGCAGTGGAGCAGGTTTTTACCCTATCCGGTCCTGTCCCACCCTCCTTTCACTTTACTACTACCCGCCCCACCTAGTAGACTACTCTATCCTAACCTGCCCCCGTGGGTACCCGCGCCACCCCTACCTTCCCCTAAAAAATTTAAATAACACTTTAATTTTTACATATTCATATATAAATTAAGATAAAAACTTAAAATTTATACGTAAATTAAAATACAAATATAAGATTCATACAATGTTAAATAATTTGAAATTGAGAAAAGCTAATGTTTGATCTTTACAAATTTAATACCATAATAAAGAAATTACAACATTAAATATAAAAGAGTCTTTAATCTTTATTCTTGATTACTTTTTCTATCTTCATCATCATTAAAAGTTTGAATGTCAAGATTCAAACCTGAAAATTAAAAGAGATATCAATTTAAAAAAAATTCAAGATTTCACATAATTAAAGTTTCATAAGTTGTTAACAAATTTAACATAACTCAATACAATGAACTGAAATGTATAATAACACAAGAAGAAATTTAAGAAAATATCAAAATTTTACCTAATTAAAGTTTCATATGTTATTAACAAGTTTAAATTCAAGATTTTACCTAATTAAAGTTTCATAAGTTGTTACCAAGTTTAACATAATTCAGTACAATGAACTAAAAGTATAATAGCACAAGAAGTAATTTAAGAAAAATTCAAAATTTCACCTGATTAAAGTTTCATAAGTTATTAACAAGTTTAACATAACTCAATGCAATGAACTGAAATGTATAATAGCACAAAAAAAATAATTTAAGAAAAATTCAAGAAATGATGTTTAGAATAGCAAAATATTACAAATAATATGATCAACGATTATAAGATTATAGTACATAGAAAATCTATCCAAAAAATGCACCTATAATTATACTATTAAAGCCTTCTATTGAGAAAGCAAAGTCATCTACTTTTACATTTAAGATGAGTCTAAAATTTTTTCCATAAAAAAAGTATAACAAAAGTTAATAGGGGTGAAAAAAAGAGAGCATTCAAAACACTCGTATTAGATACTCTAACTCTTTTTATCATAAACAGAATTTCATTATAAACAAAAATACCCAAACTCTTTTAAACACATAAACCTACTGCACAACATATATATCAACAAAATTGTATAAAAAATTGTAGAACTTACCAGCGGTCAGAGAGATAGAGAAAAGGGCTCTAGTGACAGACTCACATGCAACGGCAATGGTATGGCTCAGAGCAACGGTGACCAAGCGATGATCTGTAGAAGAAGAAGAGAAGAACTTAGATCGACTAAGTAACAGACTCACAAGTCATAATGTGTGTGTGTGTGTGTGTGTGTGTGTGAGAGAGAGAGAGAGAGAGAGAGAGAGAGAGAGAGAGAGCGAGCGACGGTGATGGGATCAGTAGCGACGGAGAGAGGCTCAGCGAGGAAGTCACCAACGAGTTAGAGGAGAGGGACTCACTACAGCGACATGAGAAGCTGAGCAGCGACGATGAGGGATTGAGCAGCGATGGCGAGGGGCTAAGCACCAACAACGACCAGAGCTGGGCTGCGAAAGAAGAAGATGACTATGATTCTCTCTTCTTTGGGTGAGTTCTAAGTATTGGAGGCACAAATGACTGAAAAAAGAAGCCCTAATTCCTAAAAGCATATATATATATACTCTGGGGCGAGTAGGGATGGGTACACCCTAAACCCGTCCCTGCCCCCGTTTCCGGTAGAAAATCTGCCCTGATTGAAACCCGTCCCTCTCCAGGTCGGATTAAAACCCACTCTGATCGGGTAGGGGCGGGTTGGGTACCTGTGAAATTGGGTATTCCTGCAACCCTATTTGGGATTAAGGAATCATGAAAATTCTAACATACCAATTTTTTAAAAGCTGCAAGCATAAGCACACGATCTTTTTTATTTACCAAACACAAAATGAAAAAATTATACTTTTAAAAATCATAAACACCTTTTCAAAAAGATTTACTAAGCTAAGCCTGAGTCAATAGTTTAAAAATATTCAATAAAATAGTTTTCTCTCTAAATATACAATGTAAATCAAGTTAGCTTTTCGCCAATTTTCTTGACGTAGTGAGTTAGATGTCTGTTTCAAAATAATAGTTGCTTTCTTTTTTAGTTTCATTAAAATATGAATGTATATTATTGCTTAGTGAAAAATTAATGTATATTAATTATCCAAAAAATGAAAGCGACAATTATTTTGAAACAAAAAAGTACGTATCATGACATGTGTTATCCAATTATCTAACACATCATTAATTTACATATTCAAGTTAGTTTTGGTAAATATACACAAAAGTTTAGAATGTTGACAAATTTACCTAAAAAATAAAATTGATTTTGTAGTCATGAAATATGGGTTTTGATGAACAAAATCACTAAAATCATAAAGATTATATAAAATTTTCAAATTACCTCTTCATGACGTAACTTAGTTCCAAAATTTTAATCCAATTGTTCACTGTCACCCCACCCCCACCAATAGTCACCAATATATCAACCTACCCCATTATTATTTTGCCTCTGATAAACTACTATTTTATGGTTTATCTTGTGCTAATTTGAGTGGTTTTTATCAAGCCTTTGCACACTTATTCATACTATTTGCATGATTTTACAATTTCTTTCCAGAATTTGTTCTATGATTAAAAACTTGATTCCTAGAGTCTTTAATTTGTGTATTTTAACCATCTCTTATTACCATTCGATGCCTTGATATGTGTGTTAAGTATTTTCAGGTATTACAGGACAGGAATGGCTTAGAGGATGGAAAGGAAGCATGCAAAAATGGAAGGAATACAATAACTTGAAGAAATTGCTAAGCTGTCCAGCCTGACCTCTTCGCACTCAAACGGTCATAACTTGAGCTACAAAGGTTCAAATGAGGCGGTTCCAGTTGCATTGGAAAGCTAACATCCGGGACTTCAAAATGATATATAATTTGAAATAGTTGCTCTGAGGATAGATGACGCGGACGCATGCATCATGCGCACATATCGCATCTGCAAAAATCAGCGTGGCAGAATTCGTTTCCATTGATTTTTGGGCTGTTTCTGGCCCAATTTTCGGCCCAGAAAACACATATTAGAGGCTATAAAGTAGGGGAATGCATTCATTCATAAAGACAACATTCATTATACATAATTTTAGATTTTAGATGTAGTTTCTAGAGAGAGATGCTCTCTCATCTCTCCTAGGTTTTAGGCTTTAGGATTTCTTCTTTTCAATTTCCAGGTTCAATGTTCCTTTTTTTATTTTCCCAATTTAGTTTATGAATTCTCATGTTTAACTTAATTTTCTATTTAATACAATTTGAGGTATTTCAGATTTATGATTGTTTCTTCTATTATTTGTTATTAATTGATGTTCTAAGTTAGATCCCAACTTGATTTTGGAGTTGATTAATATTTGGAGACCCTTGAGTTGAAATACTCAAGAGTAAAATTGTAATTGGGTTTATTGTTGGTTGGCTCTCTAGTCACTAACACTAATCCTTTCCAAGGGAGAGGATTAGAACTTGTGAATAGAAGTTGACTCCCAACTTACTTGACTTTCCTTTATTCAGTAAAGGATAACTAAGTAGAAACAACCATCAATTATCAATTGATCTTGAGAAAAATCAAACAAGAATAGAACTTCCAATTAATCTCTCCTAATCAAGGCTTTTCATTGTTATTATTTTATTTCCTCTGCCATTTGCTATTCTTGCTTTTTATCTTAATCCAAAACCCCAAAACCCACTTTTCCATAACCAATTATAAGCATACTTCCCTGCAATTCCTTGAGAGACGACCCGAGGTTAAATACTCGGTTATCAATTTTATTAGGGGTTTGTTACTTGTGACAACCAAAACTTTTGCACGAAAGGATTCTTTGCTGGTTTAGAAACTATACTTACAACGCGATAATATTTTTATAAAAAAAATTCTTTACTAGCAAAAGTCCAATCGTCACCCTCCCATCAATCTTACCATGACTACTACAATTTCACTGTAAGTTTTTCACCTACCTTTCTCTGCCATTTTTTCTAAATAACTATTCTTTCTCCAAATAACCAAACACTTATTATCTTTAGGAAAGGAAAAAGGTCAGATGGCTTGTCAGAAGCTTACGGACTGGCCTGACCTCGCCTATCTTGACAGAAAATAAATTCAAGTACAAACTATTTCAAAAACTTAAATTTTTAAAAGGCCAAGTTTAGGCTTATAAAATAGTCGGCCTGAACTTGTTAAGATATATAAATACATAATTTTATTATATTAAAAAATAATGGTGAAATCTTAAACTTATATCATTTATTTTAGGTTTAATTACTCTGTTGGTCCCTATAGTTTCACCAAATTTTCAATTAGGTCCCTATACTTTTTTTCCTTTCAATTGGATCCCTATACCAATTTTTTTTAATATGGTCCCTACGGTGACAAAAAACGTTTGGACTAACGAAACATTCCTTTCCCAAATTGGATATACCAAGGTAAAAATGTTTAGTGTAATCTTCAGTGACTCTAGTTATTCCATGTTGACGAAATAACCCTTACCCCTCTTCCTCCCTTTTCACTCGGGCAAAAAAAATCTTGCTCTTCATCATTTTCCTGTTTTAGATTGTGTGGATCTATTAACACATTTTCACCCGGCATTGTGTGATCGAAGCTGGTTATTCTGTATCGTGGCCTCCATTATTGAAGGAGTTGTTGGTGCCGTTGTGTTTAGGTACGAGTTAAACTTTTTTTTCTCTCTTCACTCTTTCAAAATTTGTTGAATGTTGTGTCTTTTACATGACTGGTGTTATTGGTGATGTTTGCCATTATTATTCATACCATTACCTGTGGGAGGAATTACCTGATGTCAACAATATTAGTCGTGGGGGAGAAATGTGACTGGCCACTATTATTCATACCATTCACGATAAGTGCATGGCAAATGTTAGTATAAGAAGGGCTTATTGGGCAAGGAGGAAAGGAGATAACCCTGAAGAGTATTGCAGCAACTACTATAGCCTAGCAGCATACCTTGCAACATATGAAAAGGCAATTGCTCTAATTAATGGAGAAATCATGTGTCCCAAAGTCAACTGTAATACCATTATACCTCCAATATTTAGGGTTAAACCTGATCGACCAAGAATGGTGAGGATTAGAGAACCTGATGAAAATAAATCTCAATCAAATATAGAAGGACGGGTACCTCTGTGACATGTAGCAACTGTGGTTAGTATGGACATAATAGGAGGCACTGCCAAAATCCTATTGTGACAGATACTTTTAATTTTTTATTTTTCATAATAGATTATTACAGCTATTTTTTTACGAAATGTTGTTTCATTTTGGTTATATTGAATTAGCTCCTGAACCAACTACTGCTACTGCTGAATCTGGTGCTACAATTGGCTCACCTACTGCTAGATCTGGTGCTGCAAATGACTCACCTGGTGCTGAATCTAGTGCACCTACTACTGGAGCCACTGCAAGGGGAAAAGGTATAGGAAGGGGTATGGAATTGGGTAGAGGAAGGGGTAGAGTAAGAGCAATACCGCCACACCAGCCAACTCACCCAAATCCTATTATGATAGGTACTTTTAATTTTTGTTGTTTCATAATAGATTATTGCAACTGTTGTTTTATGAAATGTTGTTTGGTTTTGTTTGATATTGCATTAGCTCCTGAACCAACTACTGCTGCTGCTGAATCAGGTGCTGCAAATTGTAACACCCTACAACACAGAGTCTTATGCTTACGTCATAAAACAAAGGTGGTGAGGTATTACGACCTCTAAAAGTTAAATTATATATATAATATAGTTGAAAAATATTTATATTCAGGAGCCTTTTTAAAGAAGGTTTAAAACAAAGCGTAAGCAGAACAGCGCGTCACTCACGTAAGCGTTAACGTAAGGAAGTAGGATAAGAGAGTTTCAAGATACAGATAACAAGGCTCCTGACCCGGCTAGCGAAGTTGAAATCGGATAGAGCATATAAACATATATACATGAGAATCCCAAAATGACCCAAAGCAGAAAAATGATAACCTATTTCTCCGAGTCAACCTCTAAGAGGGACAAACATAAAATACAAGGTGGAGAATCTATATACATATATAAATATAAACAAAATATGTCCCTGAGTCCCAAGAGTTTTTTGCTTCATCAAAGTCCCCAGAATATAGAGCGGTGCTTCTCAACCTGCATCTGAAAAATAACAATATTGTATGGGATAAGAACTGGGGGGTTCTCAGTATGATTAAGGTGTCAACATATATAACAAATAAGGTCCTGAGAAAGTCAGAGGCAATCCTACAATGCCGACACCCTGATTATAAAACTTAAAGAACTAAAACAGAAACCATAAAATTAGGGTGGTTCTCTAAGGTTCTAAACTTGATCAAAACCCTCAATTCTCCGCCTTTCCTCTAATCCTCTAACTCCGGTGAACCACATGCAAACAAACAGACAAGTCAAGCATATATAGAAAGCATATATAACAAGTAAGCAGTTAGCAATTAACATGAATAAACAATTAAGCAAGCCAAGGCAATGCACAACAAGCAAATCAAACATATGCACATGATGCATGCCTGTCCTACGGCTGATGAGTCTCATCTGTCAGTTATAAAGCCAACCGACATGTCTTGGTAGCTAACCATTGGACAGAACACCAAGCACAGAGTAAGTGGGATAACGCCGCAACCCTTGCATCTTACCCGCGTACCCAGAGCAGGGACAACTTCACCCTGCCTCTTACCAAGACAGTGTTACAGTTCTCGACTTGGAGCAAGCAGCGATAAAACACAGCCCTTGCATCTTACTCGAAGCCTTGAACTTTCCCAGAGCAAGTGGATAACACTAGTGCATCTTACCCGGAGTCACATTCAGAAGCACATTTTCATTATCATTACAACTCATTCTTATTCATCCATTCCCTCTCAATTTATACCTAGAGCAAGTGGATAATACCACTGTATCTTATTCGACATTCTCGCCTCTTACCCGGAGCAAGCGGATAACACCACAGCGTCTTACCCGGAGGCATATTAAGATCAAATTCAAGTTTATTTTTATTATTATTCCAATTCATTAGTTCATCTTCCATACCTTCTCAACATCTCTATGCTTCCTTAACATATACCTGGAGCGAGTGGTCAGTGCTACCGCCTCTTACCCGGTCACATATATTTCAAACAATTCATTCCAATTCAATCACCATCATAGCTTAACGTCATCATTATCAATAAACTATCTCTAACTCAATTGAAATTCACTATTATCATCATCATGATTACGTTAGTTTGGTCAACACTTAACAAGTCTGAAATCACCACTACATAATTATAATTCGTCATTTTCCAAGCTTACTTCACCCCCAAACTACCTTTCCTTTCTAGTTTCATCTTATTACTAGGTATATTACTAAGGTCTAGGGGTTAAAAGAGTAAAAATAGAGGTTTAAAAGTTTAAAATCATGTTTAAAACACTAAAATCCCATTTGCTAAAAAATAGGGGTCACGTGTATGCGTAGGAGTGCATTTTGCCCATCACGCGTACGCATTACCTTGTTCGCGTACGCATGCATGCCAACCAGAAACACCCATCCGCGTATGGAGGGGTTTGCGTACGCATACATTGCAGATTAGTCAAAAATGGCTAAGTATGCAGAATTTCAGTTTATAATATCGAACTTCTGACGCGCATAACTTTCTCGTTTTAAAACATTTTTCATCCGTTCTTTGAACGGCGTAAACTTCACGGACTCAATTTTCATATGAAATAAGTTAGAAACAATTTGGGGGTCCGAAAGCCAAGTTATGGCTTGCCGAAATTCGGCAAAAAATCAATTTTTACACAAAAACTCTCAACCTCTATTTTCCTAACAAAATCAAACTCAAACCTCAACATCCCATATCTATAATTCAGCACCACAACATACCAATCACATTAACACAATAACCCACACATTTCCATCACCCACCATGCCTCATTTTCACAAAACTATCATACATAAACTACACAATTATACCAATCAACCACCAACATACCATCATATATACATATTCATTATTGCCAACTTATCACTGATCATCAAACTATCATTCATCATTCTAACTCCATCATAATCAATAAACACCAACAAATGTGCAATCCATATCAACAAATATCATCAAAAGTACTAAACAATTCACATACTCATGCATTCATTCCTATCCTATGGTCATCTAACCTAAGTTTTCACAAGACATTATATATTAAATACGAGAAATCAAATCATACCTTGGCCAATTTTCCGATAAACCCGAAACACCTCAAGCGTTCCCGCACCATAAGTTTCCAAAATTACAAAACCTCACCAACGAAACCCGGCCTCCGAAACTTGACCTCAAGCTTCCAAGTCCTCACTTTGACTCCAAACAACAATCAATTCTCAATCTAACATCACAATTATCAGTATAATTAATATGAAGTTCACTAATTCCACATTTCACAAAGGGTTTGAGGGTGCTTACCTTACCCACAACTCAAGCGAATTAAACCCGATAAAACCGACAAGCTAATTCGAACCTAAACACTAAAATCATATAAAATTCAACATGCACTCACATTGAATTTCGAAAATTGGGGGGAAGAAAACTGAAACTGAGAAGTGAGTTTTATACCTAATCAAGAACTGAGCTTTGTAAAGCTCTTCGCATTGCTGCAAACGATGCGACGATCAGAACTCCAGATCAAAAGTTATAAGGATTTGAAGATTAAATTGGAAATGAAGTTAAGGTTCTTACTTCCCCCACTTCTTTGCAGCGTGAAATGAAGTTATGGTAATGTTGCTTTATGGTGGACCACTTTTAATGGTATATTTTAGATGGAGTATTTATTTTGTAACTATATAAGTTGGACCACTTGTCTTTTGTAAGGTGTGGAACATGTTAAAGACCACTTTGATGCATTATATTATTCTAAGCATGAATGTCTTGTAGTAGTTGTTTTTTATTGTACACATTGTTATTAAAGACCACAACATTATTATATTATAGTAGGAAACAAAAAACACTTCATTCCATTCAATTTAAACAACATAAAATACACTTTTTGTAATTGCACTATGTTTAAAGCCAACAGTTACCACTTCATCAATAAATCTTTTTACACAGTACTGCAACTATTAGGATTACAAAGAAAAGGTAACCTATCATTTGCATCTTGATTTGCTTCTTCATATTTTCTTCCAACCTTCGAAGTTGCTCTTGGACCGAATTCAACTCAACACAGATTCTTCCTACACAAGCATCTACTTATCCAATTTCCACGTTCAACCTCTATGTGTCAACACTCAGTCTATCTATCCTTTTTTCTTGTGCATTAGCATCCATGATTTCACCGTCTACCCGACCAAAGTAATGCTGTGAAGCCAACAAGCAAACATCGCCAACCTTCTTTTCTTCATCAACCCACTCAAAAAATTTGCATCTCCTACTTGGGCAAGAAATGAATATTCTATTTGGATTCTTGGGTATACCATAACTTCTGAGAATCAGAGTGTCTCCACAGAAGCAACGAATTCTCCTTTCTTTTTACTTCAACCACTCACTTTTCATATCATCATCATTATCAATCCACTCAAAGAAACTGCATCTTGGCACTCTTTCACAAGCTACATATCTCCATCCATGGCTTGACACTTTCAAAGAAGACATAACAACAACTGTCTCTTCACAATAATACAGATGTCTTCTCTTGTTGAGACTTCTTGAATTTAAAATTCTCGAAGAGAGTTAGGTAGAATCCATGCAAGATGAGATAATTTCATAAGCAAATAGAAAGAAAAGGAGGAGAAGAGAAGAGTGAATAGAATAGGGTTCAAGAGTGTTATAACGATTATGTATGGTTATAGACATAGGTATTTTGGTCAATTAAACACATGTAAACGTCTACTTCGAATAGAGACCAAATTAAAAAAAAATTGGTATGTGGATCTAATTGAAAGGAAAAAAAATATAGGAACCTAATTAAAAATTTGGTGAAATTATAGGAACCAACAGAATAATTAAACCTTTATTTTATTTAAAAACTTTATCCACTAGGCTATTTGTTTCTTTAGTTTCATATATATATTTTTTAAAATATATTTAATATCTTATATCTTTGATTTTATTTGATTATTTATTTATTTTACTATTTTTTTTAAATTATCGTACCTTTTAATAGGTTTCAAGTCAGGTCAAACTTGTCAACAGATCATACTTGGTGTTTAATAAATAGTCCAAAAAAAAATTACAAGTCAAACTCAAACTAATAAATTTTATTAACTTATTGTAGGCCTGACCTGTTAAGGGTTAAGCTTGGCTAACATGGCATGTATTTACCCTACTTATTTTTATACACTAGAGACATAAAATTAAAAATTCACACACACACAAAAATGTGCGCTTATGCCTTACAATAAAACTAAAATTGAGTAATTGAGTAAAGAGAAAAGAAGTTTAGAGTGGTATTGAAACAAGAGTGAATACTCTTTTCGGTTCTTAACGATTTACTCGAAAAATAAAGCACTTGCTGATAATTTTAAAATACCAAATTGGTCCCCAACCATAAAAGATTTTGGTTAAATTAGTCTTTGTAATTGGATACCAAATAGTTACTGCTGATGTGTCGAATTAAGTGACGTGCCACACAAGAAAAAATAATTTAAAAAATATGGACTAAAAAGTCCTTCTTAATTTTTTATTTTATTTTCTTATTTTTTAAATTATTTTTTATTATTAATAATATTTTCATCTATTTTTCTCTGCACGCACCATTAACCATCTAAAGAGCGTTAAAAATATCATTTTCGCATCTCCAAATTTTCAAAGCATAAGAAACAAATAAAAACAAAGGCATAGATGTGGTTGTAGAGATCTGACAAGACAAGGGTGGAGCACAACAACTATTCTCCTAGTCTCTTTCTCTCATTATATCTTTCGTTCTCTCTTCTCTCATCCGCAAGCAATTCAGTGACTTCTCTTGTCACCATAGCTCTTTTTTTCTTTCTTTTTCTTCGGCTTTTAGTTTTTTAGATTACTTGCTTTTCAGTTTGGATTTTTAAAGTTAATGTGATTTGGATTTTATCTGTGAGCTTAAAATTTTGAATTTTATTATAATTCTTGTGGTAGAATTTTAATGAATACACGATGATTAGAGATGTTTTTATTGACTCATATGCATTTTTAATAAATTTTAAATCTCAAATTATATTTTACTTTTTATTTTCAATTGTTAAAGAGAAAAATGTGTGTGAGCAAGAGTGAATGAATGTGTGAGTGAATGTATTATCTGTATTTTAATTTGAGCCAATAATAAAACTAAAAAATTGATCAAAAAGTTTTGAAAACTAGAGATTAAAAAATGAGAGAAAGGATGTGTACGAAAGGAGAAGATTTTAAAAAATTATATATAAACAATGATGAGATAGGGTGGATTAAAAATTTGAAATTAAATTAAGTTTAAAAAAAAGATAATTTAAAAATTTTGTATAATTTTTAGAATTTTAATAATTTTGTTCATTAAAATTTATTTTTTATGAGTATAAAATTAATTTTATTTTTTTAGATTTACCAACATTATAAATTTGTATGAGTAAAAATAATAATTTATTTTTAAAAAAAATAAAAGAGTGAGTCAAATTAGTAAAATCACTTTTATCTATCTTAAATCTTAATAAATTTTGAATTCTCAATATTTTTTAGTTTTACTAATTTTTTTCATTTTTACATTTTATCTAAATAAAAAGTTTTTCGCATAAAAATAGAATTTTTTAATAAATAAAATAAATTTTTTATTTATTAATATATATAATCCTACAATTATTTATCATTAATAAATTTAAAAGATTTTTTTTAGCAAACTAATAATTCAACGATAATTGTAGGGTTAGTCTAAATAATTTATCTTCTCCAATTTTCAATAATTAATTAAGAGAGGATAAAAATGAATTGATTAAATAAGTCTGTAATAAAAATTTATATTAATAGTTAAAAATTATTAGATTATTTAAGATATTTAATTAAATTATTAATAATTATTAATTTGTACCCGTGAGTGTTCACTTAAATATATATTAAAAACAGAAAAGCTCCGCATATAAGTCCTAATGGCTTGTATGCTTTACAAGTTCATTTCGTAATAAACCAAAAAACGCGCTGCTACACATACGTCGAATACACGCGCTTTATAAATATCATGCGTATATATAACTACCAAATTTAAAAGATCTGTTTCCTTTTTCGTTCTCCTTATTTTCAGATTTGCTCGTTCTTCTTCTCTCGCCTATTCCTCCTTCTTCTCGATCGTTCTTTTCTCCTCCTTTCTCACTGGTATGTTCTTTGTCATTTACGTTAGTTTCTCTCTCTGCAACTCCAGCTTCGTTTTCTATTCGATTTCTAAAATCAAAGTTTGAATTCGTTTTTGAAGATAATGGATGATTCAACCTCAGATTGTCAGCTGAATCCAGGCGAAGTGAACGATGAATTTGAATCTAACGAAGTTTTTGAGGTTTGATTTACATAGGATTAGTATGAATTTTGTTGCAGTAATTTGTATAGCAATGTGTAGGGAAATAATTCGTGAACATTGACTGTCAAAATAATGCATGAAGATAAATCTGTGGATTGAATGTAATGTATTAGTTTTGATTAATTATCTGGAATTTATAGCAGACGCTCGGGTGTAGATCAGACCTTTTTTGGGTGTATTTTTGCTAGAAGTGTGGGTGTATTTATACTTTACTGCTTTTTTGTTATTTTAATTGAGTTGTTGTTGTTCAGGTGTATTATATCAGACATGATTGGGTGTGTTTTTAGTTTTTGACATGGTGTATTCTGCAGCCTGTGTATTTACAGTTTATGGCTTTTATTGTCATTTTAGTTGAGTTGTTGCGGTTCTGGTGTATCATATCAGACATGATTGGGTGTATTTGAATCATATCTATGGGTGTATTTGAATCATATCTATGGGTGTATTTATAGTTTTTGACATGGTGTATTCTGCAGCCTCTCTCTGTTGTTGATGACCAGTTTATTCCGAAGGTTGGAATGACCTTTACCACCCTTGAAGATGCTGGAAAATTTTACAAGAACTACGCCAAGGTTGCAGGTTTTTCTACACGAGTTCGGAGCACAAATAGGAAGGGAAACGAGATTAAGAATCAATTGATTACATGTAGCAGAGAGGGAAAATGGAAATCTAAAATATCTCCGACCGAGAAGACGAATCCGACAGCCGGTTTAAACTATCCTGCAAGAATTTATATACACACATTGAAGGATGTCGTTGCTTAGATCATTTCAAAGGTTGTGCTGGATCATTCACACCCCTGCTGTCCAAGTAAAGCAGAGATGCTCAAACAGCACAGGGAACTAAGCATGTCCATTCGTCGTACAATAGAGAATAACAAGGAGGCCAGTATCAGACCAAGCAAAACCTACCAATCATTTGTTGCGGCTGCCGGGGGTCACCGCGAGTTGAATTTTATCGAAAAGGACGTGAGGAATTACATTACCAGGGAAGTATTTGTTAAGAATGAAAGAGAAGAATCAGAATTTCTTTTTTGAGCTTGAACTCGAGGAGGATCAATCGATTAAGCTAGCTTTTTGGGCCGATGCAAGAAGTATAGCTGCCTTTGAGTATTTCGGAGACGTCATTTCATTTGACACCACCTACAATACAAACAGGTAACAAACTGCCCCTGTTTATGATGCTAAATTAATGTATTTTTATGAATCCGTAGCAGAGGTATATATTGGCTGTTTTTTGGGTGTATACGAAGCATGTGTTGGAGTGTACCTAATGATTTTGCATTCTGCACTATGGTAATTTGTTTTCAGGTATAATTTGGTCTGTGGCTCTTTTGTCGGGGTGAATCACCACGGTCAGTCAACACTTCTCGGATGCTCTTTGATGAAAAACGAAGAAATTAAATCATTCAAATGGTTATTTCAATGTTGGCTTCGTTGCATGGGAGAAAACGCTCCGAAAGGGTTTCTCACCGATCAATGCGCATCAATGAAAAGGGCTTTAGAGGCCTGTATGCCAACAACAATTCACCGTTGGTGTATTTGGCACATCATGAAGAAGATTCCAAGCAAATTAAACGGGTACAAGGGACATGCAGATATTGAACGAGCAATGAGCCAAATTGTTTTTAACTCTCATAGCAAAGACTCATTCGATAGAAATTGGAACGATTTTCTGCTGAATTTTGGTCTTGTGGACAACAAGTGGCTTTCAGGTAATGTCTTTTTAAAATCTGCAGCAGAGGTGTAAATTGCATATTTTTTCGGATGTATTTATAGTCTGTGTTTGGGTGTATTATGCAGATCTGTATGAATACCGTCATATATGGGTTCCTATCTATCTGGATCACCACTTCTGGGCAGGGATGAGAAGCAAACAAAGGAGCGAGAGCATGCATTCATTTTTTAACAAGTTTATCACTCGGAAAAGCTCGCTTATTTAGTTTGTCAAACAATACGATAATTGCCTCGGAAGCAGGGAGCAAGCAGAGAGAGAATCAGATGCTGCAGATTTTCATACGGTCATACCGTGTGCAACCAAATCCTCCATTGAAGCTCAGTTTCAAGATGTGTACACTCATCAAAAGTTTAGGAAAGTCCAAGCACAATTCAGAAGAAAGGCAAATTGCATCACCAGATTAACGAATTCCGCTCTAGGCTATTCAGTATACGAAGTCGGAGAACAAGTTTTCAGCTCAATATTCAACAAGTTTGTGGTTACTTACGACTCAGTTGCAGCCGAGGTAAAATGCCAATGCTTATTATTCGAGTCGAGAGGGATACTGTGTCGTCACGCACTAAGCGTGTTAAGCTTTGAACAAGTAAGCCAAGTGTCACCTAGATATATACTGGAACGATGGAGCAAGAAGGTAAAGAGGCGACACACACACATCAAGAGCAGCCACGACGAGCCACTGATGGAGCCAAGAAGCAAGAGGTTTGACCAATTGATTTTTCGTTCGCAAAATATTTGCGAATTTGCATCCAAATCGGAGGAGCTGACTGCATTTTTGCACCGTGCGTACGATAACGTCATGGCTGAGATGGAATCATTAAAAGCCAAAAGGAAGGGGACATCTTCTTTATCCCACGAAGACGCCAACTTGGAATCCGTTAACGAGCTTCAAAGCCCGCCAAGGATCCGAACAAGAGGACGTCTAAAAAATAGGCTAGGTTCAAAGTTGGACAAACAGATTGCAAATGCCACAAAGAAGAAGAAAACGAAAGTTTTAAGCGAGGTAAAAGTAATGTTCTTTAAATTTGTGGTGATTGAGTTTATTTTTCTCGTTAATAGTTTAGCTAATATGTGACTGTTATATTCAGATAAACCTGTTTGATGCTGCATCAGTGGTGCATTCAAATAACAGGCAATATCAAGGACATGTTATGAATTATCAGTTTACGGTACCAGCAACAGTAGATAACTCTTTGGGTGTATAGTTTTACAGAATATGGGTGTAAAAGCACTGTTTCTCTTGGGTGTATTTTTGTGAATTCACATTTTACATTTTAAGTGTTTAGGGTTCAGGGTTTTAGTCTCAAAGCATCATGGCGGGATAGATTTCAGGGTATATATTCAACTTTATTTTGGTTTAAAAAATCGCAGGTTATGGGTGTATATTTGATTTGATGTTTTTCTTCATATTTTGGTACCTGTAATTCATACATTTTGAATACAGCACAGACAGTTTAACAGCACATACAATTTGGGTGTATATTTTAAGCAATCTTGGGTGTATATGAAACTTCCCGTTGGGTGTAAAATTTATAATCTGTCTTTAGATCTGCCTTGATGTTTTCCTTCATATTTAACCACCTGTAATACAACTTTTGAATACAACACAGACAGTTTAACAGCACATATAGTTTAACTATGGAAAAAAATTTCATTGAATAGAAGTTGTTTATAAATGGCAATTTTTGACAGCATTTGTTCAATTTACAAACTAGCTAGCAGTTGGATTACTCATTTTCTATATCAGTAGAATTTATCTGACAAAACGGACTCAATAATACGGAGGATGGCTTCGACAGTCTTATTGCATTACTCGCTCTAATTGCTTCATCTCTCTCTTTACTCATTTCATTGAATAGTATCCGCGAAGCATACTCCACTCTATAGTGGTCCACCTTGTCCTACAATTAAAAAGTATATTCTGTTTAAACAGCAATATTAATTCAGTAAAGTAATACAGAGTTATATAGTTCTAAAGACAGTTACCTGTTTCCAATTATCCCATTCATACTTCCCCTTTTTAATGTTTTCCGGCTCAATTAACTCAAGCCACTTCATAACGTAGATAGCGCAGTCATATCTGAAAATGAAAAAAATAAATTACAAATCTCATTAAGGAAAGTTTAATGTTCAGAGTCACAAATTTATACGTTGATTTTTGGCCTGATATTTTGACGTATGATGCTTTAATTTCCTTTTCCTTCTCGCCTTTCTTCAGAGGTTCCCCGCCAACATATGCTCTCATTCTTGAAATTACATATCCCTTAAATACCAAAACAAATCAGTAATACACCCAACTTGATCAACAAAATACACCCAAATGGTACCACAAAATACACCCAAAGGAGAACACAGAGCCAACTTACAGTGAATTTATTAAGCTGCTTTCTGTCCTCGCTTGGAGCTTTCTTGTGTAGCGGGTCAAGTATGTGAAATCTCCGATTTCTTGTATCAATCACCCATAACCACCAATGGTCCGCGTAGCAAACAGGTGCAAAAATCTGAAGGATTGCCATATTTCAACAGTGTGTTATTTTATTTGGCATATAAGTAAAGAACGGTACTAACAAATTTTACAAATGAAAACTTACATATGGATGCGAAGTTAATTTTTTTGCATTTATGAAGGGAATAAAACTTGGGTAGTCTTTCACCCTGAATTCTTTATTGGTTCTAGGTGATATAAATTCCCCTTTTGGGTGCTTCGAAACGGCCATGTTCTGCAACAATTGTGAAACAACAAATGAAATACTGAAAATACACCCAAGTGAATACTATAAATACACGCAAATGACTACACAACTTACACCCAATTGAACTTAAAAAATACACCCAAATGAATACATAAAATACACCCAAAATTCGTAGAAGTAACACTTACCACAATATCGGGGGGGGGAGACAGTATACTTGTTCTTGAAACCTTTTATCATTTGTCTGGTTGAGGATGAGGCACATGGCAGATACAATCTAGAAATATATGCCGAAATTAATTTATATTAATAAACATTGCAGTAAACTTTGGTGTAAAAACATTAATGTTATTCTTATATTACCTCAGCTTCTATAAAAGTTGCTGCCTGGAGTGATGCAATGTGCATTTTTGTCAAAATATATTTATCTTGGGCCATCAAAGTGCACATGTTCTCATACTCGTTAGTTGTGCCATTTGCGTATGTCTTCACTCGTGTACCCCAGATGTAGCACTTCTGTTTCATATCATCCGTATTCTGATTTATTGCCGCAGGAGTTTCAAACCTCCCAGAACTTTCTCCCCCAGTCTCCCTTTGAATTTGTGGACTTTTACTCTCTTCTTTCGCTGTATTTCTTGCTATTTTTTGTACCAAATTATCTAATTGTTCTAGCAAATTTGCAGCTTCTGGAGATTTTGCCCTTTCTGCCTCCTGCGTTGACGCTCCCTCTTGCGTTGATGCTTCTTCTTGGCTTGAATCAGTGAGGCCAATGTTGAATGATGGCATCTGATCTTTTTTAGGAACATACGATGCTGTTCGTACCATCATCAATAGGGCGGCAGCCTCTTCTGCGGCTGGATAACTGCGTCATCATGTATAACGTATTATAAGAATAAGAATATACGGATGATAAGCAAAGATTGATTTCAGTCTGATGAACTTACATTTTAGTTGGAGCTGGGGGAAGCGTGGGTGTGCTTTCTTCAAGTTGTTGGGCGGGTTCAGGAGTGCTGCACAGTTACACACAAATTAATCATGGCGTAAAAAAAACTATTCAGGAACAATATACACCCAAACTGTTACCAAATATACACCTGAACTGTAACCCAATATACGCTCAAACTCTAAACAAATAATACTATTTCTTACGTTTTTGTAGTTCCTTCAATTTGTAGCAGAGGGGTTAGTTCAAAATCTGTCTCAGGTGTTTCTTCAAATTCCGGCACAGTGGTTGTTTGGGACACTGGCACAAAAACTTGAATCGGAACTCTAAACAAGAAGAAAAATGAAAGGTTAACAGCGCCTTTGAAAATAATAAGGTTATAAGGTTGAAATATTCTTGAAAAACTCACATTGCAAGTGCTTCCGACGGTGTCTGTTCCCTCGCAACCATCATATTCGAATCAGCCGGCTCACTGGCTGACTGCTGAACCGGACTTAACCTAAAATACACCCAAAGAAAGTCAAAAAAATACACCCGAACAATTCAAAAAGAAGACAGGGTTTGTTTTTTGAGAACTTACATACTTGCAGTTTTTGCTTTTTTTCCTGCCTTTTTTTCTTGAATAAAATAATAAAGGGCTTTTTTTCTAAAAAATATATATACAGAATTAGAAGTAGAAGGTAATAGAAGAACAAAAGTAACAGTTATTTGAAAGAGAAATTACATGCTCTCTGACGGCTGGTTTACACTACTCTGTTCTGTGCGTCCTTGAGAGGAAGGATCATCACTTCCCAAGTTCACAGCCGGTATGCTAAACAGATTTCATGTTATTCAGACAAAATAAGAGACATGTATAAAATACACCCAAATGAATGCACAAGATACAACCAACTGAATGGACAATATACACCCAACACAACAAACGAAATATCCCAACTTAATAAACAACATACACCCAACTTGATCAACAAGATACACCCAAATGGTTCCACAAAATACACCCAAATCATGATAACAAGATTTTATTAAATAAAGCTTCTTATGAGACATTGCGACCTTCTGTTGATCGCAGGTCAGCTTCGTTCTCCCTGCGAAACAAGAAACAATTATTAGCAAAGAAAACACACCAAAATCTGAAATAGACACCCCAGCAAGACATACCCCTCTGCAGCAGATTTATCAACATTTTCTCTTATCAATTCATCTAGTTCTTCACTTGATATTTCATATCTCTCACTACATTCATAAAAGAAGATGTTAACAAAAATAATTACGATGATAGACGGTAATATAGCTTACGAGGTACTGTACCCATCAAAGTATTGATCTTCTTCAGGAGATGAATCCTCTACAACAACTTTTTTCTTTTTTGATTGTGTTTTGGGTGGAAAAAAAAGTATGAATCAGAAATAAAAAATTAATTTTATCACAGAATATTTATCCAAAGAAGTGCTTACTTTTTTGGTGTTGTTTTTGTCTTTTTCTTTTTCTTTTCCTTCTCCACCGGTATTGATTCTTCGCTTCTATAAGTTAATAAGAGACACTTCAGTTAATACACGAAATCTTTATAATCAAGCCAAAAGAAAGGAGTAATAATTTCATAACATTACTCATCACTTGATTCAGATTCAGATTCTGAATCAGAATCTGACTCCTCTTGACTCTTCTTTCTTTTTCTGGAGTCCAATCTGGAAGGCAAACAATCATTATTTAGAAAATACTAAAGATATAAAATACACCCAAATGAATGTACAAGATACACCCAACTTAATGGACAATATACACCCAACGCAGCAAAAGAAACACACCCAACTTACTAAACTACATAGACCCAACTTGATCAATAAAATACACCCAAATGGTTCCACAAAATACACCAAACTCCAAAAAGAAATTACACCCAAGTATGGTACTTACTTTTTTCCCTTTTTGCTGGGATATTTCCTTGGTGAATCCTCTGAGTCTTCTTGAGTCTCAGACTCAGAGGTAGAATTGTCACTGTCAGTAGTTGTTTCTGTCTCCGAAGACGATGTTGAACTCGCTTTCCTTTTTTTGTTTTTTTTATTTCTTGTTTTTTTCCTTTTTTCTATTTTTTTCATTTTTTCTCTTGTCCCCGCCATCTTTACAATCCCCTGAAACATTAGATATTTTAGTTAGCAGCATTCAGGTAAATAAAATACACCCAACATATTATGTTTACTTACCAAAATTTCCTCTGTTTCTGCACTCATTCTTTCCACCAACTGCTCCTTACTCCAGTTGGCAATCCAGGGTTTTGGTGGTCTTTCAGCCCTCTTCTTGCCTTTGTTTTTTGAAAGATGAAAGTAAATTATCATCAGGGCAAAGAGGCAGCCATCAATTGCCTTCTTCTTTTTTTCCTTGTAGTCTGTGATGCCCTTGACGATGAAGGTCAAAACATGCCCCGTCCAGTTTCGCTCCGTAATGCCGTCCATCTCAAAAATTGGGGCCAGGTGCACAGGCGAGATTTTGTTTATCGTCGTTGGCAAAAGGAACGCCATCTGTATATAGAGGATGAAAATCCTCTTGAACATTAGGCGTTCCTCTTCGTTACCAACGCCGATATCCATCATCTCATCGGTAAGACTTTTGAGGGTCTTATCCTGGAATCTTCTAAATATTATTTTGTCATCCTCAAAAAGTTTCTTATACTCGACTTTCTGAGGAAATAGATCTTCTACAAAAAGAAAAACAACAAAGTATCAAAGTCGGTTCAAATACACCCAAGCATCAACTTAATATACACCTATAATTTTTAGCTAGTTACCTGTTACATTGATGCCAAGCGCATCATCTATCTTTCTTGGTGTTATTTTGAAAGAACCATATCCTGTTTCCAGTCTGTTCTCCCCAAGTTTGAAGTTGTTTGCCAGCTCCCTTAACAGTTGGTGATGCACCCTTAGTGGTGGGATGTGCATCAACCCACCGAATCCGAGATCCCTCACTATCGCCTTCTTCTCCTCAGTCATGTTTCTGAATTTATCACTTAGGAGATGTGTGGCACACTTAAGGTCTTTTGTTTGGTTTCTTGCTGCCATTTTCTCTGAAATGAAAAATATACCCAAAGATATCAGTAAGATACACCCATTAATAACAGTAAGATACACCCATATATATGAGTCAGATACACCCAAAGATATCAGTAAGATACACCCATTGATAACAGTGAGATACACCCATAGATATGATTCAGATACATCCATATATATCAGTCAGGTATCACTCAAACATGCTTCAATATACAAGGTCAAGCAACATTACACCCCCCAATCTACGGAATATACCCCCAAAAATCAGTTACCAGAAGATCTAGAACAACAAGAATAAGAGTAAAACCTAGAACAACAACGTAGAAGAACAGTGTAACAAAGAAGCAAGAATAACAGTAAATCCTAGAACAACAACGTAGAAGAAAAGTAAAATCGAGTTCGTAATCTGTAAAATATATAGGAATCGTAATGTAACGTACCTTGAGTATTGTTGCTTTGTTTTCTCTGGAGATTCTTGATGGAGAGTTTGATGGTGTGTTGATGGAGGTTTCGAAGGTTAGCGACGAGTTGTATATTTTGATTTTCGAATTTTGCTCGAAAATGGAAGGGTTGCGTTTTTTTCGAATTGCTTTGAGAAGTGGAAGAAGTGGAAGAGTCTACCATTACTCGAAGCGTACGTAACCGTTTGAATGGGAATGCGTGAATGTTACGCTCCATTCAATCCCTCTTCATGCGCATGTATTATTTATGGGCTGGACCAACTTGTAAAACTTGTAACTCGTTTTTACTTGTATGTGTAGCAGACCCGTATTAAAAAATGACCAAAAAAAATAAGTATATACTAAAAAGTCGAAAAGGGAAAGGATATACTAATTTAAGGACAGAAATCAAAAGAGAGACAAATCTTACCGTTTTCGCTCCAAGTGATCTACTATCTTTTCAACGTAATTTCGTTCTCTTGTCACACGCTATACTCGGCTCTACAAACACGCCCTTTTTTCTTCCTCTCTCTCTCTCTCACTGTCTCGTACTTCTCACTCTCACTCGCCTCCGTCACATCTTGCCGGAGCTCCATTTCCCGGCCAAACCCCCGCCGGCGAGATCCGTCCGGCACACCTCCCACACTTCCCCCAAAAAATGGTTTAACAAACAAAGCTTCCATCTCTGAAAAGAAAAAACAAAAAACAAAAAGAGAAATCTTCTCTCTCTCATTCTCTTTCTTTCTCTCTCTCTCAAACATGTGTCGTTTTCTTGTTGTTGTTGTTGTTGTTCTTCTACAGTGTCTTCTCTTCCACATTTTCGCACTCACCGCTTCGGTTCCGAATAGTAACGACGCACTGTCCCTCCTCGCTTTCAAAAACTCCGTCTCCTCCGACCCCTCGAACCTTCTACAACAATGGAACAACGCCACTTCCTCCACCTTCTGCAACTGGCGCGGCGTTACTTGCGGCGGTTCTGGCAGAGTCACTGCCCTCCGCATGACCGGCCTCGGCGGCGGCCAATTGTCTCCCTCCCTCGGAGACTTGTACGAGCTTCGCGTCCTTTCCCTTCCCGGAAACATGTTTTGCGGCGAGATTCCGGCGATCCTTGGTAACCTCCGGCACCTCGAGGTTCTCGAGCTTCAACAGAACAACTTCTCTGGGAAGTTACCCTTTCAGATGAGTTACCTGCATTCTCTTCAACTCGTTAACGTCTCTGGTAATGCTCTCAGCGGTTCAATTCCGAGTTGTTTCGTTGGGAGCGTGAGAACCGTTGATTTGTCGAACAACCGGTTTTCTGGTAAGATCCCAGTAGATGGTTTAACCAACGGCTGTGATTCGCTGGACTACTTGAGGCTTTCGCACAACTTTTTGATCGGTGAGATTCCACGCCAGATTGGGAAATGTAGGAACTTGAGGTACCTTTTTCTCGATGGGAATATCTTGGAAGGGGGAATCCCAAATGAGATTGGTTTCGCTTCTGAGCTTAGGGTTCTAGATGTTTCTAGAAACAGCCTCACCGGCAGGGTCCCCAAAGCGCTTGGCAGTTGCTTGAAGCTTTCGGTTATTTTGCTAACTGATTTGTCTGATGATGAGGAAGAAGAAAATGAGGGAAGCTTGGGTTATAATGATAGCTTTAGAGGAGAGTTCAATGCGTTTGTTGGGAATGTTCCTCACGAAGTTCTCTTGATTCCCAGGTTGCAGGTCTTTTGGGCGCCAAGGGCGAATCTTGCTGGACGTTTGCCTGGCCGAGGCTGGACGGATTCTTGCGCGCTGAGAGTGCTCAATTTGGGGCAGAATTATGTATCTGGTGTTGTGCCGGAGAGTTTGGGGATTTGTAGGAATTTGACCTTTTTGGACTTGAGTTCTAACAGTTTGGTTGGATATCTGCCTTCACAGCAGCTCAGGGTTCCTTGTATGGTGTACTTCAATGTCAGCAACAACAATATATCTGGCACACTTTCAGGGTTTGGGAATGGAAGCTGCGGTTCAACTGGCACCCCTGCTGCAAAAGACCTTGAATTCCTTGAATGGGAAGGATACAATGGTACATACTTTAGTATTCCTGTTTGGAGATTTTTGAAGAATCCTCTATTTGGATCAAGTTTAGAAGATAATAATAATACTGTCATTAGCCATGATTTCAGTTGGAATAGGTTTGGTGGATTGTTACCTATGTTTTCTCTTGGAGATAATCTTTTTACTGCAAATCATAGAGTTTCTTACATGCTGTTTCTCAATAATAATGAGTTCAATGGGTCTTTGTCAAACCAGCTTGTTTTGAACTGTAATGATCTTGAGGCATTGTCAGTTAACTTAAGTATGAACCATCTGTCAAATGGGGACTCGCCAGCATTACTGCTGGACTGTCTACGGTTGACAGTTTTTGAAGCAGCATACAACCAGATCAGTGGGTCAATTGGAAAGGATATAGGTCACTTGATGATGCTTCAGCGTCTTGATTTGAGTGGGAACAAACTATTTGGATCTTTGCCTGATGAATTAGGAAGCCTGAAAAACATGAAATTGATGCTTTTAGCAGGAAATAATCTCACTGGGGAAATTCCTTCCCAGCTTGGTCAATTGGCTTACCTTTCTGTTTTGAATCTTTCTCACAATGCTCTAGTGGGAACGATTCCAGCAAGTCTGTCAAATGCCACTAATCTTGAAATTCTGCTGCTAGATCACAATAAGCTTTTTGGGGAAATACCTTTATCCTTTTCAACACTTTCCAAACTTGTTCAGCTAGATGTTTCTTTCAATAATCTTTCAGGTCATATTCCTTACCTTCAGCATCCAAATGATTGTGGTTCCTATAAAGGGAATGAACACCTGCACTCTTGCCCTGATCCATACTCTGATTTGCCTGCTTCCCTTCCAGTCCCTCTTGAAGTCAAAAGTTTGCACAGACACAGGAAATCGAGGACATTGGTTATTGCCTTGGTGACTTCTGGTTCTCTAGTTATTTGCATACTTATGGGAGTCGTATTGATGATCATTTTTGGGAGGAGTAAATTTGGTCGCCTCAGCAGTCTTAGAAGAAGACAGGTGGTGACTTTCCAGGATATTCCAACTGAATTGAGTTATGATGGTGTGGTCACCGCAACTGGAAATTTCAGCATTCGATATCTAATCGGCACAGGTGGTTTTGGGTCAACTTACAAGGCAGAACTGTCTCCTGGTTTTCTTGTTGCCATAAAGCGGTTGTCAATAGGTAGATTTCAAGGAATTCAGCAGTTTGAAACGGAAATAAGGACATTAGGTAGAATTCGGCACAAAAATCTTGTGACTCTTATTGGCTACTACGTAGGAGAGACAGAAATGTTCTTGATTTACAACTACCTCTCTGGCGGAAACCTTGAAGCCTTCATACATGACAGGTCAGGGAAAAAGGTGCAGTGGCCAGTTATTTACAAGATAGCGAAAGACATAGCAGAGGCCCTCGCTTACCTTCATTATTCTTGTGTTCCCCGCATAGTTCACCGCGATATCAAGCCTAGCAACATCTTACTCGATGAAGAACTTAATGCCTACCTGTCTGATTTCGGCTTGGCAAGATTGCTCGAGGTTTCTGAAACCCATGCCACCACTGATGTGGCAGGCACATTCGGTTATGTTGCTCCTGAATATGCCACCACTTGCAGGGTGTCTGACAAAGCAGATGTCTACAGCTTTGGTGTAGTGTTGTTAGAATTGTTGTCTGGAAGAAAGTCACTTGATCCATCATTTTCTGAATATGGGAATGGATTCAATATCGTACCATGGGCTGAGTTGTTGATAACCGAAGGTCGTTGTTCTGAGCTATTCTCATCTGCTTTGTGGGAAGCAGGTCCAAAGGATAAGTTGTTGGCACTTCTAAAGTTAGCACTAACATGCACAGTAGAAACACTTTCCATTCGGCCATCGATGAAGCAGGTTCTTGAGAAACTGAAACAACTGAAATGTTGAAAACTTTAAGCAATTGATGCCAAAACAGCAAGAGATGCTGCTGTTTGTAACGATTGACAATACCAAGGTAAGTGTGATCTTATATAACGGTTTTATCTATCTTATCATTCTGATGGTATTTTTACCCTGACATACAACTAAAATAAAGTTCTCTATGGCCCATATGCACATGGATGGACTAAAGTGTTTGAATTAGTTTTTATGAATAGAATTAACATTGGTATCTAATGTCATGGATAATACCTATTCTTTCGTTTTAGTTTTATGGTATTAATTTTGTCCCTTATAGTTTTTGCATTAATCCTGTTTGATCAGAATCAACCCAGACTATATTGACACCATACCCTGTATAAATCTCGATGCTCAATAAGGGGCTAATTAAGAAAGAAATTTAACAAACTCAATAAGGGTCTAATTGATAAATGTATAGAATATCAGTATTTTCACCTTCGGCGGGTCCATCATACTTTGGTTTATGTGATCATAGTGAATTTTTTAATGTGCTAATCATGTTTCCCAATTTTATCATGTTGAACAGATGACTTGCAAAAGGGTTACTATGTTCAATAGCTGCAAAGATGACCAGTTTCTTTCTCGTTACCCGGGATTCATGATCATCATGGGAACAAACAAATGAGCGGTTACAACAAAGCCTGTGTTCCCACACCATTCAATGGTGGTAAGGATGTGAATCGATCTGGTGTATGCACAATTTTATGCTAACAGTTTTCACACCAACTGAAGTGTTCATCTTTTCGCTTCCTCTGAGGCCATGTGAGTTGCATGATGGAATCTACTTCTTAATGAGTTTGAGACTCTTTCTATCGAAGGGGTAGTTACGTAACCGCGTGGGAGCTATGAAGATCCAAGATTCTTTTATTGATTGGTGACAAAGCATATTTGTCATCTTTCTTAAACGGGTTTGAACTTTGAAATTCTTGCTCAGTGAGTGTTAGTGGAATAGATAGATAAATATGCCAAAAAGTACAAGTCACATTTTCAAAATTTGTAGATGTAAATGTAAGTCGATCATTAATGTATTGATGTAGATAAGACCTATGAGAAATCTTGGTGCTAACTCGGCAGAATAGGATGCCAGGACGGTTCTCGATCTTTGTTTTTAGTACTTTTTTCGTTCCAAATGTAAATAGAAAATAGACAGAACGCAATGCTTAACAGTGGGTAGGACAGCACATCAATCGCCTAATTCAATTATTAATTGTTTTTTTCCCCAGAACTTTTTTCGTTAGAATCATTTTGAGTGGATTAGTAAATCATACATTTTAACGGAAAAATTGATACACATTTTTTTAGCCGTCAAAAAAGTTTAGATACTAAATTTCAGCTATATTAGACTAATATTCTAGGGAGCTGTAATCTATTTTCATATATTGGGTGATTATTGTATGTTAGATAAAATCTTTTATCAAAATCTCTTCCTGGTAAAAGTTAGCATTGTATGGCACTATAGTGATTAGCGCTCAGGAAACTCTTTGAATAATGAATACCGAGAAGATTCAAGAATCAAATTGTTTAAGTTGTCACAAAAAATAAAAAAAAAAAGAAATTGCTAATTTAAGTTCTGAACTTTTACAATGTTATTTAACTAGAATCAGTAGTAACAAGTGACAAAATTTTTTATGACTATTGAATTAAGAGTCATAATAATTTAAAGTGACAAAAGGAATCTGCTTAGGAATATTTTTGGCTGCAAGAGAGAATATTCGGTCAAACAGTTTTCAATATATATGCTCCAAAAATGTTATTTGTGCACACTAATATTATATTTTACACCCATTCATTTCTTTTTTTTTCTATTTTAATTGTTTTTCTTCTCAATTTATTTTATTTTCCTTTGTTATTCATTATTTTCTATTATCCCTATCCCCAGTCCTATTTTTTTATTATGAAAAATGTTATTTGCATATTTTTGTAATATGACTTTTTTTTAAAGAAAATCTTACAATTAAAGTTTGCTCCAATGTGTATAATAAAATTTGTTTTACTCTCTAAAAAAAGTTGAACAATATATATATATGTATATATATAAAGAATGATGCAATTATTATTATTATTATTATTATTATTATTATTATTATTATTATTATTGATACGTAACCTATACTTCGGCCACCAAAAAGTTTGGAGTGAAACGATAAAGTCGGACTCGATAACTTAAAAAAGAAGACGTGGTCAGCAAAATTTGCTCACCTCAAACAGAACTCGATAACTGACCCAAAATCTCGGACATATCCACATAACGGACAAAACATCATCTATAAAGTCGAATACACAATCTCGGCTAAGGATCAGGTTATACTCTCAGTTTTATATTAGCTTAGCACATTCATTAAATCTCCTTATTGACTTGAGTATCGGAGTATCTTTTGCAGGTATTCCCGCCGCGGTGTTCAGTCCAGGCTGACATATAGCTCTCTCTCCTCAACTACACATTACTCGGAAACCACTATAACTCGGCCACTCTTGTTCGGACGAATCACTTGGCGCCCACCGTGGGGCCGGAATTTATCTAACCCAACTATTTTCTTTGCCTAGCTTTTTACTCTTTTTTGCAGGATTCCTGATCCTCAAGCATGGCCGATAATGGAATCCAACAACCCACACAAGCAGAGCTCCTAGCTCAGATTGTTGAGCTTTAGGCAGAAGTTCGGTGGATAGCCGAGCTGTCTTCCGCCAATAATGCTGGAAAGTATGAGGAAGAAAACTCCAAAAGCTCGGCCCAGGACAATACAGACCCCCTGAACATTAGCCCGCCAAAGGAAAAGCTGACCTTAGACAACCCTGTCTCCGAAGAGATCACCAATTTTTAGATGCTGAAAAACTTCGTGCTACCCACCGCCCTTGAGCCATACAAGGGGTTTGGTGATCCCCGCGCTCATGTTAAGAAATTCCAATCTATGATGTTTTTAATGGCGCTAACAATGAACATGTGCTTTGTCGAGCTTTTCCTACTTATTTTGATGGTGCTGCATTACTTTGGTTTTCCAAGTTGTCTGCAGGTTTAATTTCTTCTTTTGAGGAGCTGGCGAGATCTTTCATCGATTACTTTGCCGCATCAAGAATATATGTGCACGGATCAGACTACCAAGGCACAATCAGACAAGGACAACACGAAAGCCTAAAGGACTACATGACTCAGTTCGCTGAAGCAACCATGGAGATTCCAGACTTAGACCCGGCAGTCCACCTACATGCCCTTAAAACCGGCCTCAGAGCTGGCAAGTTATGGGAGACAATTGCGGTAACCAAACCAAAGACGCTAGAAGAGTTCCGAGAAAGGACTACAGGTCAAATGGAGATCGAAGAGCTTCGTGAAGCTCAGAAAACAGACAAACAACCGCCCAGAAGAGACGAGGAGAAGGTTTTCAGATTACCGAGCAACAAGGAACCAAAGAAACTTTTTAAGGTCACACCAAAATTCAATACCTACACCAGATACAACACGAAGGGAGAATATAATCAAGGAGATCCTCAATGTCAAAATAGTAAAATCCCCTGCCCGAGCAGGAAGCTACCAAGATCAAAGGTTCGTAGATAGAAGCAAGCATTGCGCTTTTCATCAAAAGTTCGGACACACTACGGATGAGTGCATAGTAGCCAAAGACCTACTTGAAAGGCTAGCCCCCCAAGGGCTCCTAGACAAATACGTCGAAGGATGTAAAACCAAAGAAAACAGCTCGGACCGAGTGAGCATCCACGAGCATCGACAGACAAGGACAAAGGAAAATGGACATTACCTAACCCACCAAGAGGCATCATCAACTACATATCAGGAGGCTACGCGGGTGGAGGCGAAACGACCTCGGCCAGAAAACGGAGTTATCGGGCGATGCTAGCGATTGAAGGAACAACACACCTCAGAAGAGAAAAAGATCCAGACGTCACAATAACATTCAATCAATCAGACATGAAATCAGCAAGCCATACTCTCGCCGATCCAATGGTAATCTCCATTCAAGCTAGAAAGCTGTTGGTAAGAAAAACATTACTAGATCCAGGTAGCAGTGCCGACATTTTATTTTATTCCACTTTCAAAAGAATGAAATTATTAGAAAAAAACAATGCAACCTTCCTTTGGAGAGCTGGTCGGTTTCTCTGGAAAAAGGGTCCCATTATGGGACATATATAGTTAAAGATGACAATAGAAGAGGACCTTATGTCAAAATCAATTGATATCCAATATCTGATAGTAGACTGTTATAGCCCTTATAATATCATCATTGGAAGACCTGCTCTGAATGCATTTAGGGCAATAGTCTCTACTTTACATCTGTGTGTTAAGTTCCTCGAGCAGGAAAATAGGATAGCAATAGAGTATGTAGATCACCAAGAAGCTCGACAGTGCTATAATGCCAGCTTAAAGCAAAATCCGGTAAAACAAACACCTCGACCACAGGTGCAAGCCATCCACAATACGGCCGAGATCTTGACATTATCCGAACTTGATCCAAGGGAGGATTTCAATGAAAAACCTCAACCAATGGACAACCTCCAACAAGTAATGTTAACCAACAATGACAAGCAGTTCACACACATCGGAGGAGGAGGTATCCGTAAATTTGAAAGGAGAAGAAGATGATGTATGTATATGTATTTGAAAAAAGAAAAAAAAGAAGAAGCGCAGGAGAGAAAAAAAGAAGAAGAAGAAACGGGAATAGAAGGAAAAGAAGAAAAAACGCGTATAATAACACTCTTTTAACGAGAGTAATTTTTCTTAGTGTTGAGCCTACTTAAATAAACTTAAATAAAAAGATACTTGAATATGTAACCATATTTTGTTAAAATTCAGGATTCTCAATGTAATAAAAAATTTTTAGAAACTAAAATATACAATGCAAAATTTTTTACGGATCTATTTGAGTATATTCTCTCGTTTATATTAAATAAAGTATATCGCACTCTTTATTAACCAGACAAATTTTAACTTTCTATTTTCTTATGTTTTATATGAATTATTAAAATTTAAAAGAGTAATATGCCAATCACATTAATTTTAAGCCTTTAACAGGGGCGCGATACATTAAATTCTGAAAAAATACTGCAAGAATGAAATTTCAAATCTTTTTGGGCCCTTAGAAAAAAAAGAGGTTCTCGCTGCGATTGCCGCCGAGGCTGGAGTTGAAGCAGTGGCACCAACAGGCAACAGCGACATCCACTTAAATGAAGACGATCTTGAGTTGACAAGGAAGAGAAACAAAGATGAGCGGGTCACGACTGTGCTCCTTGCTCGTCGAATTAGGGTTTGAAGGTTCCGAATCGTTGGACCCTGACAGCTTCGAATGGCCGTTCCAGTACGAACAAACTCGCCCCGTCCTCCACTGGATCTGCTCCAGCCTCCGCCCCTCCAACATCCTCTCCCTCTCTGATCTCTCTCAGTATGAGCAATTCAAGAAAGAAGGGAAGCTTTTGGAGGTGAATTCGATACATTCTTTGAAAATTTTCATCATTGCATTGCTGAATTTGAAATGCCGTACTGAATCGTTGTTGTTGAATGTTGATCAACAGGGGGAAGATTTGGACTTTGCTTATGATAGCATTTTGGCCTTCTCTGACACCAGAGACAACCAGGAAGCCGTCTTTGGCGCCGCCGAAGAGGGATTGAAGGATATAAGGTTCTCTATTTCTATCCATTGCCATATGCGTTTCTGTGTTCATGTTTTGGTCAATTCATGGTTGCTGAAGCTAATTTTGATTGATTGCTAACTGCAAATTTAAGTTGTCGAAAGTTGTCTAAGTGTTGATGCTTCTCAAATCCATTTTTGAGTGTATGATAAATGTTAGCAAGAAGCAAATTTGCATAAGTGATGGGCTATGAACTACTGACACAAAGTAAGTAAGGTTTTGTGTCGAACATGTGTAGTGTGCAATACTCAAAGACATCCACACATGTCATAGATGCAATCATATTTGACCAATTATATTTTCCCTTTCAAGTTCATTGGCACTTCAAACATGAGTTAGATGTAGTGTCATTAGGATCCAAAACACCAGTATTATTTGTTTGAATATTGGTAGTAGTGAATAACTGAATAATGGTAATTTTACATTTATAAATGCTCGATTACCATATAAATTTTGAAACTTTATATATCTATATCCCATGTCTCTGTCTTGTCATTTAAAAAAAAAAAATGGTGTGTCTACCTGTCCGTATCTGTGTTTTGTCAAGTATCTGTGTCGATATCCATGCTTCGTAGGTCAGGGATGCTTTGGCAATATCTCTTTTCATAGTATATTTTGGGCAGATGATAGGGTTTTTCTTTTACTTCTGAAAGTAACATCTCAAGTGCAACAGAAACTATTAGTTTGCACCCACTTTGCATCCAAATCAAATTCAGCCTGAGTGCGTGTTTGGGTTTCCGTTTGCTCTTGACATAAATTCTAACTATTTTAACTTAATTTCACTATAAATGCAATAGGCACTACCTTGTTACCCTTTTTTAGCTTATATTTTTCTTCAGGGAGGCAACTCTGGCATATAAAGCTGAAGCTTCAGATTTGCAAAGACAGCTAAGGCAACTGCAATCACAGTATGATTTGCTTACAAGCCAGGCATCAACTTTAACGCAAGGAAGACGGGCACGGGTTGCTGCAACATCTATTGTAAATGGACACCTTACAACAATAGATGATAACCTTTCAGTTAGAAATTTACAGGTGCTCCACCAAATTCTTTGATCTTAAATAATGTGTAGGATTAGGTAAACATGTATGTGTTTATCAACCTACAGATATGGATACTTATGCAATGTACAATATTAAATGCAAGAGGAAGACACTAAACAATTAGTACCAATGTACGAAAAAACTAAGCAATAATTAGCTAGCCAATGAATATGTAAAAGCCATATGAATAACATGTGCTTAATCCTAACAAATATAATCAGGTGATTCCATGCTTTATGTTCCTGGCTTTTTCAGTTTTTTGAATGTTTGCAAGTAAAAGTTTTTTTTTTTTTTTTGTCGTCTGGATAAGTTCTTTGGGGCTTGTTTGGGTGAGATTTTAAGAAAAGATTTTTTTTTTCGAATTATCTTTTTTTAAAAGATTTTATAGAAAAATTAAAATAATTTAGTGTGTTTGGTAAATTTCTAGTAGTAAAAGTAAAAGCACTAGAAAAATAAAAAATATCTTTTTTTATCAACTTAATGGCACCCAAACAAGCACTTAGTATAGATCATATGTATTACAGCAAGGCAATAGGTTCAACAATATTTCTTAGCTGATGTGGGTGTCTATATTTCAGTTAAGTATTGTCTCAACTCATGGTGTTTTGTTCATGTGGTATTGCTTTATCATTTAGATGAATGCAGTTCTTGGAAGAATTGCTTCCACAGCACAAGAGTTGGCTTGTTATCATTCGGGAGATGGTAATGTTTGTCTTTTCCACTCTGAGTTTACTTCCTTGAGCTTCTCATTTTATAAAATTTAATTTTGTTTCCATTATCTGATCCAAGATAGGTGGGCGAAAGATATTTTATGAAATAATAAAAAAGTGAACAAACTATTAATGAAGTAGATCTCTACAATATCATAACATATCAGAGGGAATTTCATCTAAAAGGGTCATGCGCATAGGCTAAACATATATTCTTATACTACAAAGCATGCTAGTTTGAACATTTGTCATTGGAGGTGAAAGAAATATGTTCTGACCAAAAACACCCAATAGTGGCATATAATAAACTTGCTCTTTCCAAAGCATCCTTGCTGACCTACGGTTGGCAGCGTGAGCTCAAATAATAGCACCCCTGGTTTATGTTTTTAGTTTTGGTTATTGTGTTTTGTTACATGGAAGAGCTTGACCAGCATCTGGTTTCCAAGTAGAATTCTATGTAGCGAAATGGTGTGATTTTAGCATGTATATAGCAAACTCCACTTAGTGGAATAAGCTTTGTTTGTTGATGATGATTTGTGTAGTATATTGAAAAATCATAAAACAATATATCTTTATTTGATTTTATTTTCATGCAAGGTAAAATAGCAAACTGCTGGTTTCTTAGTTTTGTTTAAACTTTTAATACTGCATAAGATGCTAAAACTTTGATACTGTGATTTCAGAAAGAATTAATTTTCATGATGTATGTTTGTCTCATACCCCACTATCACTTTTTTACTTGAAATTAGGACTTCACAATTTACTGGCAGTTCTCTTATTTTTTGTGTGTATTTATTTACTTTCAGACTCTTTATGCCATTGATATGGTTGATTCCATTCTTCTTAGTTCTGATAAGTTGAGATACGTTGAAGTGCAGAGGATGGTATATATTTGGCATACTCAGACTTCAATCAATACCTACTTGGAGACAAATCTTGTTTAGCTGAGCTAAATCAGTGGTTTGCTAAGCAACTGGAAACCGTATGTTGGCAGAATTCTTTCCTTCTTTATGTTTTCTTCTCATTCTGTTCTAACAAAAGACACTGCTCTTTTCCTTATTTAATATTTATTAAAATCTGAAGTATTGACTTGCTCTTGCTAGGGGAGGGCGTAGTTTTTCATAATAGTTTTTCTTGCTGAGTTTTGCCTACTAGTAAAACAATCTAGAAGTCTAGAATGGTGAAAGACAAAGAAGTTTATGAATGGACATTTAGAATAAACATATTCACTTCTTTACCTTTATGTCAAATCTTGTCAGTCCTGAAGCTTACTTTTAGAATAGAACCTAGTATATACATGTTAGGTGTTCATACTCATGTAACATCATGTAACACATCCATCTTCTCAAGTGGTTCCTCCAAAAGAAGAAATTTTATAAGATTCTTGTTGCAAACTGAACCACTACTGAAAATCCATTGATGGATACTTGAGAGCTTTGCTCTCTTCTCAAGATGTTTGTTACCTTTAAGGTATATTGATATGATATAGTGGTATTTTATTTAATATTTCAAAAGATTCAGAGCTTGATGTTTGTCATGCAAGATGAACTTGTTAGATTAAAGTCCTTTAACATTTTTATCTAGATTGGAAAATGAAATCTTGAACATGATAATTTATTCTTCTTGAACTCTTTCTGGTGTGGTTGATTGATCCATGTGGCTGAACTTATCTTATGGGACTAAATTATTTTTGGTTGTTCTTGTTGAGCTTTTTCTGTTTTGTATATTTTTTAGAAAGTGATGTTTGAACTTTCTGTTAGTTATATATCTATTTGGGTCTTAATGCCCTTTTATGTTTCTTATGTATTATCAGGGTCCATTCCGACTTGTTGCTGAGGAGGGAAAATCTAAATGCTCTTGGGTGAGTCTTGATGATATCTCAAATATATATGTCAGAGGTATACCAGTCTTTCACAACTTGCTATTACTTTTCCCCACTCCAAATTTAATTGGAAGTTGGAACTCGTATCTCCTTAGTAATAAGGACTTAAGTTTTTCTTATGTTCTTGTTAAAATTTTTATTTCACAAATATAAATATATTTTGTTGTATCTATAAAATAATGATTTTCTACTTGATGATTCCAAAACCATTAAACATGTAATTTTCTTTGCTACATTGGTGAGTGGTGACAATGAGGTTCAAAACTTGGACCTCATATATATATTACTACCCAAATCTCTCACCACTAGACCAGTCTCAGTGGATCCTTAAGCATATAACTGAACATGCTGTCTTCTTAGAAGTTCTTGCTTCTGGGCTCTGGCATTCTGTTACAACCCTTCACACCTTATAGCTGCATTCCAACTTGTTGTAAACTTTTTTCTCACAAAAATCTGTACTGAACCAGTCCCTGTATTTCATGCAAAACGAATGCTCTCTGCATTTTGTTATGTATATTAAATTCAACCATGCTGTGGCATGCACACAGATATAGCATATATGTTCGCTTGAAGTAGCTTAACATTAACAAGAACTTATTTTTATGTATAGTTACTATTCAGATTTGCCAATAGAATAAACGAATCATTTTCTTGCTTTGTGATTGAGCAGATTTGGAAAAATCACACCATCAACGTGTATCTGAGTTGCAACGGCTTCGATCAGTGTATGCTCTTTATCCTATAAGATTGCAACGATTACATGCTTCTGTTATTTGTGAGAAGTTGAAGTTCTACCCAGATCTACATGTAAAAGTCATGCCTACATTCATTGCCAGTTCGTTATACAAATTGTTCTGCTTTTGATGTTCTGGTGATGACTTGACATGAAATCTTGATTATCCTGCTTTTATTCCAATTTTGTCTTAATACCATTTGAGTTCATATTTTGTGGGGTAGTTGATGTTTTTGGGTACTTTTTGATCCATTTAGACTGGATACTATTGCTAGTCTCTTTCTGAGGTTCAATTAAAAGTTTGACTGGTTATATTGTCTCTAACATATCACACAGATTTGGAATAAGTGAAAGGCAATGGGTGGAAGCACAAGTTGAAAATGCCAAGCAGCAGGCTATTTTAATGACACTTAAATCTCAGGTTTCATCAGATGAAGCTCACATTCATCTTGATCTTCATTCTCTCAGGTATCCTCAACATGATTTATTTATTGGCAAGTTGATAAAAATAGGAGAAAAGTTTCTCGAGTTTCTGGTAGTTGCAGTGTTAGGACTCATTTGGCATGCTTGATAGGATAAGCATTGACAAGATAAATCCCTAATAATATAAGGTTCGATTGACAATTGTATATTTCCTAATAAAATTTTAATTTTAATACTATACATATATCAAAGTCCAATCAAAATTTGATCTCGTATTCCAACATATGGTCAAGTTATATTACTATTTTTATTGTATATAACTAAGTTTATATTAAATATTATTTATCTATGTAGCCGACCCCTCCTAGTGGGATGTGCCTTTGTTGTTGTTGTTGTTGTCGTTGTTGTTTGTTTGTTTTTTGGAAAAATTATATTGACCTTCCATGAGGTCTTTTTAATTACATTTACAACCTTTAATTGTCAATTACCTCCCCTCGCCCTTTAATGACAGGTAAAATGATTTTTTTTTTCACTAAAAACCACGTCTTTAATGTGATTAGACTTGAATGGATGGATAGATAATGTTAGAACTGTATCTATCTGTAATGACTTTAAATTAATTATAGCCGAGTTATTTTCTAAATTTTGTGTTTTTTTTTTAATTGTTTATGTAATCATATCATCTGGTATAATGTTCAGGAGAAAGTATTCTGAATTGAAAGGAGAACTTTCGAATCTGTATAGCCGCGAGGAGAAATTGCTATCAGAGGTTGGTTGCTACATAGATTCCAAGGCTTGTTCTGCCTTCTAGCAAATATTGATATCGCCAATAGAAATCCTTGAACTTTTCTAAGATGCCACACCATTAGCATTTAGTAGTTTTTTTATGTACTATTTACATATTGAAGGCTCAATGTTTTCATTCATCCGGTATTTTGAAAATTTGTCCCTATTCTAGCTACATTTTAAGAACATAAATGTTAGTCAAGGCCTAGAAACTAATTTAGTGTTGTGCTACTGTTAGTGTTTCCAACTGCAGTTGAACACTACGATTCAAAAACATTCATTTGACATGCATTGTATTTCTCCTATTGAAGTTTTCTTTTTTATGCATGATGATTTTCACCAATTCAACCATATAATTATATCACATTATCTTGATAATCAAGCTTACCGGATTTGAAAAAGTTCGGCATCAATCAATATGTAATTCAATAGTCATAGTTGCTTGTATTTTTAAAATTATAATAAACGCAAAAGTGAATTGCTATGATGACATGTTAAATCAATTCCAAATTTTATAAAATTTTATTACATTAATATATATAGTGAGATGTTCAAATTAATAGTTTGATTGATGAAATTTATTGTGTATAAAAAATTTTTCAACTATGTAAGGCAACAAGACAAGACTTACACAGGGTGAAATGGATCCTACTCTATTATAAATCCCCTGTATATTGGTAGTTGAATTCAGTTTTTATATGCATGTTGAATGATGTGTTTTTTATTCAGTTTCTAACGTATGTGAACTGCAATTTCAATTTTTAAAATTCATTGAGTTGTAATGTTCATTTCTGTCTTGTGACAAGTGTCCATGTTACTGTTTCATCGGCTGATACATTCCCTGGAGTGTCAGGAAAAAAAAAAAAGAACACCGGATCCCTTAAAGTTAAAAAGAAAAATGTTTTTCTGAAGAATCTCAACAATGTAACTGCACTGTAACTCCAATCGTTAAGTTAAAACAATGCCCACTCAGGAAATTTCTTATAATTTATCTGAATATTTATCACTTCTTTGTGCACAAAATGTTTCACTATTTATAATTGTTTCTCTTTACATTTACACCCTTTTATCTAATTGCACCTTTTACCCCTTTTAGACTATTCCAGATTTGTGCTGGGAGCTAGCTCAACTCCAAGACACATATGTTTTACAGGGTATTATGAACTTTTTACTCTCAAACTATACAGATCAAATAATTCACTTTTACTATCTTAGTCTTTACTTTTACATGACTCCTTGTTCAAATTTGCTATGATCCAATTTTTCTGCACGCTAGGTGATTATGATTTGAAGGTCATGCGCCAAGAGTACTACATTAACCGGCAAAAAACTGTAAGCTTAGCTCCTGATTGCTAATTATGAATACTTCTTGTATTTATGTCTTTCACTATTGGATGTATTTGTATTCATTTGTATTTACATGAGATTGTTCCCTAAACTATAAGCTATATGGCAGTTAGTCAAACATTATTTTGATGCACAAAACATTGGATTTGCATAATTCCACTAGGTGAGGTTGGCTAGATGGATTAAATGACACCATTGGTCTTCCTTTGTCTCTAGCCACTGTCTGTCTTCCATCTAATCTATCCTCTTTGACTGGATGTTCTATCAATTCCTGGTCTTCTTCCAACATGTTTAAACCATCTAAGTAGATTTCACTGTCCTTTAAACAATAGGTGTTACTTCAACTTTCTCTCGCATATCTTTGTTCCTTATTCTATCCATGCGTGTATAATCGTTCTTCCAGATTTCGTTGATGCACTCATCTATGATCAAAATCTCATCATTCCTATACATACGCTCTTTCTTGATTTGCTTAATCCCATTTTTCTCTTAGCCGTCTTATACCTTTCCCAAATTTCCACATTTTTGTCACAAAGATCACTCTTTAAAGCATTCTCTCTTTATCTTGACTTTCTCTTGCACACACTTGTGTCCCACCACCACAATTCTTTATCTCTTGTCCCAATATCTTGTTTGCCAACAGTTTCTTTGCCACTTTACTGATAACTTCTATCATCTCACCCCATATCTCTTTAGAACTTTCATGTTCTTCCCACCTTGCTTTCTGTCTTTCGGAGTCTCTTTGTTTCTCACCTTTCATTTGCCATCACCTGATAGTTGGGTTCCTTTCTTGACGACTTATCTTCATCTTTCGCTGGGCATGGAAATCCATATCAAGCACCCTGTATTGGGTGGTCAAACTCTTGAAATAATTTTGCAGTTACTAAGAAATTTTCGGTCTTATTTTCTAAGCAAAAAGAAATCTATTGGAGAACTTGTCATCCCAGTCTTATAAGGTGTTTGTTTTGCTTGTCATACCGTGTGTTCACTATTCTAAATCCATGACCCCATGCTCATTTAAGTCTTCTCCCAAGAAAATCTTATTTTCTAATGTCTTGTATTAAACCTTCCATATTTTCCCTTGTCTTGTGTTTCTTTTTTTTTTCAAACCGACTTGTGGTGCATAGGTACAAATTTCATAAAAGACCTCCCATTCCACCACAAGTTTTAGTGGTGATGATCTGATTTCCTACTCTTTTAACATCTACCACATCTTTCTTCTAGTGCGTATCAATGATAATGCCCCCCTCATTTCTATTCTTCGCCATCCTGTATACCAAAATTTAAATCCTGAAGTGTCCAACTCTGTTACTTTTGCCCCCACCCATTTCGTTTCTTTTATGCACATAATGTTAATCTTTCTCCTTGTCATGGTTTTCACCATCTTCAGAGATTTTCCTTTAAGTGTGGCTATAGAGCATGTTCCAAATTCCTCCATAATTCCACATAGGAAAAACAAAGATAAAAATCAATGGTAGATATATGAACATGACAAGGTTGTGTTCATAGAGGATCAAAATTCTTCTGAGCACTCTCCTTCCTCCTTATTCCTGCAATTTACGTATTCCTCTCTTTTCACCTAATGGAAGGTGTTACATTTATCATTAAAGACAAATTTTTAATCTTTAACTTGATCGTGTATAACATTGTGCATAATTATATCTAACATTTGAACTTTTGTATATGTATCCAACCTTTCCTAACGGGCTCTCAATTTTTGTGGCAGTTCATAAACCATCTTATAACTCTACTTGCCAGGCATCAGTTGTTAAAGATAGCCTGCCAATTAGAAAAGAAGAACATGCTTGGAGCCTATTCGCTACTAAAAGTCATAGAATTAGAGTTGCAAGCCTATGTGTCTGCAACAGAGGGACGGGTGGTATGTATCCCTACAATTTAAATTTCCTATTTTTTTCATTTTTTATTTGCTTTATTTTTTCTGTTGAGCTGTTATTTGGTTTACTTATCGTGTTGTTAACTGCAGTTTATTTGTTTTAGGTAATGGTATTTCCTTAATTTGGTTTGATTTCTCCTTTTTACTACATAACCTGTCTAAATGTTTGCTGATGCGTTCATCTGGAGATAATGCATGATACTTACGTTTCTTTTTAACATATGCATTTGAAATTATGTGACGTGTTAGTAACTTAGTATATCTTGTCTTTACTCAAAAATGATGAGGGCAGACAGGCAAACATTATGTTGTATCATTGGTGAACTGCCTGTTGCAGTTGGTGATTAAAAAGAAAGAGTTGGAATGTATTTTCATGATGTGATGTTAAGGAGTATGGATAATCTTTTTAAATTTTATAGTAGAAAAAGAATTCTTTTGACAGTTTGAGACTTGCATAGAAGTTCAAAAATAGAAAAATACTTTGTTCCAAACACTCTCTTAGTCAAATCTCTGAGAAAAGGTTGAGCTTAGCTTTGCTCCAAGTGATGCAAGCAACCAAATTTTTTCCTAAATTAAGTAGTATGTCACAGAAATCTTAGGGATACAAGTATTCTTTATTTAGAAGTTTTGACCTCTCAAAACCGTGAATCTGACCCTCAAGAACTGATCCATGAAGCTTGGACACACACACACACCCAACATTCATCAAATAAGACTTTAGTACTTAGTAGTTTATGAAATAAAAGTACTTTTTCCCAGTCAGCATTGAACTTAATTAACCTAAATCTATATAGGGATATGGATTTGGTTAACTTGACATTTCCTATAATTTACATCAAATCCCAATAATCAGTATCATATTATGGTGTACTGTTGAACTATTTTTACATTCAACTTCATCTTGGATTGTTTTGCAGTGTCGGTGCCTGGCCCTTATTCAAGCTGCATCAGATGTTCAAGAACAAGGGGGAGTACATGACAGTGATAATTTCTTGCATGCTATTAGAGACCTACTAAAAGTTTATTCAAGTGAGTATTTTTTTTAGTGATCTATTCGTGTTATATTGGATTCGTTAGCCTTCTAATTTTATACGTGTCATTGTCTAACTGTTTCATTTTCTTTTTTTCCCCAGATACTCAAGCTGCATTATCGACATATGTATCAGCACCAGGCATTGTCCAGCAGATATCAGCTCTCAATTCAGAGTTGATGACCCTTCAGTCAGACCTTGAGAATTCTCTTCCTGAAGACAGAAATAGGTGTATTAATGAACTGTAAGTATTTCTTTTATTTATTTATATATTTAAGAAAATGAATTATGCATGTGAAGGTTTCCTTTCAAGTTTTGATGCCTTTTGATTTAACAGAGAGACCTTTGTATGTTACTGTATCATTAAGATTTCTTAGGCCTCAGTTGACTAGTGCAGACAGCAGTATACTTAAGGATGCAAAAGCATAATCTTTCCATTTAGGGAGGATACATCGACACATTATAAATAGAAGCTACCCAAATATTGTATTCCCATTCATATTAATAGTTGCTGAATGCTTAGTGTAATATATACACAGAAGCTTTTCTTTTTTTTCCCCAAATAATGGTTATGCGTTTCCCTTTAGTTCCCTATTTTTTGTTGTGATTATTATGTTGAATGTGAAGGAGTTTTTGTTTTCATAATAGGTGCACCCTCATTCAAAGTTTGCAGCAACTGCTCTTCGCATCTTCAACAACAGCCCAGCCTATTCTAACCCCTCGGGTATGACTTTCAGATTTGACTGGATGCAGTCTTGATTTCGCTGTTGCCATATTACAATTAGTTGTCTTATCTGGATTTAGCTTCTCACATTTATGAATCATTGTATAAGTGGTTAATCTTATTGAATTAATCTTGAGATTTTGGATCAATAGTTTTTTCCAGTTCATCTGAGCTTTTCGCCTTACCTTTCGATCTGAAATTATTCCGCTGACATTTGTGATGTTGCATCAGCCATTAATGAAAGAGCTTGACGAAATGGAAAAGATGAATGGAAAGCTCTCGGCTGCTGTGGAGGAGGTCACACTCGAGCATGTCAAGAAGAATGAGGTAATGTGATTTATACACACTACAAACTACCTTTCTCTGCAATTATCATCTGTTGGTAATTTTCTTAACTTAATTCCTGGGGGTGTTCATGGATCGGATCTGATTCGCATATCCGTAGTGTTTATCCGAATCCGATCCGCAAGGCTATCGGATTGCGGATTTTCTGTGGGTATCCGCATATCCGCATATCTGCAAAAAATAAAGAAATAAATAAGTAAATATTCTTTTTATGTTTTATTTCAATAAATAATTATCATATATGTTGTATTATTTTAATTTATTATTTAAGAAAAATGTTTAATATTATTATAAGAGTAAATATATTTAAAAGAATAGAAAAAATAGATTTTATTGATATTTTTTAATAAAAATAAGCTTTTAAAAATATTTTTGTGTTTTGCGGATGTATCCGATATCCGATCCGCAAATGTGTGAATCAAATCGGATAGAAATTTTGGCTATATCCGATCTGATCTGTGTTCACTCCTATTAATTCATGTTATGTTTAATAATAATAATAATAATAATAATAATAATAATAATAATAATAATAATAATAATAATAATGTCATTGAAACATTATGTATTGAGTGGTATTGAACTCATTCTCACACATTGTGTTGACTAATTTGCACTAGATTGTGAAACATCATTCGCAAGAAAGTGGACTTCAAAGGAGAGTCTTCGTTGATTTCTTTTGCCACCCAGAGCGTTTGAAGAGCCAAGTCAGGGAACTGAATGCTACAATCAGAGCCTTACAAATAACTTAGGAAAACAATTAATGTAATTCTTGCTAACTAAACTATAAATGTATAAATACATCGTGTTTGATTAAGAGTAATTTATACAAGCTCTATGGATATATTCCAAAAGTACCTAAAATTAGTATTACAAATAGTTCATTGTTATTATATTATATTTTATTTCGAAAAGAATAGTTACATGTTTAGTAAAAGTGAAGTACCTTGATAAGTTCCTAGTTCATTGTTATTATATTATATTTTATTTCGAAAAGAATAATTACATGTTTAGTAAAAGTGAAGCACCTTAATAAGTTCCTAGACTTAAAAATTTTGGTTCCTTTACATTATTTCTGTATGCATGCCTGTCTTTCACCGACAACCGGAAAATCACAGCTATTAAATGAAGGACACAGTTTCGGCATGCTGACCCACACATGGAAGAATTAACGTCATGCTGTCCTTGTAATAATTTCACTAAATTATACATTACTTTTGAAAATCATTAAAAAGAAAACATTCAATTGAGTGCATTTTAGAATCAGGGACAAGGTTTTATGAACAAAGAAAATATTGAAGAAGTAAACATAATACAGAATACACACATTGACATAAACTTACACGACAGAAAGCAGAAATTAACATGTACATAAGAGAGATAATAAAGCACACTTTTGGAAACACCATCAAGGATTGATGGCTCCCTGTTTTGCCTTAAGAACAAGCTCTTCTGTTGTAGTGCCAATGATCTCATTGGCCCTTTTCAGCCCAACACACTGATACCTTCCAATAGTATCCTGCATTTTCAAGGCAACCCACCATTCAACAAATAATAAAATCTAATCACCAAGCAATCATAACAGATAACCAAATCCATCAAGCTAGTAGCTACTGTTGACGGAGAAGTATTCATAGCCAGAAAATCTAACCAGTCTTTGCCAGAAATCAGTGGCAATTTATATGATAAAATGTTCTTGGATCCAAGTTTTCATCCAATGACCAAGGACAATGTCACTTTATTATGACAGCAAAGTTCTAGCAAAATTTCTGGTTGTCTAGTATTTTCCCTTATCGATACTGGAATGAAGTCACCAGAGATTTTGCGGCTAGGGGGCTGGAGAAATCTCCTTAAGGGTGTTGGGATTTTAACACTACAAGACTTGTCTTCCCCTCCCCTCTCCCTTCCAAATTCTTACTCACAAACAACCCCTAAGGCATGTTGGGTTTGTGAAAATGTTTTCTATTTTCATTTTCATTTTCATGGATTTTATTAAAGAAAAAGTGAAAGATATAGAGAGGTGTCTAATGAATTAGAGATAAAAAGAAGTGTAAATAACGGAAACAAGAGAACAGAAAATAGAACATTCCTGCATAGAGATAAATGAGATAATCAGTTGAGAGTTTAGAAAGAGTGAATTTTAATCTCACCCGCGTAACGATTCCCAATTTCTCTAATTTCCCAACTGCATCATCCACATCAAAATTACAATCCTCCCCGAACTCTTCTTTGATTAATTCCTCACACCATTGATCAAGATCCTGATTAACATCATCAGATAGCATGCCAGTACTCAAGTAATGCATAAAACAACCTTGGTCACATAAGTACAAATTGAGTTTCTAGATAAAAGAACAAGGTGGTTGAGACTTGAGAACAGGAGGAAGATTGCTAAAAGGGTGTTTGGTTTCTCTTTTCAATTTCCATTGATATGCTTTAATTGCAAATTCAACATGTCACATTGTTTTCAGTTTTGTTTCATGTTCTCAAAGTTAACAAATATGGAGATACCAAGACCTAACAAAACCCCCCAAAACAGGAATAAAAATAAATTATAGCATTTTTGTAATCATTAATGAAACCACACTACTCAAAATTAAAACGGAAAACAAACCACCTTATGTCAGTATAATTTACCTGTCTTGTAGCTTTGCCTTGTTCCATCAAAATAAAGAATGATACTATTACCTCTTTGACCTGCAAATTTAAGAGTCTCATATTAGCAGCTGTGCATGGTTACAAGTGGGATTAAACCTCAATTTGAGGCTAGCAGTATCAAATGATCTTCCAACAGTATGGCACAAATAGTAGATAGATTAAGTTATCCTTGTGTTAAAAAACAAGAATAGCATATCGGTATTGACCCCAACCTCTATGTATGGTTGTTATTCATAAAATTTTGATATTTTTATTTGTAGGGTTATAAATTTCAAAACTAATACATATTTAGCAAATATCAATTTTGGTTACAACTTGATAGATATCTAACAAAAATTTGAGGAAAACTAACTTATTAGTGACTCCAACTAAGATGATGAACAGAAAACAATTTAGTTTTGTGATGAGCAAAAACCTCAGGAAGTGGGGTTAAGCCTTTTTTAAAGTAAAAAGCTATGGCATGCATGAACTGGCTTAGCACTGTTGCGGCCCAGTTTGGGCAAGTCCAGACTTACTTTTGGCCAATCACCATTATCAAGTGTTATTAGAATTGCCTAGCCGTCTTATTTTCAAACAATTCTAAAAGGTAGAATCACTAATGAAAATTATCACTATACTATGACAAGTAATGACATTAAGAGCATTTAAGGTAGCATTTACCTCCTGTTGAATGACATCATCACACAAATGGAGAAGGGTGCCCTTTCCACTGTCTAGTTGTTTGTCGTACATCGACTGTGTAATCAAATTTTGGTACTGAGCCAAGTTTGCCTGAAACCTATGGGAAATAAAATCAGTAGGCACAATGGCTAACAAAATTTTTATGGAAGAAAATGCTATGCTACCAGAGGACAGTGCCAGGTCTTAATGAACAATTTTGATAACATATTAGTTGAGTGGACCAAATTGTATCTTTCTTCATACTCCTGATTTTCTTATTTTTACACTTCTACATTGTAGTCTTGACACATCATTCTATCACACCATATTCAGGAAAATTTCACATTCTAGATGTATAGCAGTGATGTTTTTTAATTGCATTTACTACCATATGATAACTTGATAGTGGAAATAACAGTCAACGATCAATGTGATTAGTGTGTAACGACTAATCCAGTGAAAGGAGATTAGAAACAGTTGAAATACTTACGTGAAGTATGTCTTGGCGATATAACCAACAACTGTGGAAAGAACAGCAATAATGACAAACCAATCAGCTGTAGGCATTTCAAGTGAACTAACTACGGCAACCTACAAAGAAGAATTTCAAGGATTTAAAGTGCATTAGTTCAGGATGAAGAGAAACAATAAGACTGATCAAAAGATTCAATTGAGATCAGAAAAACTAACCAGCCCAACAATAGCTGATCCAAGAAACTTTACCCAATCCATTGGAGTTAATCCAGGGTTTTTCTTTTCTGGCTGTCAAGTAAAAAGTTCTTGACCAGGGTCACCATTTGGTTTATTGATAATTAAACACTATCAGAAATCAAATTATTCTTAAAATGCTTTATAGATGAGATAACTCACAAGAACTATCTCCATATCAGCCATTGGAATGTCTTTAAAATGCTTCACAAATATTCCTCGCTCTGCTTTTGATTTGGTGCCAGCTCTCCTGAGGAAACAATCTCTTAGATTTTAAACTTCTAATAGAACTTGAGATATAAGGGGATCTACCTGTATACTACAATTATCTTATCAAATGTCGGTTCTTGAATCGTGGTCTTGCCCACCAAATTGCGGAAACTGGCAATTGCAGAAAATTGTTTCATGAGAGGCGACCATGTCATCGCACATTCAAAATTTATGCAACATAGAAACATGAACATAGCATTTTCATGAGAAAAACATGATCACATATACTTCTACACAAAGGAGCAGATAGATTAAATATAGGTGGAACTTTCAGCCATTTGAATTGATTTGTAAACCCATGATCAGATCTTAAAATGACCTTTTCAAACATGACTGAAACTTTATTCACCGTGATAAACTTGCTACTTTACCAGCACATAACTAAAGGAAGATTCAGACGTTCAATCTATACTATCTTAGAAATGATCATTACTTGTGATTCCAGAACATCCAACATTAAACAAATATTTAGTGATATGTAGAAATTAATAAGAATTTAGATCTTCAGTTGAATGGAAGCTTCCAAAAATTAACGTTTACATAAAACTGAGAATATGAGAAGCAGCAGATAAGAGACCTTGCCTGGATAGAAAATAACATAAGAGAGTAACAAGTAAAAAGAAAAGGATAAACAGTAACAGCAGCAAGAAAAATAGGAGAGAAATGATAATAGGACCTTAGTTGCATATTTTCAAGGCGTATCCGTTCAACGAACAAGTCTACCCCATTCTCAGAGTTAATTTCATCATCCTTCTTTGGATTTGTGTCATTATGCCTTTTTGGCTTTCTTGATAAAAGTTTTTCCAACCTACAAGCACCATAGCATTAAAAGTGCTTCCTTTTTTTGGAAAAAGACCAAGAAACATGAAATGTATATTATAGTATTTTCACATGTATAGTTCCTAATATGGTATTGAAGTATTGAACTATCACTGCACATGGTTTATGGTTGTAGGGAGTAATACCCCAAATCAGTTCTCAAGAAATTTTTAGTCGGACACTTTAATCATCAAATTTTAATCACCAAATCAATCCTGACATCAAATTTTGGTTAAAAGTTAGACAAATCTGTCCCTAAAAGTTTCTAAAATTCTCAGATCGGTCCCTACATATAGACGAACAATCTGATGCAGGAACTGATTTGTTAGAGAAATAAAGTTTGGAAACTGATTTGGTTATTAAAATTTGTTTGAGGACTAAAATGTTCCACTAATAATTTCTTATGAACTAACATAGGGTATAGGAAAGCCAGGAGAAAAGTATAGAGTAAGTTAGAGAATAATATCAGATTGATATTCTTAGTTTCATGTATTGTGTTGCTGTGTTGGTAACAGAGAAAAACCTATCTCCAATTATAATAATGCTAGACTCCTAATCCTAATTAAAAGAAGGGGAAATTTCATGCAGTAAAACAAAATACATCAACGAACCCTAAGAGATCATCTAAGATACTACATGATATTCTATGATATAATTACAATAAAATGGGATATTCTCATATCCGAACATTATTGACTATAACTCGTACAATAACAACAACTTGGTGATATAGATTAGACAAGACTATAGTATCACCAAAACGCATGCAAGTGAGAAAATAGGTAGTGTACTTTTAATGGTTTCATTGAGATAAGTTACTAACAATCAATTTCATCACTTATGATAATGCATGAATATTAGCAACAATTTAAGATATAGTTTCCAATCCTAGAGTTTGCTTACCTAGTTATCCTTAACAAGTATGCCCACAAGCGTGCAATGAGCATGTCCACTTTCTCCATGATAAAGAGATCAGTTGTTCGATCAATTCCAATGCCACGACGAAAGATAACATACTAGAATAATAGAATGTATTAGCTTGTAATTTAACGAACTTTGAGAAGCAAAAGAAAAAGTTTGGTATTTGTTGTTGACCAGCCTTTACAACATACTGTTAGAGAGAGGCATAAGTCATAGATATGCTGCAGTCAGTCATCAAATAAGTAACAAGTGAACAATATCTAGTGATCCAAACAAACACAATGAACATTCTTATTCTAAAAACTTAGGTCTCAAGTTGATGTCTTCAAGAGTCGATGACAACATAACATCTCAGTCAATATGATTTCATGTTGGACTGCCAATTGTCATATCTAAGTGCAACTCTGCCAACATTTAGAAGATTCTTCCTTTCGTGTCAGAAGAACTAAAGATACATCACTGTAAAGTGTTATAACCCAAGGAGTAGCTACTACGGGTCATTTTCAAGAACGCCTAGTCACCTTTACCTCATTACACACTGGATTCAGTAACATTGTCCTATTGAGTCAAGAAGTGGCTCATGCAAACCACTTGCATTGCCAAAAGACCAAATAGAAATTATTTTCTCATCCATTGCCCTACAGCATTTTCAATTATCGGAAAAGGTGTAATTCCCTTGTCAAAACCATCATTAATATAGATACCTCCTATATTAATTCCCTCTAACGTGGCTCCGCCACTGTGCACCCCCATCCTTCGTAGCCAAGATAACAAAATAATAAATACCGAGGAGCCAAGAAACTTTAGATGGGTAAGTGATTCAAAGGCATACCTTATCACAGAAATGTGGAAGGTTATCGTGAGGGTGATTTTCAAAATATTTCTTCAGAAGTGTCTTGTCAAGCTTTATAAGAAAAAAGAACAGACATCAGCAACAGTTAGCACTTAGCAGCATTTAATCAAGTTTAATAAGTCAACCCTTGCCTACTAAGGAGAAGACATTATGCACAAACCTTAGATTCATCCACTTTAATGGGAAGGTTTAGAAGATACTGGCCTGATTGTGCAACCTCAATCTCATCCTCACTTACTATCTTGAAGTTGCTCTTTTCCATGACCTGCATGAACAATAAAAGAATCTTCAGATATAATTGAAAAAAATATTTTCAAATACGGTAATGGTACTTTATTTCGCTCAATCCCTAGTAATTACGACTAGATAAATCTTAATTATCAAATGCATCTTCCTTCTTTTGCATTTTCTTGAGAATTAGATATGCATTGTGGTTAACTGGTTACTCAAGTTATACCAATATCTTAAGTCATGTCCAAACCCTTTTGATGTATCCACAATGGTTAATAGGGGAAAAAATTTCAAACCCATTACTTTAGCTCAATAAAGAGAGTGGACTAAACAAACAGCTGAAGGTAGAGGAAAACCTATTAAAACCTAAGGTGAACATATTAAAATAGATTTAAATTAATATTTTTCAAGTTTAAATGCATATATGATTTTTACAATAGAACACTATCATGTCGTTAATCCATATATAATTTCACCTGGTAAACTCAATGCATACAGCCATTTCAACAAACTTCTCTACTATCTCATCTTTCATCCACATCATAAGTTGAGTTGTTCATACATTAATATATCATGTTACTTGGTTTTCAGATGTATATCATATTAAGATGTTCCCTAGCTAATTGTCAGCATCAGCAAGTAATGCGGGAAGTGGCAAGTGTACCTGAAATAGATACGTCAAGAAATTCTGCTCTAGTACATCAATTTCCTGGGTAGATAACTTCTGCTGTTCAAGCTTCTGTGCCCCACTTACAGGGTCAAAGAGGGAGTAGAGTTGCTGAAGGTAGTAGATACAAAGAAATTAGGCTTTACGCCTTTACAACAAGAAGATATTGATAACTGTGTCAAAAGAAAGATCAAGCAATGAATGATACCATCAAGTCCTCAAATTGTAGGAGGTACCACGCTCGAATCGTGTACTCTACTCTCTTGCAGAGCTTCAAGAACTCAGCTCGATCAGAACTGTGCTCTATGTATATTAATCAATAGACTAAAGTCACAAAGAGAACATCAACTTTGGAAAAAACTGTTGCTATATTTCTACATCAAGATAGAAGATAACAACTAATGACTACAAAAAATCAAAATATGAATTAAGTGTTAGAGATATTAAACATTCATGTGCCTCCTTCTAGCAGCTTAAGTTTTTAGGAAGTGGTACCATGACATGACATTAAAACTTATATGACCGAAAAATCTAGAGTTTGATCCTTATTAGGCCCCAAAAAAGAACTTAGCGTAAGGCAAAATTAAGAAGAAAAAGAAAGCCTATAACAAAATTAAGCAAACCAAAAAAGGCTCTTGCTTGAAAGAATGTGTTAGAGATATAACTATTCACGTGTATGTTTCTTTCAGCTTAAGCTTTTGGGAGAAGAAATTTTAAGACAACAAGACCACTAAAATGCAAATCAAATAAAGGGTACACATTAGTATTGAATTTCATCCGAAATTATAGTTGTAAAGGGGAGAAAGCAACATTCGTTCTATACTTCTATCTCAAGACAGTATTCAAAGGATAACCCCAAATTCAGAATACCAAATATAGCATCACAAAGTTAACTTAACGCACACAAAAAAAATCCTTTATGACAGCAACAGCATAGAAACAAATTCAAAGTTACCAACAAGAGTAGTACCAATAAGATTGGCCAAGGACATGATGAGCCTTGGCTTCAGAATTGGAATCACAGATTCACGCTCTAAACGAATTACATCTTTCTTCTTCTTCTGATCCGTTCCTTCCGAATGCGCCATTTTTTGTCACCTTCAAGCTACACTTCTAGCAGTTTCAGCAAAAACACTCCCAAATCCCCCAAAACAAAATAAAAAGCCAAAAAAAAAATCGAAAATTGAAGCAGTGAAAGAGCAAGGAAAACGTTTTGATGCTAGAGAAAACCCGTTATCATGGACTTGGATTTCATGCTTCACATATTGTAACGTAAAAAACCCCACAACTAGAAATGGAAAAGAATCTTATCTTTCCTTTTAGGTGGGTCACACCCAAAGTGCGGTTTTTGTGGAATCACACCTTGGTTTGTTCCCGAAACCTTACCTTTATTCAGATGGAGAAGCCACTGTTCTTCACTCAGTTTGAAGCTTGAGGGAAGGGGACAGAAACAAAAACGTCATATATGGTGGAGTAATTATAAATTTATAATTATGGGGGTTACCGTTCATATTTTTAAATTTTTGTAACATTTTTTTATTTTTTAAATTGAAATATATTTTTTAATATTAAAAAATGAGTAAAGTATCGTTTTAGTCCCCAACGTTTGGGGTAAATCCTATTTGTATCCCTAACGTTTAAATCGTCCTATTTGTATCCTTAACGTTTGTAAAAGTGATTTAATGTTATCCTGCCGTTAATTACACATCATAAACGCTTTAGTTTGAGTTTTAAAAATCTCTTCTTGAAGTTAGAATACAAATGTCTGGGATAGAATCGATGATCCACTCCGAAAAATAGCTCATTAAAAGTTGAAACTAATTCCTACAATATTTACATAATTCACTTTTTTAGGGACATAATTGAATCTAAACACAAATAGTGGGTATAATATTAAAATCGAACACATCCAAGTAAGACCTAATTGAGAATGAATATATTCAAGTGAGAATAATTAAAAAATATAATCTGATTTGCTAGTATAATTGATAGTAGAATAACATTGAATCACTTTTATAACCGTTAAGGATACAAATAGGACGATTTAAACATTAGGAACACAAATAGGACTTACCCCAAACGTTAGGGATAAAAACAATACTTTACTCTTAAAAAATACTATTTTAATTTTAAGAATATTTTTTAAGTGTAATTAAAATTGTACAATTACCTTAGCCATAATAATGATACATAGGATAACATGCAGATATATATGTGTATATAATTTAATTAATTTAATAAGATTATATCCTCTTTAATGTAATTATAAGGTGTTTTTTTTTTAATCAAAGGTATCATTTTTATCATTGAATTGAAAAATCAATTACAAATTACAATTGTCCACATGTAGAGTGCACAAGCAAGAAAAAGGGGTTCTCAAAAGGGAAAAAAAAAAGAGAAAAGCTAACAAACAAAAACAGAGTTGTTGGAGTTAATAATTAAAATTATCTCCCAGAAATTATTTATTTTTTAAATTAATCTTTAAAATTTAAATAATTAAATTCATTCTTAAAAAAATTAAATTAATTATATTAGTTTTTTTGTTACTTCTATTAATAATCATATTAAAAATAACTGAGTAATTAACACGTTATGTGATAATTATATAAATTCTAATTCCATCTCATTCATAGATGTATGTTTCTTATTATCAATAACTAACTTTTTTTTTTTTTGCTCAAACCATATGTCTCCAATTACTGCTTAACGACCAATTTTCAATTTTTTTCTCTCCATAGTTTTTTTTAGATAAGTGTTAGAAAGTTAATTTCTTTTACATTTGTAGAAGACATACGTAGTTATTAAAAGAACATGAGTAAAGGACAAAATCGTCCCTGACCTTTTTTACTGCGGACATTTTCGTTTCCGAGGATTAGAAAATACTTAAATGTCCCTGACCCCGTTAAAAACTGGACAGTTTAATCCCTCTGTTTGAGTGTCTCCATTTGCCTTGACGGAAAACGGTGACGTGGCTCCCGTGGCGCTGAGCTGGCCTTAACGGGCTGCCATGTCGGATGGGCTTTTAAAAAGAAGACAAATTAGTCCTCAGACTCAAAAACGCTGCCGTTTCTCCCCAACCTTTGGAAACTTACCTTAACTCACATACGCAACACCCATAACACCAAAACGATCAAAGTTCCCCCCTGTTTTTCCCTCCAAAAACTGTACTATGTGGAAGAGCAATCGGTGTGCAGTGGAGTTGCTGTCGGTGGTAGGAAAGAAGGTTATTGGCGAGGTCAACACTGCCGTCTTCCTATCAAGGTAAGATCACCTTCCTTACCCCTGAAGTTTCTGTAGTTCATGTTTGTACTAAGGGTGAAGTCATCATGGGTGCATGTTGAGACTGTGTAATAGTGGTGTAATGAGGGTTAAAATTGGTTTTTAGAGCATGGTGGATAGAAGTAGTAGTAGGAAGCATTGTGTTAGGGTTTAGGGGGGTTCTGAAATAAACTTTCAATGTATCCCAGTACTGACACAAAGTTGTTTCTTGATAAATTTTAGATGGTGGATATTTTTGTAGTGCCAGTTTTTCACCACGGAGGCAACTTCGTGAGAGGTAGTGATGGTGTCCTTGTATATCAAAATGGTAAGGAGGAGAGGTTCCCGGAGATGGACCTAGATTTTGTGAACTTCGGAGACCTTGTAACCTTATTTAAGGGTTTGGGATACCAGTCATACAAGGCAGTATACTGGTATGATCGAAGAAGTCGCAATCTTGAGTCTGGTCTGAACGAGTTAACTGGGGACGCAGGAATCAATGCAATGCGAGAAAACTTACTAAAGGACCAATATTCTCTTGAGTTTCACATTTTCTTTGACCACCCCGTTGATGCTCCGGAGGTAGTAGATGATGCTGGTAGGAATGGTGATGATGAAGTGGATGTGGATGTGGATGAAATTCTAGATGAATTGAAGACATCCTCTTCATCGGATGATGGGTACGAGAGCACCGAGAATGTATTGTATAAACCTCCACCAGCTGGGTTTGAGAGTGATGGAAGTGATTCTAACAGCAACAGTGGGACTGCTGGTGGCAAGAGAAAAAGAAAGCCCAGGAAGAAAGTGATAACCCCCAAAAAGAAAGTCACAAAGAGACAACGGATGAAGGATAATCATAAGAAGGGTAAGAAGAAGGGTAAGAAGAAGGTGCAGTATGGTGCGAGGGAGAATGCAGATGGAGAACGGAGTGGTCAGGCTAACACAGGGGCAGCTGATGATGGTGGAATGGACCCAGCTGATGATAGGCCTGAAGTGGTTCCTGATAATGTAGGCAGATGGTATGTAAGTGAAGTTCCAATAGAGCCTGAAAAAATCATGTTTGAGTATGAGTCGGAGGAATTGCACACACCTATGGGGTCAGAGGATAAAGGTGAAGGCCACAAGTTTTATGAGTTTGATGATGACTATGCTCATGGTCAGGGTAGATTTAAGTTAGGGATGAGGTTTGCAACTGTTGAGCAGTTTGAAGATGTGGTGAAGGACTCTTTTATTGCTGAGGGGAGGGAGGTTAAGTGGATCAAGAATGATAGGGAGAGAGTGAGAGTGGGCTGCAAGGATGAGGAATGCAATTTCTTGGTTCACCTGTCTTACAACAAAACCCTGCAATGTTACCAAGTTAAGACGTACCAGCCAGAGCATAGTTGTGCAAGGGATTTAGGGAGCAACGCAGCTGACCAGCATTGGATAAGCAGGAAGATAGTGAAGCGGATGGCTACCCAACCACATATGACCACTAGGGAGGCAATTGAATTTCTAAGGGAAGAATTTTCGTTAGCTCCCCATGCCAAGATGGTGTACAGAGCAGTGGTTGAGGCCGGGGATAAGATAATGGGAAACGAGAAGGAACAATACAAGAGGACAAGAGACTATTGTGAGCAGATTTTAAGTAGTAATCCAGGATCTACTGCAAGGTTGGAACTTCATACAATTTCAGAATCCCCCTGTTTTCAATAAGATATACATATGCTTAGATGCTTGTAAGCGAAGCTTCAAGGAAGGGTGCAGGCCTTTGCTCCATCTGGATGGTTGCTTTTTGAAGATATACTACATGGGGTGGCTTCTATCAGTAGTTGCCCAAGACGCAAACAACCAATTCTATGTTGTTGCTTATGGGGTTGTCAGGGCTGAGACAAAGGATGCCTGGAAGTGGTTTCTGACTAACCTTCAGGCAGACATAGGAAGAGAAACAAACCACGCCTGGAACTTCATTTTGGACCAACAGAAGGTATGATGCATTAATGGTTGATTATTGTACCTTTCATATATTTGCTGTATTGTAAATGTTTGCTGCTCTCATTCAATGCAGGGTTTACTCCCTGCCTTAAAGGAGGTCATGCCACAGGCCAGGCATAGGAACTGCGTCATGCACATGTGGAAGAACTTCATTAATAGGTTCAAGGATTTATACATAAGAGAGGTTGTCTGGAAGTGTGCCAGATGCACAACAGTCCCAGAATTCAAGGACTGTATGAAAAGGCTGAAAGTAGTGAATCAGGGGGCTTGGGAATACCTCTCCAAGTTTGAGCCAGAGACATGGGTCAAGGCATACTTCTCGCATGGGCCAAAGGTTGATAACCTCACTAACAACATGTGTGAGGTGTTCAATACCAAAATTGTTAACTATCACTGCAAGCCAATCCTCACTATGTGTGAAGAAATCAGGTGTTACCTGATGAGGAGGATGGTAAACCACAAGTGAGTATTGGAAAATCACCCTGGTATACTAGCACCAGTGCAGCAAAAACGGATGGAAAAATTACTTACTCTTAGCACAAAGTGGACGGCAGAGTGAGTTAGAGATAATGAAAGAAAAAGATTTGAGGTGAGCCGCAAAGGAAGCAAGGTTGATGTGGACCTTATTAAATACACATGCTCCTGCAATCGATGGCAACTTACTGGTAATTGTTTGTTCACATGTAATTAGAATGCCTTGACTATGAATTGTTAATTGTTTGTTCACATGTCATTTACCTACTCCATACTCTGCGTTAAAACTGAATACATTTTTTTGTTAGGGATGCCATGCACACATGCACTTGCTGCTATAATGAAGAGGCATGATAGGGCAGAAGATTATGTGCACCCGTGGTTGTGTATGGAATCAATCAAGAGGACTTATTCACATTGCATCAAACCAGTCTCCAGTGCAGAATTCTGGCCCCGAACTGAGTACTCACAACCAGAACTCCCCATCATCAAGAGACCTATTGGCCGGCCAAAAGTTCATAACAAATAGAAAGATCCTGTTGAGCCATTGATGCAAGGCGGAAAATTGAAGAAGTCATTCTCGGTGGTTTGCAGTAAGTGTGGTGAAAAAGGGCCACAACTACAAAACCTGCAAGGGAGCTCCATCAAACCCCAATTGGAAGCCGAAAACAAAGAAGCCTAAGAAGGCTAAGAAGAAAGAAGGAAGCAGCTCTCAACAAATGGTTGTGCTTCCTTTATCACAGTCAGCTCCAACTCCAGGGGTAAGTTTGCATTCTCTATTTCTGGTTTGAATAACACACTCCTGTGGAATTGCTGATTTAGAAATAACATTGTCAGAGACTGATCTGTCTTATTAGCTCAAAGGTTAGGGGTTAACGAGTATTAGTATGGATTTTCTTAAGGATCAGTATGTCTTAGTATAGAAAACTTAGGGGACTAATTTGTCTTATTATCATGCTGACTGATCATGTTCATTAACTCTCCAGGATTCTTCAAGTAGCCAACCAACTAACACAACACCCCTACAACAAGCAACTACTGTAACTATTTAGTTTATTGTCTTTCTGATTAATTTGAAATATGACTTGTTTGAACCCAGTTGATGTGCTTTATTTTTTCCCATGTTTTGGTCTGCTCTTGCATGCAGGTTATGAGTGCAGCTGCACCAAATCCTGCAAATGTTGCACCAGCTCCTTCCAAGTTTACTAGATCCACACTTGTGATACCAACTCCGGGAGCAAGAGTCACTCCATTCAGGCCACCAGCCCCAACAACAACCCCTCCAAGTAAAGATCCAGGCAAGGTTCCATCGATGGTTAACAACACTTCTCGCCCGAAACCATCAAAATTCAGACCAAAGCAAAAGATCTTCAGGCCACCGGCACCACTGATTCAAGGACAATCTAGCACACCGCAAGTAGCACCAGCTCAAGAAGTCTCCAAAATAACAACACCAACTGACCCAACATCTAAGGAATCAACATGACTGACGGCTGATGATATTATGTTTTTTTTTTGGTTTAGCTGTGACCCAATGTAACTGATAACCAGAAATTCTAGATACTATTTTTTTTTTTGGTTTGGGTCTTTATTTTGGTTCAAACTTTATTTGTGAAGTAAGAAGATGTTAATGGTAGAAAGACATACTACTTTCCATTTATTTTGATGTTAATGGTTGAAAGTTTGATTTCCTGTAACTTTGCCAACTTTATGTTGATCATTAATGGTTGAAAGTTTGATTTCCTGTAACTTTGCCAACTTTATGTTTCTTTTAATGGTTGAAAGTTTGATTTCCTGTAACTTTGCCAACTTTCTTTTCATACATACATAATCACAAAAATGACCCAAACTTATGTCAGATACACAAATGATTAATACATTTCCTTTTCAACATTTCGCACCTCTTACATCATTTCTTATAACTAAATAATGCAAATATCAAGACAACAAACATCACACATATGCTCCACCCAATTCGATTTTTCTTAACCTCTAACGCTTCTATTCTCTTCTCCAGCAACATTATCCTCTTTTCCATGTCTTTGTTCCAGTGATGCTCTTCACCATGCAAAATTTGCTCATGCCCTAGGTACCTTGTAACACCAATACCAAGACCAGCTATGTGCTCGTCCAGCCACATAAAATACTTGCAACATGGTTGTCTAACTGATGAGCGGATAATTTATACACTTTTTGGCATTGTTTTTAGTATGTTTTTGGTATGATCTAGTTAGTTTTTAGTATATTTTTATTAGTTTTTAGTTAAAAATCACTTTTCTGGACTTTACTATGAGTTTGTGTGTTTTTCTGTGATTTCAGGTATTTTCTGGCTGAAATTGAGGGACCTGAGCAAAAATCTGATTCAGAGACTAAAAAGGACTGCAGATGCTGTTGGATTCTGACCTCCCTGCACTCGAAGTGGATTTTCTGGAGCTACAGAAGCCCAATTGGCGCGCTCTCAACGGCGTTGGAAAGTAGACATCCTGGGCTTTCCAGCAATATATGATAGTCCATACTTTGCCCAAGATTTGATAGCCCAAACCGGCGTTCAAAGTCACCCTCAGGAATCCCAGCGTTAAACGCTGGAACTGGCACCCAAATGGGAGTTAAACGCCCAAACTGGCATAAAAGCTGGCGTTTAACTCCAAGAAGAGTCTCTACACGAAAATGCTTCATTGCTCAGCCCAAGCACACACCAAGTGGGCCCGGAAGTGGATTTTTATGTCATTTACTCATCTCTGTACACCCTAGGCTACTAGTTTTCTATAAGTAGGACCTTTTACTATTGTATTGAGATATCTGGGTAGCTATCTTCGTGTTTATGCTATCTTAGATCATTGGGAGGCTGGCCATTCGGCCATGCCTAGACCTTATGCTTATGTATTTTCAACGGTGGAGTTTCTACACACCATAGATTAAGGTGTGGAGCTCTGTTGTACCTCGAGTATTAATGCAATTACTATTGTTCTTCCATTCAATTCTGCTTGTTCTTGTTCTAAGATATCACTTGTTCTTCAACTTGATGAATGTGATGATCCGTGACACTCATCATCATTCTCACTTATGAACAAGGTGACTGACAACCACTTTTGTTCTACAAGCAACCAAGGCTCTAGTGAATATCTCTTGGATTCCTGATTGCACGATGCATGGTTGATCGCCTGACAACCGAGTGCTCGCCTGACAAACGAGCCAACCATTTCGTGAGATCAGAGTCTTCGTGGTATAGGCAAGAACTGATGGCAGCATTCAAGAGAATCCGGAAGGTCTAACCTTGTCTGTGGTATTCTGAGTAGGATTCAATGATTGAATGACTGTGACGTGCTTCAAACTCCTAGCAGGCGGGGCGTTAGTGACAGACGCAAAAGAATCGAAGGATTCTATTCTGGCCTGACCGAGAACCGACAGCTGAATTCCGCGTGCTGTGACAGAGCATTTGCAAACGTTTTCACTGAGAGGATGGGAGGTAGCCATTGACAACGGTGAAACCCTACACAAGCTTGCCATGGAAAGGAGTAAGAAGGATTGGATGAAGACAGTAGGAAAGCAGAGAGACGGAAGGGAAGGCATCTTCATGCGCTTATCTGAAGTTCCTACCAATGAATTACATAAGTATCTCTATCTTTATCTTTTATGCTATTTTCGTTCATCACCATATCCATTTGAGTTTGCCTGACTAAGATTTACAAGATGACCATAGCTTGCTTCATACTAACAATCTCCGTGGGATCGACCCTTACTCGCGTAAGGTTTATTACTTGGACGATCCAGTGCACTTGCTGGTTAGTTGTGCGAAGTTGTGTAATGCCATGGAATTGAGCTACCAAGTTTTTGGAGTTCATGACCGGGGATTATGAGAGTTGTGAAAAAGTATTGTTCACAATTTCGCGCACCAAGTTTTTGGCGCCGTTGCCGGGGATTGTTCAGTTTGGACAACTGATGGTTCATCTTGTTGCTTAGATTAGGTATTTTTTTTTTTCGAAATTCTTGAAGATGAATTCTAGAGTTTCATGATGATTTGTTGAAGTCTGGCTGGCTGAGAAGCCATGTCTAATCTCATTGGACCGATGTTTCAACTTATCATCACAAGAGCTTGTTGATTTTTATCAATCTTGCTTTTGGAGCAGTGATCTGCTAAGGCTTGGCTGGCCTTTGGCCATGTCTAGTGTTTTGGACCGAAGCTTTCTTTGAAAGCTTGGCTGGCTGTGAAGCCATGTCTAATTCCTGGACCGGAGTCTTAGACTAGCATTGCACTGATTCCTGGAATTCTCATTAAGAATTTTGATACCTTTTTCCACTTAATTTTCGAAAAACACAAAAAAAAAATCAAAAAAATCATAAAACCCAAAAATTTCTTGTTTGAGTCTAGTGTCGCATCTTAAGTTTGGTGTCAATTGCATGCATTCATTCATGTGTCTTAGTGATCTTCAAGACGTTCTTGATGATTTCCGTGCTCTGATCTTTGAATCTTATTGACTTGAAGTGTTTTGTGTGTCTCATATGCATTCTCATTAGTGTCAGTAGTATACAAACTGCTAAGTTTGGTGTCTTGCATGCATTGTTATTTGATTTTAGTTGCATTTTGATTATTCTTTATTATTAAAAATCCAAAAATATTTTTAATTTGTGTCTTTTCAAGTCAATAATACAGAGAATTGAAGATTCAGAACATACAGCAGAGGAATTGCACAGAAAAAGCTGGGCGTTCAAAACGCCCAGTGAAGAAGGACAGACTGGCGTTTAAACGCCAGCCAGGGTACCTGGTTGGGCGTTTAACGCCCAAAAGGGTATGATTTTGGGCGTTAAACGCCAGAATGTGCACCATTCTGGGCGTTTAACGCCAGGATGGCTAAAGGGGGAAGATTTTGTTTTCAATTCAAATTTTTTTTTCAAGTTTTCAAAGTTTTTCAAAATCAAATCTTTTTCAAATCATATCTTTTCAATCAAATGTTTTCAAAATTAATTTCTTTCTTTTTTTAAAGATACTTGCTATCAATTAATGATTTGATTCAACATCTCAAGTATGTTGCCTTTTCTGTTGAGAAAGGTTTAATGTTTGAATCATATCTTTTCTTGATAGCCAAGTTATTAATTTCTAAAATCAAATCTTTTTAAAATTGTTTTCAAATCATATTTTCTCAATCACATTTTTTTTAAAACCAATCATATCTTCTTAACCACATCTTTTTCAAAATAGTTTTCAATCAAATCTTTTTGATTTCTAATTTCAAAATCTTTTTCAAAAATCATTTTACTTCTCTCCCACTTTCATTTTCGAAAATTAAGTAATGTTTTTCAAAAATGTTTTCAAAATCTTCTACTTAATTTTCGAAAATTACTTCCCTTCTCCTCACATCCTTCTATTTATGGACTAACACTATTCCTTAATGCAAAAATTCGAACTTCATCTCCTTTGATAAGTTCGAATTTTCCACTTCTGTCTTCTACTCTTCTTTTCCTCTGACACTTCAAGGAATCTCTATACTGTGACATAGAGGATTCCACATTTTCTTGTTCCCTTCTCTTTCTTATGAGCAGGAGCAAAGACAAAAGCATTCTTGTTGAGCCTGATCCTGAACCTGAAAGGACCTTGAAGAGAAAGCTAAGAGAAGCTAAAGCACAACTCTCTTTAAAGGACCTGACCGAATTCTTCAAAGAAGAAGAACACATGGCAGCCGAAAACAACAACAATGCAAACAATGCAAGGAAGGTGCTGGGTAACTTTACTGCACCTACTCCCGACTTCTATGGGAGAAGCATCTCTATCCCTGCCATTGGAGCAAACAACTTTGAGCTTAAGCCTCAATTAGTTTCTCTAATGCAACAGAATTGCAAGTTCCATGGACTTCCATTGGAAGATCCTCATCAGTTTTTAGCTGAATTCTTGCAAATCTGTGACACTGTCAAGACTAATGGGGTTGACCCTGAGGTCTACAGACTTATGCTATTCCTTTTTGCTGTAAGAGACAGAGCTAGAACATGGTTGGATTCTCAACCTAAAGAAAGCCTGGACTCTTGGGAAAAGCTAGTCAATGCCTTCTTGGCAAAGTTCTTTCCACCTCAAAAATTGAGTAAGCTTAGAGTGGAAGTCCAAACCTTCAGACAAAAGGATGGAGAATCCCTCTATAAAGCTTGGGAAAGATACAAACAATTGATCAGAAAATGTCCATTTGACATGCTTTCTGAATGGAGCATCATAGGTATTTTCTATGATGGTCTCTCTGAACTATCCAAGATGTCTTTGGATAGCTCTGCTGGAGGATCTCTTCATTTGAAGAAGACGCCTACAGAAGCTCAAGAGCTGATTGAAATGGTTGCAAATAACCAATTCATGTACACTTCTGAAAGGAATCCTGTGAACAATGGGACTAATCAGAAGAAAGGAGTTCTTGAGATTGATGCTCTGAATGCCATTCTGGCTCAGAACAAGATATTGACTCAACAAGTCAATTTGATTTCTCAAAGCCTGTCTGGAATGCAAAATGCACCAAGCAGTACTAAGGAAGCTTCATCTGAGGAAGAAGCCTATGATCCTGAGAACCCTTCAATGGAAGAGGTGAATTACCTAGGAGAACCCTATGGAAACACCTATAATTCTTCATGGAGAAATCACCCAAATTTCTCATGAAAGGATCAACAGATACCTCAACAAGGTTTCAACAACAATAATGGTGGAAGAAATAGGTTTAGCAATAGCAAGCCTTTTCCATCATCTTCTCAGCAACAGACAGAGAGTTCTAAGCAGAATACCTCTGACTTAGCAACCATGGTCTCTGATCTAATCAAAACCACTCAAAGTTTCATGACTGAAACAAGGTCCTCCATTTGAAAAACAGAGCACCATCCACGCGTACGCGCACTGCGTGCGTACGCGTGCATCAAGCATTCTGGACCATCCACGCGTGCGCGCCATACACGCATACGCGTGGATTGAGAAGTTCCACCGTCCATACCTTGACCCGAGAGTTAGGCCTGCACCATGCGGGAATTGGGCCTGAGGCACAAACCAATTCACGCGTATGCGCACATGACGCGTACGCGCCACTCTCGAAATAAACCATCTGCGCGCGCGCGGCATGCGCGCGTACGCGCGGATTTCCTTCCTTCACCACATTTCTTTTCTTCTCCTCTTTCCATTTCCTTCCTTCTTATCTCTTCTTCCCTTCTTCTACCCCTCATCCAAAACTTCCAAACACCATTGATAACCATTTATTTTAGTTAGTTAGTTAATTAGTTAGTTAGTTAGTTGATTAGTTAGTTTTAGTTTAGTTTTCATTTTATTTTCTCTCTTTTCATCATAAGTGTTGGATTATTGACTTTGTTTACTATGCATTGCTTCCCCCTTATTGCCTAAATGCTAATTTAGCATTAATGTTTTTAGATAATCTTTGTTGGATCCTATGATTGAGGTTATATTTTGCTACTTGGTTTTTTGAGTTTTTCATGCTTATCTTTTGAAGAATACCAAGTGATGAGAATTGCCTTCGAGCTTGTAACTCTTCTTGAATTACATGATTTGGCCACCATGTGATTTGAACCTTATTTTGTGATTAGGCAACCTCTTGATGGATGATGTTATGCATTTACCTTAATGCATTGTATTTTATGATTATATGCATCCATATGTGTTTGGCTTGAATGCTTTCATGCTTCTTTAATGCTTGTTTTACCTTACAAGTTTACTTAAAGCATCTCAAGCATAGTAGAATGAGTAAAGTGCATGCTTCTTTTGTGACATAACTTTTATGCTAATGTGTGTTCTAAACCGCGCAATTTAGAATTCACACACCTAATATTTCTTAATGTCACACTAATCCACTCACTCAATTCTAGTGATTTACCTCATTCCAACAATTATGCTTCCTTGCTTTTGTTTTCTCATCTTATGGTGTTATATTTTTGTTTTTCATGATGAATGCACCACAAGCAATAACGGAAGCAAGACTAAGAACACGTAGCAATCCGGAGAGTCGTCGTACCCCCTTGCTCATCTTTGAGTGCACCGAGGACGGTGCAAACTTTTAAGTGTGGGGAGGTCGTCCGACCGATCGGCGATCTTGGGTGACAAGTTTCTAATTCCAACACTTTTGCATTTCATTCTAGGATTTTAGGATTTTTTTTTACTTGCATTCTCTTAATTTTTGCATATGTATACACAATAAGCTTAGTCAAAATAATGAAAATTTTCAAGATTTCTATCTATAGGGCACCTCAATTGATTTGAGTGAAAACTTTTCATAGAACTTGCTTGAATTATATATATTGTGGATCATGTTTTTGAGCTAAGAACACAAGCAAGTGAGATTTGAGCCTAATGATGTGGTTACATCTTATAACCACTTATTTTCCTTCTTGTGTGCATTATTCTCTTCCTATGAGTGTAATCTTTGATTTGTTTGATTCTTTATGTCCATTATTTTGTGTATTCATGCATTTATATGATTGAGGCCATCATTTCATTAGCTCACTTACCCAAATAGCCTTACCTTCTATCTTCCATTGTTAGCCAACTTTGAGCCTACGATTAACCCACTTGTTCTTATTTTAGCACATTACAAGCCTTAAGCGAAAAACAATAAATGTCCTTATGTGGATCTTTGATTAGCTTAGGCTAGAGTGTGTGAGTATCATTCAAGTGTGGGAACCTTGGGACATTGGGTGAATAAAAGGGTAATTTTGTATTGTTATTGAAAATATTGGGAATTGGGTACATACTCATGTGTTGATCAAATGTAAAACCTTATGCATCGATGCTCTTGTATATAGAAAGAAAAAAATGAGAAAAACAAAAGAAAAAGGAAAGAAAAATAATATGGAAAAGGAAAAGAAAAAATAGAAAAAGAAAGAAAAAAAAAAGAAGAAAAAGAAAGAAATAAAAAGGGGGACAAAATGCCCCAAAGCAAAGTCCAATAAAGATCAATGCATAAGTGTTGTGAAATGAAAAGGATACATGAGTATGTGAAAAAGTGAGGAATGGGTAGTTAGCTTAGTACTTAATTGTATAGGTCATTATATAGGTTAGGTGGAAAAGTTTAAGCTAATCAAAGATTCAAATCTAAGTCCACTAGCCATATATGACCCTACCTTGACCCTAGCCCCATTACAACCAAAGAAAAGACATCATGATACTTGTATGCATGCATGAAATATATGTCGATTGTTAGAAGAAAAACAAATCTTAGAAAGCATGATTAGGAGAGAATTGAGTGAATCAACCCTAAACACTTGAGCGAATAGAGTGCAAACATTACCGGTGAGGGCTTGATGCTCAATTACATGTTTCCACCTATGATCATCTTTTCATGCAAGTTTGTAAAAATATTTAATAACTCAATTCAATTGTGGATTAGACTTGCTAGTCCTTAGCCCTTGTGCATATATGCTTCTTGGGAATTGATTTATTTTGACCAAGCAATTGCATTCATTTAGACAGTTGCATATAAGTAGATTGCATTTAGTTAGTTCCATTGAATAAATGCCATACCCTTTACTTCATTCTTGGTTTAAGCATGAGGACATGCTTGGTTTAAGTGTGGGGAGGTTGACAAACCCCGTTTTGACGGTTTATCTTGTATTGATTGCATGGGATTTTACAACCTTTTACCCTCATTTATCCATTGAAATAGCATGGTTTTATGATTGTCTCCTTATTTGTGCTTAGATGTAAAAACATGCTTTTAGACCCTCAATTTGATGGTTTTAATCTCCCTTTGATTCCACTAGATGCCTTGATATGTTTGTTAGTGATTTCAGATTGAAAAGGGCTAGGAATGGATCAAAGGAGCAAAGAGGGAAAGCATGCAAAGTGGAGAAATCATGAAAAGTCAAAGAAGTTGAACTCGCCCATGGACGCGCGCGCGCACCTGGCGCTTGCGCGCACCTGCGAATCACTCCATGGACGCGTACGCGTGCTGTGCGCGTACGCATCGGTGTTGGTTTATGATTTTTTAATAAAAACGTGGCCAACGAATTCTGAAGGGTTGTGGGGCCCAATCCCAACCAACTTTGGCGCCAAAGATGCTATTTAAAGCCAAGGATTGAAGAGAAAGGGGGATTCCAACTCATTAGTTCATTACACACTCATTAGGATTAGTTAGAAGTAGTTTCTAGAGAGAGAAGCTCTCACTTCTCTCTAGAATTAGGATTAGGATTAGGATTAGTTCTTAGATCTAGGTTTTAATCCTTGCTTTCTTCCATTTCTATCTCTCAATTCTTTGTAGTTACATTCATTCTTCTTCTATTCTTTTGTTATAATTTCCTTTATGTTGTTCTTAGATTTTGTTGTAGATCTAGAATTGCTCCTTCTACATTCTTTCAATTCAATAAAAGGTAATTCTTAATAAATGTGTTTCCTTTGATTTGTTGTTGTTAATTCCTTGTAATTGAGTAGCGTGGATTTACTTTTCTTGCAATTTACTATGCTTTCCTTTTATGCCTTCCAAGTGTTTGATGAAATGCTTGGTTGGATTTTAGAGTAGAATTTTATACTCTTGGCTTGGAAAGGTAACTTAGGACCTCTTGAGTTACTAATGTCCAAGTGATTGATGATTGGGAGCCATTGACTCTAGTTCTCGCTAATTGAATTGGTGGAGAGTTAGGACTTATGGACTAGGATTGATATAGCTCATTTGACTTTCCTTTACCACTAGTTAAAGGATGATTTAATGAGATTAATCCTTGCCAATTCTCATATTGTGGTTAGTGATTAGGATAGAGATCCTTGACTACCAACCCTTGCCAAGACCTTTTTAGGCCTTAGTTTACTTTCTTGCCATTTATCTTTCATGCTTCATATCAAAACCCCAAAATAACTCAAACCAATAACAAGACACTTTATTGTAATTCCTAGGGAGAACGACCCGAGGTTCAATACTTCGATTTATAAATTTAGGGGTTTGTTTTAGTGACAAACAACTTTTTGTACGAAAGGATTATTGTTTGGTTTAGAAACTATACTTGCAACGAGAATTCATTTGTGAAATTCTAAACCGTCAAAAATCCGATCGTCAGGAAGTTTTCAATACCTTGTACTATAGGCACCATGACCTTCAAGAAGGCCTTGTGTGACTTAGGGTCAAGTGTAAACCTCATGCCCCTCTCTGTAATGGAGAAGCTGGGGATCTTTGAGGTGCAAGCTGCAAAAATCTCACTAGAGATGGCAGACAACTCAAGAAAACAAGCCTATGGACTTGTAGAGGATGTTCTGGTTAAAGTTGAAGACCATTACATCCCTACTGATTTCATAGTCCTAGAGACTGGGAAGTGCATGGATGAATCCATCATCCTTGGTAGACCCTTCCTAGCCACAGCAAAGGCTGTGATTGATGTTGATAGAGGAGAGTTGATCATTCAAGTGAATGAAGAATCCTTGGTGTTTAAGGCCCAAGGATATCCCTCTATCACCATGGAGAAGAAGCATGAAGAGCTTCTTTCAAAGCAGAGCCAAACAGAGCCCCCACAGTCAAACTTTAAGTTTGGTGTTGGGAGGCCACAACCAAACTCTAAGTTTGGTGTTGAACCCCCACATTCAAACTCTAAGTTTGGTGTTGGGAGGTTCCAACATGGCTCTGGGTATCTGTGAGGCTCCATGAGAGTCCTCTGTCAAGCTAATGACATTAAAGAAGCGCTTGTTGGGAGGCAACCCAATGTTTTATAATTAACTATTTTCTTTTGTTATTTTATGTCTTTTGTAGGTTGATGATCATAAGAAGTCACAAAATTAATGAAAAAAGCAAAAACAGAATGAAAAACAGGAAGAAAAACAGCACACCCTGGAGGACGCACCTACTGGCGTTTAAACGCCAGTGAGGTTAGCTGTTGGGCGTTTAACGCCCAGTCTGGCACCATTCTGGGCGTTTAACGCCAGAAAGGGGCACCAGACTGGTGTTAAACGCCAGAAAAGGGCAAGAACCTGGCGTTAAACGCCAGGAATGGGCACCAGCCCGGCGTTTAACGCCAGAAATGGCACGAAACGTGATTTTGCATGCCATTTGGTGCAGGGATGACTTTTCCTTGACACCTCAGGATCTGTGGACCCCACAGGATCCCCACATACCCTACCACTCTCTCTCTCTTATTCACCAATCACCTCAACACCTCTTCCCCAAAAACACCTCACCTATCAAATCCCTTCTTTCTCTTCACCACTCACATCCATCCTTCATAAAACCCCACCTACCCCACCATTCAAATTCAAACCACTTTCCCACCCAAACCCACCCTCAAATGGCCGAACATCACTCTCCCTCTCTCCTATATAAACCCTCCTTCACTCCTTCATTTTCACACACCTTAAACACCATCTCTCTCCCCTTGGCCGAATACAAAGCCATTCCCTTTCTCCTCATTTCTTCTTCTTCTACTCTCTTCTTCCTTCTTTTGCTCGAGGACGAGCAAACATTTTAAGTTTGGTGTGGTAAAAGCGTTGCTTTTTCATTTTTCCATAACCATTTATGGCATCCAAGGCCGGAGAAACCTCTAGAAAGAGGAAAGGGAAGGCAAAAGCTTCCACCTCCGAGTCATGGGAGATGGAGAGATTCATCTCAAGGGTGCATCAAGACCACTTCTATGAAGTTGTGGCCTTGAAGAAGGTGATCCCCGAGGTCCCCTTTTCACTCAAAAAGGGTGAATATCCGGAGATCCGACATGAGATCCGAAGAAGAGGTTGGGAAGTTCTTACCAACCCCATTCAATAAGTCGGGATCTTGATGGTTCAAGAGTTCTATGCCAATGCATGGATCACCAGGAACCATGACCAAAGTGTGAACCCAAATCCAAAGAATTATCTTACTATGGTTCGGGGGAAATACTTGGATTTTAGTCCGGAGAATGTAAGGTTGGCGTTCAACTTGCCTATGATGCAAGGAGATGAACATCCTTACACTAGAAGGGTCAACTTTGATCAAAGGTTGGACCAAGTCCTCACAGTCATATGTGAAGAGGGCGCCCAATGGAAGAGAGATTCAAGAGGAAAGCCGGTTCAATTGAGAAGGCATGACCTCAAGCCCGTGGCTAGAGGATGGTTAGAGTTTATACAACGCTCAATCATTCCCACTAGCAACCGGTCCGAAGTTACCATAGACCGGGCTATCATGATCCATAGCATCATGATTGGAGAAGAAATAGAGGTTCATGAGGTTATAGCCCAAGAACTCTATAAGGTGGCGGACAAGTCCTCTACCTTGGCAAGGTTAGCCTTTCCTCATCTCATTTGTCACCTCTGTTATTCAGTTGGAGTTGACATAGAGGGAGATATCCCCATTGATGAGGATAAGCCCATCACCAAGAAGAGGATGGAGCACACAAGAGACCCCTCTCATCATGAGATCCCTGAGATGCCTCAAGGGATGCACTTTCCTCCACAAAACTATTGGGAGCAACTAAACACCTCCCTAGGAGAGTTGAGTTCCAACATGGGACAACTAAGGGTGGAGCATCAAGAACACTCCATCATCCTTCATGAAATTAGAGAAGACCAAAGAATCATGAGGGAGGAGCAACAAAGACAAGGAAGAGATATTGAGGAGCTCAAGCACTCCATAGGATCTTCAAGAGGAAGAAAGAGCCGCCATCACTAAGGTGGACCCGTTCTTTGATTTCCTTGTTCTTTATTCTTCTGTTTTTCGAATTTTATGCTTATGTTTATCCATGTTTGTGTCTTGTGATCATTAGTGTCTTAGTGTCTATGCCTTAAAGTTATGAATGTCCTATGAATCCATCACCTTTCTTGAATAAAAACGTGCTTAATTGAAAAAAAAAAGAAAGAATTGCATGAATTTTGAATTTTATAGCAGTTTAATTATTTTGATGTGGTGGCATTACTTTTGTCTTCTGAATGTATGCTTAAACAGTGCATATGTCTTTTGAATTTGTGGTTCATGAATGTTGGCTCTTGAAAGAATGATGAAAAAGGAGACATGTTACTGAGGATCTGAAAAATCATAAAAAATGATTCTTGAAGCAAGAAAAAGCAGTGAATACAAAAAAAAAAAGAAAAAAAAAAGAGAAGAGGCGAAAAAAAATATAAAAAAAAGAAAAAAAAAACCGAAAAAAAAAGGAAAAAGAAAGAATAAAGTTGTGATCCAAGGCAAAAAGAGTGTGCTTAAGAACCCTGGACACCTCTAATTGGGGACTCTAGCAAAGCTGAGTCACAATCTGAAAAGGTTCACCCAATTATGTGTCTGTGGCATGTATGTATCCGGTGGTAATACTGGAAGACAGAGTGCTTTGGGCCACGGCCAAGACTCAATAAGTAGCTGTGTTCAAGAATCATCATACTTAACTAGGAGAATCAATAACACTATCTGGATTCTGAGTTCCTAAAGAAGCCAACCATTCTGAATTTCAAAGGATAGAGTGAGATGCCAAAACTGTTCAGAGGCAAAAAGCTAAAAGCCCCGTTCATCTAATTAATACTGATCTTCATAGATGTTTTTGGAATTCATTGCATATTCTCTTCTTTTTGTCTTATTTGATTTTCAGTTGCTTGAGGACAAGCAACAATTTAAGTTTGGTGTTGTGATGAGCGGATAATTTATACACTTTTTGGCATTGTTTTTAGTATGTTTTTGGTATGATCTAGTTAGTTTTTAGTATATTTTTATTAGTTTTTAGTTAAAAATCACTTTTCTGGACTTTACTATGAGTTTGTGTATTTTTCTGTGATTTCAGGTATTTTCTGGCTGAAATTGAGGGACCTGAGCAAAAATCTGATTCAGAGACTAAAAAGGACTGCAGATGCTGTTGGATTCTGACCTCCCTGCACTCGAAGTGGATTTTCTGGAGCTACAGAAACCCAATTGGCGCGCTCTCAACGGCGTTGGAAAGTAGACATCCTGGGCTTTCCAGCAATATATGATAGTCCATACTTTGCCTAAGATTTGATGGCCCAAATTGGCGTTCAAAGTCACCCTCAGGAATCCCAGCGTTAAACGCTGGAACTGGCACCCAAATGGGAGTTAAACGCCCAAACTGGCATAAAAGCTGGCGTTTAACTCCAAGAAGAGTCTCTACACGAAAATGCTTCATTGCTCAGCCCAAGCACACACCAAGTGGGCCCGGAAGTGGATTTTTATGTCATTTACTCATCTCTGTACACCCTAGGCTACTAGTTTTCTATAAGTAGGACCTTTTACTATTGTATTGAGATATCTGGGTAGCTATCTTCGTGTTTTATGCTATCTTAGATCATTGGGAGGCTGGCCATTCGGCCATGCCTAGACCTTATGCTTATGTATTTTCAACGGTGGAGTTTCTACACACCATAGATTAAGGTGTGGAGCTCTGTTGTACCTCGAGTATTAATGCAATTACTATTGTTCTTCCATTCAATTCCGCTTGTTCTTGTTCTAAGATATCACTTGTTCTTCAACTTGATGAATGTGATGATCCGTGACACTCATCATCATTCTCACTTATGAACAAGGTGACTGACAACCACTTTTGTTCTACAAGCAACCAAGGCTCTAGTGAATATCTCTTGGATTCCTGATTGCACGATGCATGGTTGATCGCCTGACAACCGAGTGCTCGCCTGACAAACGAGCCAACCATTCCGTGAGATCAGAGTCTTCGTGGTATAGGCGAGAACTGATGGCAGCATTCAAGAGAATCCGGAAGGTCTAACCTTGTCTGTGGTATTCTGAGTAGGATTCAATGATTGAATGACTGTGACGTGCTTCAAACTCCTAGCAGGCGGGGCGTTAGTGACAGACGCAAAAGAATCGATGGATTCTATTCCGGCCTGACCGAGAACCGACAGCTGAATTCCGCGTGCTGTGACAGAGCATTTGCAAACGTTTTCACTGAGAGGATGGGAGGTAGCCATTGACAACGGTGAAACCCTACACAAGCTTGCCATGGAAAGGAGTAAGAAGGATTGGATGAAGACAGTAGGAAAGCAGAGAGACGGAAGGGAATGCATCTTCATGCGCTTATCTGAAGTTCCTACCAATGAATTACATAAGTATCTCTATCTTTATCTTTTATGCTATTTTCGTTCATCACCATATCCATTTGAGTTTGCCTGACTAAGATTTACAAGATGACCATAGCTTGCTTCATACTAACAATCTCCGTGGGATCGACCCTTACTCGCGTAAGGTTTATTACTTGGACGATCCAGTGCACTTGCTGGTTAGTTGTGCGAAGTTGTGTAATGCCATGGAATTGAGCTACCAAGTTTTTGGAGTTCATGACCGGGGATTATGAGAGTTGTGAAAAAGTATTGTTCACAATTTCGCGCACCACTAACCTACACAAAATCAATCCTCAAAGCTAACAAATTCAGGAATTGAGGATAAATCCTACCACAAACGGAGTTAAACAGATTTCCTTTGCATACCTTATAAAAAGGACATCCCAGAAACAATCTCTTCGGATTTCTGGTCGTCCTCGACATGAACAGGATTGTGTTTTCTCCACAGAAGCACTTTGGTGACACGCACTCTTTTCCATCATTGGCGGTCATAACTGGGCCTCTTCTCGAGCTTGAGGACACACCTTCGGATGCTATGGTCGGAATGCTCCCTTTCTTCCTTCTTCCGCTTCACCGTCAGAATGCATTCAAAGGATTAGGGCTCCAGGATTTCATACATTGGGGATGACTGAGAAACGACAGCATTTTTGAGTCTGGGGACTAATTTGTCTTCTTTTTAAAAGCCCATCCGACGTGGCAGCCCGTTAAGGCCAGCTCAGTGCCACGGGAGCCACGTCACCGTTTTCCGTCAAGGCAAATGGAGACACTCAAACGGAGGGGTCAAACTGTCCAGTTTTTAACGGGGTCAGGGACATTTAAGTATTTCCTAATTCTCGAGGACGAAAATGTTCGTGGTAACAAAGGTCAGGGACGATTTTGTCTTTTACTCAAAGAACATTGTGTATTGTTACAGACTGATCAAGGGTCCAGCTCAACTAGCCGTCGGGTTGGGGCACCACCCCTGACCCAGGCCCAAACCATTCACGACAGGAAGAGTCCGACGGGTCAGGCCCCAGCACCCGACCCAAGGCACGCTCAACTTATCATCCGCTCGAGTCAAGTCATCGGTCGGGTTGGCATCCTCGAAGCAGCACTCAAAGTCCCGATCCGACGTCCGGAATGACTTGTACCTCTCACGTGGACTGGGACAGCTCATAGAAGCTCCTGGACAGTGGGTTAGATTATTTATGGACCCGCTCAGCACAGTATATAAGGGGAGAGGTCAGCTCTCCCCCCGAAGTACATAACATTCTTACATAATTCTGCTACCACATCGTACGGACATTGACTTGATCGTCGGAGTGTCTTTGCAGGTGACCACCCCCCATGCTTCACACCACCTCCGACGTCTCCAGCTCATATCTTTGTCCTCGCTCCACGTCAGCTCAGGGTCTCACCCATTCCCCTACTCATCACCACCCGACCCGTCGAGTATCCGAGATCATCAGATAACGAACGTCGAGTATCTGAAATCATCAGATAACGAACACGTACTATGCAAGAATATTAACTTTTTTTTATCATATGAATTGGATAACTTCCAATCTTAAATCACTATAATATATTTATATTATATACTCATTCACACAATACTAAAAAATTTATATTTAATACTTGACACATATTCACCAAAGTTCAAATCCAAATACAGCATATAAAAAAAGTATAGAATTTATCATTTAAGTTAGAGAATTTAATTAGATTTATTGACTTTTCTTTTTTAAGAGGTCCTGACCCAAACAATTGGCCTCATCAAAATAGATAAAAAAAAAATTTAATGGTAAGGCCTTAATATTCTTATTAGACAAATATTTAATATCATACTCAACTATTTGTCACAAAACAAATAATTACATATTAGGTCAAATATTAGTGGATATAATAATATTAATTTGATTTATTTATATGTTTAAGATCATAATATTTCAACATAATTGTAATTCATAGCAATATCAATGCAACTTCTATCCCTAAATACAAATGAGGGGTATATTTGTCTATCGATATATTATTTTTTCTCTCATAGTAAGTTATAAAAGATTGATTTCAGGTTTACGTTAAAAAAATTTATTTTATTAAACTTAACACACAATAATATTTATTTTGTTAAATTTAATTTAATATCAACACTACGATAAAAATTTAATAAGTAGTCATAATGTATAAAAAGTTAAAAATTAAAAATTAAAAATTAAAAATTAATATAGCCAGGAACAAACCTAAATTAGAGAGAAGGGGAGCACTTATCCTCACTGGATGATGAAAATTAATAATAATTATATATAAATAAATATATTTAATTCTATTATTATATTATCTTTATTTTTATATTAAATTATAAATTATTTTTTTGAGAATTATGTTAAAAAAATATTTTATTAAATTTAATATGTAATTATATATATCGCATTAAATTTAATTTAGCATCAAAACTAAAAATAAAAAAATAATAAATAGTGATAATGTTCTTTTTAAAATAGTCAATTAATTAATTATTAAACTGATGTTTAGTTTTTTAAATACAAATAATTTTTTTTAAAAATTGGTTGAGATAAAAAATATTATTTATATATTAAATAATAAAAAATTATAAAAAATTGACTTTTAGTTATCTAATATTAATTATTTTTTAATTATAAAAATTCTCAATTTTTTAGACTTGAGGGTTTAAATTTTAAGATAAATAATATAATTTTTAAAAAATTAATTGATATTGATTGAAATTAGTTGAAAAAATTTAACTTTTTAATTAAATTCTAATTCATATTCTTTATTTTAACTCTTATATATAATTGTTCATACCCTGGCCCAATGATAAGGCTCAGGACCCAACGAAAGGCCCAATCCAAAGGACTGAGCCTCGCCCTGTACCGACCTTCTCCCTACGAAGTCGGTTCTCACCACGACTTACCCCAAAGAAGTCGGGGACGAAGATTAGATGGCCGATAAACACTCATTCAAATGAGTAAGTGTCCCTAAAATCTCTCTGCCCACTTCCAGAAGCCATATCGTAATCTCCCTAAGATAAAGGGACGGTTATACACCCTAAAAAGTGGAACTACTCCAACGGTGGTTATTGGTTCACCATTATAAATACACTGACATCCCTTAGGTATCTCTAAGTCCCAATACTCTCTAGACCTGCTTGCACCCTTGCTGACTTAAACATTGGAGTGTCTTTGCAAGTACCACCCCCATTCACTCGTACTCACAAGTCGGACGGAAGCCCAGAAGCACGATTTTCTTCGAAGGTTTCTCTCCACTAACGATTGGGCCAACTTAACGAGTCAAGCCCATTACCTCCGGTTACCCAAAGTAACATTGGCACCGTTGCCGGGGAACCGAGAGATCAACCAGTAATGGCGGACAACTCACCAGAAGATGGACATACAGCGTCTGATTCCGAGCAAGAAAATCCAGATATCGGAAACAATGACGTAGACTTGACCCTTCATCAAGGAACCAACGACCAGCGACCAGCATAAAGAAGGTACTTCTGGGCTCAAAAACCCAAAAGCAAATTCCTCGGAAGGACGAGAGTCCGGAAAGGAAGGGCCACCCCATGCAACCGAGCTAATGGGGCTAGTCCACGGCCACCAAGGTCGTCTGGAGCAACTGGAACAGGAACTAGAACGACAACGAGAGGCAGAGCGAAACCTCAGGGAGGAAATAGAACGACGAAAAGAGTTGGAAGAAAAACTCACAAAGTTTGAATCCTCCCTTAAAGGCCGAAACTCCCGCGGCAACCGAGAAGAGTCGCCCATGGGAGGAGAGGACCCGTTCAGCGAGGACATAATGAGGGCGAAGGTTCCAAAAAACTTCAAAAGCCCTGATATGAACCTCTATGACGGAACCACAGACCCAAAGCATCATTTAAGCAATTTCAAAAGTCGGATGTATCTGGCTGATGCTTCTGATGCAACACGTTGCAAGGCTTTTCCGACCACCCTGTCAAAAGCGGCGATGAAGTGGTTCGATAGCCTCCCTCCAAGGTCGGTTACCAGCTTTGAGGACCTCTCAAGAAAATTTCTGATGCAATTCTCCATCCAGAAGGATAAAGTAAAACACGCACCGAGCCTCCTGGGAGTTAAACAGGAGGTCGGGGAACCTCTGCGTGATTACATGGAAAGGTTCAACAAAGCGTGTTTAGAAATTCAAGATCTGCCCACAGAGGCAGTTATCATGGGATTAGTAAATGGACTTAGGGAAGGACCCTTCTCACAGTCCATATCAAAAAGGCACCCGACCTCTTTGAGTGATGTACAGGAGAGATCGGAAAAGTACATCAACATGGAGGAAAATGCCAGACTGAGAGAGTCGAGTTGGCGACCTGGGCACCCTCCCTCGATAAAAGAGAGGGAGATGGAGCCCAAAAAGAAAGAAGACCTCAGTCTCGACAGACCCAGGAAATATCACTCTCATACTCCTCTAAAGGTTTCTATAGTGGACGTATACAGAGAAATTTGCAATACTGAAAGGCTGTCGCCTCCCAGGCCCATTAAAAATAAAAAAGGGGGGAGTCGCAGCGATTACTGCGAGTACCATAAAATATATGGTCACTCAACAAATGACTATTACGACCTCAAAAATGTGATAGAAAAGCTGGCCAGAGAAGGCCGACTTGACAGATATCTCATGGAAAGGTCGGACAATCATGGGAAGAGAAAGCGAGATGACACGGATAGAAGAGACCTACCACCGCAGACTCCAGAGAGACATATACATATGATCTCAGGTGGATTCGCGGGAGGGGGACTCACCAAGTCCTCTCGCAAGAGACACCTCAAGCAAGTCTACCAGGTCAGGAGCAAATCGCCCGACCTTCCCACCATCTCATTTACAAAGGAGGATGGGCAAGGAGTAATCCCTGGACACGACGATCCAGTGGTGATAACCATGATCCTAGCCAATGCCCATCTCCACAGAACTCTAGTAGATCAAGGAAGCTCGGCGGACATCCTTTTCAAACCCGCGTTTGACAAGCTAGGGTTGGATGAGAGGGAGCTAAGAGCCTACCCCGAACACCTTATACGGGCTAGGCGACACGCCAATAAAGCCACTGGAATTCTTACCCCTTCATACTACCTTTGGAAAGGGGGAAAAATCCAAAACTCTGAGTATAGACTTCATAGTCATCGACGTGGGGTCAGCATATAATGCCCTAATCGGAAGAGCTACCCTAAATCGACTCGGAGCGGTGGTATCCACCCCCCATCTCTGCATGAAATTTCTGACAACAGCGGGGTAGCAACGGTGCGGGAAGACCAGAAATTGGCAAGAAGGTGCTACAATGAAAGCCTGAACCTGTGGAAAAAAGGCAAAGAGGTTCACACCATAGAGCTCGGTGGTGCAAGGGCCAAAGAAGAGTTGCGACCACAGCCAGGAGGAAAAACTGAGGAAATACAGGTCGGCAAAGAGGAGGAGAAAAATACCAACATAGGAGCCAACCTAGGGAAAACCCTGAAGCAAGGGTTGACTAAGCTCCTAAGAGACAATTCTGACCTCTTTGCCTAGAAAGCCTCCGACATGCCTGGGATAGATCCCGAGCTTATGTCCCACAAGCTCTCGGTGCATACAGGATCCCGACCTGTACAACAGCGAAGGCGCAAGCTCGGCCCGGAACGAGCCCTAGTGGTGGAGGAGCAAGTACAGGCACTCTTAGAAACCGGCTTCATCAGAGAAGTTAAATATCCAACATGGCTAGCAAATGTAGTACTAGTCAAGAAGCAAAACAGCCAATGGAGGATGTGCGTCGACTACACCGACTTAAATAAGGCATGTCCCAAGGACCCTTATCCACTCCCAAGTATTGATACTCTAGTAGACTCTAGCTCGGGGTATCAATACTTGTCGTTCATGGATGCCTACTCGGGATATATTCAAATCCCTATGTATGAGCCAGACCAAGAGAAAACATCGTTCATTATGCCTCGAGCAAATTTCTACTACGTGGTCATGCTATTTGGATTAAAAAATGCAGGGGCCACATACCAAAGGCTGATGAACAAGGTGTTCGGCCCCCACCTCGGGAGCTTAATGGAAGTCTATGTAGACGACATGCTAGTAAAAACTAAGGAAGAAGCTGATCTCTTGACAGACCTCTCGCAAGTCTTCGACACCATAAGGTTACACGGGATGAGGCTAAATCCTGCAAAGTGTACCTTCGCAGTGGAGGCCAGAAAATTCCTAGGGTTTATGCTGACGCAAAGAGGGATTGAAGCAAATCCCGATAAGTGTCAAGCTATACTGGAAATGAAGAGCCCGACTTGCTTAAGGGAGGTTCAACAACTAAATGGCCGACTTGCAGCCCTCTCCAGGTTCTTGGCAGGATCAGCATTAAAATCCCTTCCACTGTTCTCTTTATTAAGAAAGGGATGCCAGTTTGAATGGACTTCAGAATGCGAAGGAGCGTTCCAGGAGTTCAAAAGGTTCTTGAGCCAACCTCCAATCCTAACCCGACCTCTAGTTGGGGAAGATCTCGTCCTATATCTGTCTGTAGTAGACAAAGCTGTCGCATCAGCCCTGATAAGGGAGGACGAGGTCGGACAACATCCAGTGTACTTCATCAGCAAAGTTCCACAAGGCCCCGAACTAAGGTACCACAAACTGGAGAAATTTGCTTACTCCTTAGTAATAGCCTCATGGAGGCTACGACCTTACTTTCAAGCTCATACGATAAGAGTCCGAACGAACCAACCCATGAAGCAAATCCTCCAAAAGACGGATGTTGCAGGGAGAATGGTTCAATGGGCAATAGAGCTCTCCGAGTTTGACTTGAAGTATGAAACTCGGACAGCAATCAAAGCCCAATGCCTCACTGACTTCATAGCAGAATACGCGGGAGATCAAGAAGAAAAGCCAACTGCATGGGAACTTTATGTAGATGGATCCTCAAACAAGACAGGAAGCGGTGCAGGCATAATACTGACTGACGAAAGGGGAACCCAAATAGAGGTATCCCTCAAATTTGAATTCCCAACTTCAAATAATCAGGCAGAATATGAAGCCCTGATTGCAGGATTGAAGCTGGCAGAAGAAGTCGGTGCAACAAAAGTGATGATATACAGTGACTCTCAAGTGGTGACCTCCCAGATAAATGGAGAGTATCAGGCTAAAGACCCGAACACGAAAAGATACTTGGACAGAACTCTAGAGTACCTCGGGCACTTTGCGGAAATCGAGGTTAAGCACATAACCCGGGATCTCAATAGCAGAGCAGACGCCCTCTCCAAGTTAGCAAGTACCAAGCCAGGAGGGAATAATAGAAGCTTGATCCAGGAAACTCTCCAAGAACCCTCTGTGGTAAAAGTAGAGGACAAACGAGATGTCCTTGAGGTAACTGGGCTAAACCTCAGATGGATGAATCCCTTGGTCGAATACCTAAAATTCGACATCCTCCCCAAAGAGGAAAAAGAGATTAAGAAAATCCGGAGGGAAGCACAACATTACACTCTGGTGAAAAATATCCTTTATAAAAGAGGAATATCAACGCTATTGTTGAAGTGCGTATCGACCTCAAGGACCACTGAAGTACTAGAGGAGGTTCATAATGGGATCTGCGGAAACCATCTCGGAGCCAGGTCGCTAGCTAGGAAAGTAATCCGAGCTGGATTCTACTGGCCGACCTTGCAGAAAGATGCCACAGAATTTGTGAAAAAGTGCCAAACATGCCAAATGCATGCAAATTTCCACGTTGCTCCCCCCGAGGAGCTCATTAGTATAACTTCTCCATGGCCCTTCGCAAAGTGGGGAATGGATTTGTTAGGTCCTTTTCCCCAGGAGCCAGGACAAGTCAAATACTTAATCGTGGGAATAGATTACTTCACAAAGTGGATAGAAGTAAAACCATTAGCCACCATCACAGCCCAAAGAAGTCGGAGGTTCCTCTACAAAAATATCACCACAAGGTATGGAATACCTTATTCCATTACTACAGATAACGGAACCCAGTTCACCGACTCCACCTTTAAAAACCTAGTGGCCAGTATGAAGATCAAATACCAGTTCACCTCGGTGGAACATCCTGGTGGACGAAATTCGGATCACATCAATGTAGTATTCTTTGTTGTTGTATGGAATCATTATTATGGCTCTTTGCTATGTGTGGACACAACTCCGTTCAACTTAACCAGCAAGTGTACTGGGTCATCCAAGTAATACCTTATGTGAGTAAGGGTCGATCCCACAAAGATTGTTGGTATGAAGCAAGCTATGGTCACCTTGTAAATCTCAGTTAGGCAGATTAAATGGTTTATGATAAGTTCGAAAATAAATAATAAACAGAAAATAAAATAGTAAATAATTACTCATATAATTCCATGGTGGGAATTTCAGATAGGCATATGAAGATGCTGTGCTCCTCTCGAATCTCTACTTTCTTATTACATTCATCCAATCCTTCTTACTCCTTTCTATGGCAAGCTGTATGTAGGGCATCACCGTTGTCAATGGCTACATCCCATCCTCTCAGTGAAAATAGTCCTATGCTCTGTCACAGCACGGCTAATCATCTGTCAGTTCTCAATCAGGTTGGAATAGAATCCCTTTATTCTTTTGCGTCTGTCACTAACGCCCAGCCTTCAGGAGTTTGAAGCTCGTCACAGTCATTCAATACCAGAATCCTACTCGGAATACCACAGACAAGGTTAAACTTTCTGGATTCCCGGAATCCTACTCGGAATACCACAGACAAGGTTAGACTTTTCGGATTCCCATGAATGCCGCCATCTATCTAGCTTATACCACGAAGATTCTATTGGGGAATCTAAGAGATATGCGCCCGGCCTAAAGTAGAACGGAAGTGGTTGTCAGTCACATGCGTTCATAGGTGAGAATGATGATGAGTGTCACGGATCATCACATTCATCAAGTTGAAGTGCAACGTATATCTTGGAATAAGAATAAAAGAGAATTGAATAGAAAATAATAGTAATTGTATTGAAACTTGAGGTACAGCAGAGCTCCACACCCTTAATCTATGGTGTATAGAAACTCCACCGTTGAAAATACATAAGTGAAAGGTTCAGGCATGGCCGAATGGCCAGCCCCCAAAACATGATCAATAGCCTCCTAAGATGAAGAATAAAACAAAACTGAGACCAAAGATGAAACGTGGTCAAAAGACAACTAATACACTAGTAAAAAGTGTTATTTATATTAAACTAGCTACTAGGGTTTACAGAGGTAAGTAATTGATGCATAAATTCACTTCCGGGGCCTACTTGGTGTGTGTTTGGGCTGAGCTTGATCTATCCACGAGCTGAGACTTCCTTTGGAGTTGAACGCCGAGTTATAGCGTGTTTCTGGCGTTCAACTCCGGGTCATGTCGTGTTTCTGGCGTTTAACTCCAGGCAGCAGCATGTACTTGGCATTGAGCGCCACTTTACGTCGTTAATTCCCGAATAAAGTATGAACTATTATATATTGCTAGAAAGCTCTGGATGTCTACTTTTCAACGCCGTTGAGAGCGCGCCATTTGGAGTTTTGTAGCTCCAGAAAATCCATTTTGAGTGCAGAGAGGTCAGACTCCAACAGCATCAGCAGTCCTTTTTTTCAGCCTTTTTTTAGAGTTTTGCTCAAGTCCCTCAATTTCAGCCAGAAATTACCTGAAATCATAGAAAAATACACAAACTCATAGTAAAGTCTAGAAATGTGAATTTAACATAAAAACTAATGAAAACATCCCTAAAATTAGCTTGAACTTACTAAAAACTACCTAAAAACAATGCCAAAAAGCGTATAAATTATCCGCTCATCACAACACCAAACTTAAATTGTTGCTTGTCCCCAAGCAACTGAAAATCAGTTTGGATAAAAAGAAGAGAATGTACTATAAATTCCAGAATATCAATGAATATTAATTATAATTAGATGAGCGGGACTTGTAGCTTTTTGCTTCTGAACAGTTTTGGCATCTGACTTTTTCCTTTGAAGTTTAGAATGATTGGCTTCTCTAGGAACTTAGAATTTCGGATAGTGTTATTGATTCTCCTAGTTAAGTATGTTGATTCTTGAACACAGCTACTTATGAGTCTTGGCTGTGGCCCTAAGCACTTTGTTTTCTAGTATTACCACTGGATACATAAATGCCACAGACACATGACTGGGTGAACCTTTTCAGATTGTGACTCAGCTTTGCTAGAGTCCCCAGTTAGAGGTGTCCAGAGCTCTTAAGCACACTCTTTTTGCTTTGGATCACGACTTTAACCACTCAGTCTCAAGCTTTTCACTTGGACCTTCATGACACAAGCACATGGTTAGGGACAGCTTGATTTAGCCGCTTAGGCCTGGATTTTATTTCCTTGGGCCCTCCTATCCATTGATGCTCAAAGCCTTGGATCCTTTTTACCCTTGTATTTTGGTTTTAAGGGCTATTGCTTTTTCTGCTTGCTTTTTCTTTTTCTTTCAAATTTTTTTTCGCCATTTTTTTCCGCAAGCTTCTTCTTTTTTCACTGTTTTTTCTTGCTTCAAGAATCAATTTCATGATTTTTCAGATTGTCAATAACATTTCTCTTTGTTCATCATTCTTTCAAGAGCCAACAATTTTAACATTCATAAACAACAAGATCAAAAGACATATGCACTGTTCAAGCATTCATTCAGAAAACAAAAGTATTGTCATCACATCAATATAATTAAACTAAATTCAAGGATAAATTCGAAATTCATGTACTTCTTGTTCTTTTGAATTAAAACATTTTTCATTTAAGAGAGGTGAAGGATTAATGGAATTATTCATAACTTTAAGACATAGTTACTAAACACTAATGATCATGAAGTAGAGACACATAACATAGATAAACACAACATAAAAACCGAAAAGCAGAAAGAAATGAGAACAAGGAATGAATCCACCTTAGTAGCGTCTCCTTCTTGAAGGACCAACAATGTCCTTAAGCTCTTCTATGTCCCTTCCTTGCCTTTGTTGCTCCTCCCTCATTGCTCTTTGATCTTCTCTTATTTCATGGAGAATGATGGAGTGCTCATGATGTTCCTCCCTTAATTATTCCACATTGTGGCTCAAATCTTCTAAGGAAGTGTTGAGTTGTTCCCAATAGTTGTTGGAAGGAAAGTGCATCCCTTGAGGCATCTCAGGGATTTCTTGATGATGAGCTTCCTCATGCATCTCTTGAGATCCGTGGAGGGTCTCTCTTGCTTGCTCCATCCTCTTCTTGGTGATGGGCTTATCCTCTTCAATGGAGATGTCTCCTTCTATGATAACTCCAGCTGAGTAACATAGATGGCAAATAAGGTGAGGAAAAGCTAGCCTTGCCATGGTGGAGGGCTTTTCGGCTATTTTGTAGAATTCATTGGAGATGACTTCATGAACTTCTACTTCCTCTCCAATCATGATGCTATGAATCATGATGGCCCAATCCACAGTAACTTCAGATCGGTTGCTAGTGGGAATGATGGAGCGTTGAATGAACTCCAACCATCCTCTAACCACAGGCTTGAGGTCCAGTCTTCTTAGTTGAACTAGCTTGTCTATGGAGTCTCTTTTCCATTGAGCTCCTTCCACACATATGTCCATTAGGACTTGGTCCAACCTTTGATTAAAGTTGACCCTTCTAGTGTAGGGGCGTACATCTCCTTGCATCATGGGCAAGTGGAACGCCAACCTCACATTCTCTGGACTAAAATCTAAGTATTTCCCCTGAACCATTGTGAGATAATTCTTTGGATTCGGATTCATACTTTGATCATGGTTCCTAGTGATCCATGCATTGGCATAGAACTCTTGAACCATTAAGATTCCGACTTGTTGCATGGGGTTGGTTAGGACTTCCCAACCTCTTCTTCGGATCTCATGTCGGATCTCCAGATACTCATTTTTCTTGAGTTTGAAAGGGACCTCAGGGATCACCTTCTTCTTTTCCACAACATCATAGAAGTGGTCTTGATGGCTTTTGGAGATGAATCTTTCCATCTCCCATGACTCGGAGGTGGAAGCTTTTGTCTTCCCTTTTCCTTTTCTAGAGGATTCTCCGACCTTAGGTGCCATTAATGGTAATGGAAAAACAAAAAGCTTATTCTTTTACCACACCAAACTTAAAATATTGCTCGCCCTCGAGCAAGAGAAGAAAGAAGAGAAGAAGAAGAAGAAGAAGAAGAAAATATGGAGGAGAGGGAGAGAGGGTGTTTCGGCCAAGGTATAGAAGAGGGGGTTTGTGTTTGTGTGAAAATGAAGTAGAATGGAAGGGTATATATAGGGAGGGGGGAGAGGGTAGGTTCGGCCATTTAGGGTGGGATTGGGTGGGAAAGTATTTTTGAATTTTGAAGGTAGGTGGGGTTTATGGGGAAGAGTGGATGGATGTGAGTGATGAAGGGGGTAATTAGGAAGAGAGATTGAAGTTGTTGGGAAGTGTGACATGGGGAAGAGTGTTATAGGATTAGGAGGTAAGGTGGGAATATGTTAGGTGGGGATCCTGTGGGGTCCACAGATCCTGAGATGATCCTGTGGGGTCCACAGATCCTGAGGTGTCAAGGAATTACATCCCTGCACCAATTAGGCATGTAAAATGCCTTTGCACACCATTCTGGCGTCTAAACGCCAAGATGATGCACACTCTGGGCGTTCAACGCCCATGTGTAGCATGTTTCTGGCTTTGAACGCCAGTTCCATGCTTGTTACTGGCGTTCAGCGCCAGCTTTCCTCAAGGCACATTCCTGGCGTTCAAACGCCAGAATGTTGCTTGTTTTTGGCGTTCAGCGCCAGATTCATGCTCTGTTCTGGCGTTGAACGCCAGCCAGATGCTCCTTACTGGCGTTGAACGCCAATCTGTCCTCCCTCCAGTGTGTGATTTTTCTTCTGCTGTTTTTGATTCTATTTTTAATTTTTATATTTTTTTCGTGACTCCACATGATCATGTACCTAATAAAACACAAAATAACAATGAAATAAAATAAAATAAAAATTAGATAAATAAAATTGGGTTGCCTCCCAACAAGCGCTTCTTTAATGTCAATAGCTTGACAGTGGGCTCTCATGGAGCCACAAAGGTGATCAGGTCAATGTTGTATAGTCCCAACACCAAACTTAGAGTTTGGGTATGGGGTCTTAACACCAAACTTAGAGTTTGGTTGTGGCCTCCCAACACCAAACTTAGAGTTTGACTGTGGGGGCTCTTCTTGACTCTGAACTGAGAGAAGCTCTTCATGCTTACTCTCTTTTGTCACAGAGGGATGGCCATGTGCCTTAAACACAAGGTAGTCCTCATTCAATTGAAGGACTAATTCACCTCTGTTGACATCTATCACAGCTCCTGCTGTAGCTAGGAAAGGTCTTCCAAGGATGATGCATTCATCCTCTTCCTTCCTAGTGTCTAAGATTATGAAATCAGCAGGGATGTAAAGGCCTTCAACCTTTACTAACACGTCCTCTACTATTCCATAAGCTTGTCTCAATGACTTGTCTGCCAATTGTAATGAGAACAAGGCAGGTTGTACCTCAATGATCCCCAGCTTCTCCATTACAGAGAGTGGCATAAGATTTATCCTTGACCCCAGATCACATAGAGCTTTTTCAAAGGTCATGGTGCCTATGATACAAGGTATTAAGAACTAGCCAGGATCTTGTCTCTTTTGAGGTAAAATTTGCTGAATCCAGGTATCTAGTTCATTAATGAGCAAGGGAGGTTCACTTTCCCAAGTTTCATTACCAAACAACTTAGCATTCAGCTTCATGATAGCTCCTAAATATTGAGCAACTTGCTCTCCAGTCACATCTTCATCCTCCTCAGAGGAAGAATAGTCTTCAGAGCTCATGAATGGCAGAAGGAGATTTAATGGAATCTCTATGGTCTCTATATGAGCCTCAGATTCCTTTGGATCCTTAATAGGAAACTCCTTCTTGCTTGAGAGATGTTCCAGGAGGTCTTCCTCACTAGGATTTTCGTCCTTCTCCTCCCTTGTGCATTCGGCCATATTGATCACATCAATGGCCTTGCACTCTCCTTTTGGATTCTCTTCTGTATTGCTTGGGAGAATACTGGGAGGAGTTTCAATGACTTTCTTACTCAGCTGGCCCACTTGTGCCTCCAGATTTCTGATGGAGGATCTTGTTTCACTCATGAAACTGAAAGTGGCTTTTGACAGATCAGAGACTAGATTGGCTAAATTAGAAGTGTTTTGTTCAGAATTCTCTGTCTGTTGCTGAGAAGATGATGGAAAAGGCTTGCAATTGCTCAGCCTATTGCGTCCACCATTGTTAAAGCCTTGTTGAGGCTTTTGTTGATCCTTCCATGAGAAATTTGGATGATTTCTCCATGATGAATTATAGGTGTTTCCATAAGGCTCACCCATGTAATTTACCTCTGCTATTGCAGGGTTCTCAGGATCATAAGCTTCTTCAGAAGCTGCCTCTTTAGTACTGTTGGATGCATTTTGCCATCCATTCAGACTTTGAGAGATCATGTTGACTTGCTGAGTCAACACTTTGTTCTGAGCCAATATGGCATTCAGAGCATCAATTTCAAGAACTCCCTTCCTCTGAGGCGTCCCATTATTCACGGAATTCCTCTCAGAAGTGTACATGAATTGGTTATTTGCAACCATGTCAATGAGTTCTTGAGCCTCTTCAGGCGTTTTCTTTAGGTGAATATATCCACCTGCAGAATGGTCCAATGACATTTTCGAAAACTCAGATAGACCATAATAGAATATATCTAATATGGTCCATTCTGAAAACATGTCAGATGGACACCTTTTGGTCAACTGCTTGTATCTTTCCCAAGCTTCATAGATGGATTCACCATCTTTTTGTTTAAAGGTCTGAACATCCACTCTAAGCTTGCTCAGCTTTTGAGGAGGAAAGAATTTATCCAAGAAGGCCGTGACCAGCTTATCCCAGGAGTCCAGGCTATCCTTAGGTTGTGAATCCAACCATATTCTAGCTTTGTCTCTTACAGTAAAAGGGAAAAGCATGAGTCTGTAGACTTCAGGATCTACTCCATTCGTCTTAACAGTCTCACAAATCTGCAAGAACTCAGTTAAAAACTGGTAAGGATCTTCAGATGGAAGTCATAAAACTTGCAGTTCTGTTGCATTAAAGCAACTAGTTGAGGCTTAAGCTCAAAATTGTTGGCTCCAATGGCAGGAATGGAGATGCTTCTTCCATCAAATTTGGACGTGGGCTTAGTAAAATCACCAAGCATCCTCCTTGCATTATCATTATTGGGTTCGGCTGCCATCTCTTTTTCTTGTTCGAAAATTTCTGAAAGATTACTTCTGGATTGTTGTAATTTAGCTTCTCTTAGTTTCCTCTTCAGAGTCCTTTCAGGTTCAGGATCAGCTTCAACAAGAGTGCTCTTGTCCATGTTCCTGCTCATATGAAAGAGAAGAAAACAAGAAAAGAAGAGGAATCCTCTATGTCACAGTATAGAGATTCCTTCATGTTAGTAGAAGAAGAAAGGGGGAAAGAGTGAAGAAGAATGAATAGTCTGTATAAAGAGTAAGGATAGGGGAGGTGATAAGAGATGAAGAGAAGTGTTAGTAAATAATTAAATAAATAAAAAGAGATGAGAGAGGGAGAAATTCGAAAATAAGTTTGAAAAGGAGTTAGTGATTTTCGAAAATTAAAGATAAGATAGAATTAAAATTAAAATTTTAAAACAAAAAGAATTTTTGAAAAAGAGATGAGATATTTTCGAAAATTAGAGAGGGAAAAGTAGTTAGGTGGTTTTGAAAAATATAAGAAACAAACACAAAGTCAAAGAGTTAGTTGAAAAAGATATCAAATTTGAAAAGATAAGAAGATAAGAAGTTAGATAAGATATTTTGAAATCAAATTTTTGAAAAAGATAAAATTTTGAAAAGAAAGATATGATAAAAAGATAAGATAAGAAAATAAGATAGAAAGGGTGTGTTTGAAAAAGATTTAATTTTTAAATTTAAAATTACTTACTTCACTAACAAGAAACTACAAGATAAGATTCTAGAACTTAAAGATTGAACCTTTCTTAACAAGAAAGTAACAAACTTCAAATTTTTGAATCAATCACATTAATTGTTAGTGAGTTTTCGAAAATTTGATATAAAGATAAGAAAAAGATTTTGAAAATAATTTGAAAAAGAATTTAAAAAGATAAGAATTTTTTTTTAAATTGAAATTTTGACTTGACCTGTAAGAAACAACTAATTTTAAAAATTTTGACCAAGTCAACCCAAAATTTTGAAAATTTGGAGGGAAATAAGGAAAAGATATTTTTTATTTTTAAAATTTTAATTATGAGAGAGAAAAACACAATTAGGACCCAAAATTTAAAAATTTTGGATCAAAACACATGATGCATGCAAGAACACTATGAATGTCAAGATGAACACCAAGAACACTTTGAAGATCATGATGAACATCAAGAACATAATTTTGAAAAATTTTTTTGATGCAAAGAAAACATGCAAGACACCAAACTTAAAAATTTTTCATGTTTAGACACTATGAATGCAAGAATGCACATGAAAAACAAGAAAAGACACCAAACAAGAAAATATCAAGATCAAACAAGAAGACTTACCAAGAACAACTTGAAGATCATGAAGAACACTATGAATGCATGGAATTTTCGAAAATTGCAAGAAAAAATTTTTAAAGCATACAATTGACAGCAAACTTAAAAATTGACCCAAAACTCAAACAAGAAACATAAAATATTTTTTATTTTTATGATTTTATGATTTTTTTGGATTTTTATTAATTTTTTTTTCGAAAATAAAGTTTGGAAAAATGAAAAAGAAAAGAAAAATTTTGAAAAAGATTTTTTGAAGAATTTTTGAAAAGAAAATCACCTAATCTGAGCAACAAGATGAACCGTCAGTTGTCCATACTCGAACAATCTCCGGCAACGGCGCCAAAAACTTGGTGGACGAAATTGTGATCACATCAATGTAGTATTCTTTGTTGTTGTATGGAATCATTATTATGGCTCTTTGCTATGTGTGGACACAACTCCGTTCAACTTAACCAGCAAGTGTACTGGGTCATCCAAGTAATACCTTACGTGAGTAAGGGTCGATCCCACAGAGATTGTTGGTATGAAGCAAGCTATGGTCACCTTGTAAATCTCAGTTAGGCAGATTAAATGGTTTATGATAAGTTCGAAAATAAATAATAAACAGAAAATAAAATAGTAAATAGTTACTCATATAATTCCATGGTGGGAATTTCAGATAGGCATATGGAGATGCTGTGCTCCTCTCGAATCTCTACTTTCTTATTACATTCATCCAATCCTTCTTACTCCTTTCCATGGCAAGCTGTATGTAGGGCATCACTGTTGTCAATGGCTACATCCCACCCTCTCAGTGAAAATGGTCCTATGCTCTGTCACAGCACGGCTAATCATCTGTCGGTTCTCAATCAGGTTGGAATAGAATCCCTTGATTCTTTTGCGTCTGTCACTAACGCCCAGCCTTCAGGAGTTTGAAGCTCGTCACAGTCATTCAATACCAGAATCCTACTCGGAATACCACAGACAAGGTTAAACTTTCCGGATTCCCAGAATCCTACTCGGAATACCACAGACAAGGTTAGACTTTCCGGATTCCCATGAATGCCGCCATCTATCTAGCTTATATCACAAAGATTCTGTTGGGGAATCTAAGAGATATGCGCCCGGCCTAAAGTAGAACGGAAGTGGTTGTCAGTCACGCGCGTTCATAGGTGAGAATGATGATGAGTGTCACGGATCATCACATTCATCAAGTTGAAGTGCAACGTATATCTTGGAATAAGAATAAAAGAGAATTGAATAGAAAATAATAGTAATTGTATTGAAACTTGAGGTACAGCAGAGCTCCACACCCTTAATCTATGGTGTATAGAAACTCCACCGTTGAAAATACATAAGTGAAAGGTTCAGGCATGGCCGAATGGCCAGCCCCCAAAACATGATCAATGGCCTCCTAAGATGAAGAATAAAACAAAACTGAGACCAAAGATGAAACGTGGTCAAAAGACAACTAATACACTAGTAAAAAGTGTTATTTATACTAAACTAGCTACTAGGGTTTACAGAGGTAAGTAATTGATGCATAAATTCACTTCCGGGGCCCACTTGGTGTGTGTTTGGGCTGAGCTTGATCTATCCACGATCTGAGGCTTCCTTTGGAGTTGAACGCCGAGTTATAGCGTGTTTCTGGCGTTCAACTCCGGGTCGTGACGTGTTTCTGGCGTTTAACTCCAGACAGCAGCATGTACTTGGCGTTGAGCGCCACTTTACGTCATCAATTCCCGAATAAAGTATGGACTATTATATATTGCTGGAAAGCTCTAGATGTCTACTTTCCAATGTCGTTGAGAGCGCGCCATTTGGACTTCTGTAGCTCCAGAAAATCCATTTTGAGTGAAGGGAGGTCAGACTCCAACAGCATCAGCAGTCCTTTTTTTCAGCCTTTTTTTAGAGTTTTGCTCAAGTCCCTCAATTTCAGCCAGAAATTACCTGAAATCACAGAAAAATATACAAACTCATAGTAAAGTCCAGAAATGTGAATTTAACATAAAAACTAATGAAAACATCCCTAAAAGTAGCTTGAACTTACTAAAAACTACCTAAAAACAATGCCAAAAAGCGTATAAATTATCCGCTCATCACATCCCCAAGCAAATGGACAAGCTGAGGCAGCCAACAAAGTCATATTGACAGGGCTAAAGAAAAGACTACAAGATGCAAAAGGAGCCTGGACAGAGGAGCTCCCCCAAGTGTTGTGGGCTTACCGGACGACACCACAATCTGCCACTGGAGAAACGCCCTTCCGACTTGTCTATGGTGTAGAAGCTATGATACCAGTGGAAATCAGTGAACAAAGCCCAAGGGTGATCCTCCATGATGAAATTGGGAACATACAAGGGCACAAAGAGGAACTTAATTTGCTCTCCGAAGTCCGAGTGCAAGCCCAGATAAGAGAAGCAGCATTGAAACAAAGGATGACTATCAGGTACAACAAAAAAGTCATTCGAAGGAGCTTCACCCCAAACGACTTGCTCTTAATCAGAAATGACATAGGAGTCAACAAGTCTGGGGAAGGAAAGCTCGCCGCTAATTGGAAGGGACCATACAAGATTAGGGAAGTCCTAGGAAAATGCTATTATAAGGTGACCGACCTAAACGGCACCGAGTTACCAAGGTCGTGGCATGCTTGTAACATGAAAAGGTACTATAGTTAAATGCGAACTCTACTCCCTGATGTACTCTTTTCCCAACTTCACGATTTTTTCCCAAAAATCAAAGGGCTTTTTCTGAAGAAGGGTTTTTAACGAGGCATCACAGTAGAGACTAAGGGGGAATATATTATTAAAAACCCTTAGTAGCAGTAAGGTACCTTCCCAAATAAATAAATATATTTTACAATATCTCTTATAAATTCCTTTTCGTCTGTTTTTCTTTCTACGAAACGCGCCGACTTAAGCTCGACAAAGAGTGAAAATCCCATGAACCGACCTAGATGGTCGTCAGGATAAAACGACGAGGTACAAGTCGGTGTAAAGAGGTTATAAAGGTTGATTGTGAGAAACTCGGAGACACTCCGACTCATAAGTCGAGATGAAAAACCGAGTAGGAGAAAAAACGCATCGCAAAAATAACCTAAGTCATAAGAACTCAATGAATCAAAAAATTGAGTATAAGGAATACCAAAAAGAGATCGAAAAACCTATTAAAAAGCCAAAGCTAAAGGTTGTCCTAAGCCCTTAAAACAAAAAGGCTCAAAAGGGACAGACAGCCTAGAAAAAGGTTTTCAAAAGATCAAAGGGGTTTTTCAAAAACGCCAAAATCAGAAAAGCATGCACACCAAAAGGTAACTAAAACCCTTATCCAAAAAAGGGTATTTTTTGTTAAACTTAAACCCTTATCCAAAAAGGTATTTCTAAGTATTTTTTGTTTACGGCCTTAAGGGGCCAAGGAAAATGTCAACCAAGTCACCACCACAAACATAAAAAAAGAGTTTAAAAAGAGGGGACCCACAGGCCGGGCCCCCATATAGCCAACAAATTTTTTAGAGAACATCACCACCAGAGTCGGGAAGAGTAGTCGGAGCGCCATCAGGACTAGGGAAAGAAGTGTCCATAGGAGACGGAGAGGAGGTTCTGTGAGACCTTGAGGAACTCGGAGCATCCTTTGAACGAGGAGGGGACTCAGCGATTCTCTGCCCCCGAGTCTTCAAATCTGACTCAGAGACAACCTCGAGAGCAGGAGGAGGAACTATGGCACCATCAATGACGACCTTGTCAGGATCCAAAGGAGAGAGATCCAGGTCAGGAGCAAGGACTCCGACCTGCTCCTTAAAAATCCTCCAGGCCTCCTCGGCTCCTTCAGCAATAGAGTCCTCCAACTCGGCGTAAGCACTCTGAGAATTCAACAAATCCTTCCTCACCTCCACGAGGTCCTTGAATAAGCTCGAATAACTCTCCTGCGCTTTCTTCCTCAAGCCCTCCTCCATATTGCATTGGGCTTGTAACTTGCTCTCCTTCTCCTGAAGGCCATCCCTCTCCTCCTTCAACTTAGCGACCTCCTCCTTCAACTCCCTCTCATGTTTCTGATATATGAGAAGCCTTTCCTCCAACTCTTCAACCCTCGAGGTTGAACCCAGAGAGCTAAGAGGAGTCTTCTCAAAAATATCAAGAAACTTGGTGCACACCGCCACCGCCCTGATATTCTCCTGAGCCAGAATAGTGATGTGGTTTCGGATAGAAACATCATCCATACCTATACGGGTATGGGGATAGATGTATTTTCGGATAAATGCAGGAGCATCCACCATAGCCTCACCTTCAAAAGAAGAGCTAGACTCTAAAGTCTTACGCTTCTTCTTCTCTGGCTCAGGAGAAGGTCAGGGGGAGGGGGCGGCTGAGAAGAAGCCGAGGAGGAAATGATGATGGGTTGAGAAGGAGTCCCCAAACTTCGGGAAGAAGGGGGAGGAGGAGGAAGAGAAAAGCTAGTTACCCTGGCGCCGCCAGCCCTGGCACGAGACCTCGCCTTGGCCTCCTGGACTCTCTGGTAAGATTCACTGGAATTCTTCTTCGCCATCTCTGTAAAAAAACAATTAGTAGCCAAAAAAGTCAGACAAGTCGACAAAAACAAGTCGCAAGTCGGAAATAAAGCAGAAAAATAAAAGCTACCTAGTTGTGTCTGGACAAAGGTCGGCGACGCCTGGAGAAATTTTTTGGTATCCAGATATGGGGCCCTCCTCCACACTTCTTGGAGGAACCCCATAATGGCTGCCTCCACTTCATCTAGATCGTCCAAACCATATTTCTCACAGGGGGAGGCCTCTAGCCAGTACAGAGGAAAGCGAGGGGAAGAACTCTCGTCTAAGAAGAAGGGGTGGTGACCCTCTATGCCTTGAACTTTGAAAAAATAATTTTTGAAGTCATGGAAGGATTCATCAAAAAGGGTGAAAACTCTCCGACCTTGTATAGCTCGGAAAGACACCCATTGTTGCTTGTTATTTTGCCCACTGAAAGGCTTGGTCATGTGGAAGAGATAAAAGAAAATCCTCAAGAAAGTCGGGAAGTCTAAAGCATGGCTGATAAACTGGTAGATTTTCAGAAAACCCTAAGAGTTGGGGTGAAGTTGGGTAGGAGCAACTCGGCAGTGACGTAAGACAGCCATTTCAAAATCAGAAAATGGAAAAAACACCCAAACGGGTAACCATGCTCTCATACATGTAAAAAAAATGAGGGACCACCTCAATGTCCCTCCCAAAACAAACCCGATCTTCCGGATCCGGGACCACCAATTCATACTTCGGCTCATCCTCCTCGGAAGTAAAAATTCGGTGATGAGTGCGAAGGTTGGTGATAAATTTGGTATCAACCAAAGATTCCTCCCCTAAGACCGTGACATTGACCCATTGAGCAAGAACTTCTACAGAAGACATTCTTTCCTAAGGTATGATGAAAACCTACAAAGGAAAAAGAAAAAGAATAAAAAACGAGAGTTCCTAAGGGGCATGGAATTAAACAAAAGCCTACAACGTCACCTTCTCTCCCTCTAAATAATAAAAGGCATGCAAACAGAAGCACTTAGTAAAAGAGAAGGGGAGAAAGAACCAACCATTGCCTGGAAAAAAGGTAGAGGAAGATGAAAGCTTTCAAACAAGAATTCCCCACGAACAGATGAGAAACAAATTTGAAAAATCGCAGAAACGAAACAACGACAGAAAGGGAAAGTATTTATAAACACGTTAGGGGCATAATGGTAAAAACAGAAGCAGTCATTAATGAGTGCACCGTTACCAAGGTAATCAATCCCTATGCGAACCTCTAACGGACGCGACGTTTGATTAGACGTAACTGTGAAAATCAAAAGCCACAAAAAATCACGTCGGATCACGTCGGATCACGTCGGTTCCCTCACAGGTCGGCTACGACCCCGAGTAGAATACTCGAACCCAAGTCTTAAAAGAAATTGGGCTCGAGTAGGGGCACTGTTCATACCCTAACCAAATGATAAGGCCCAGGACCCAACGAACCTTCTCCCTACGAAGTCGGTTCTCACCACGACTTACCCCAAAGAAGTCGGGGACGAAGATTAGTTGGCCGATAAACATTCATTCAAATGAGTAACTGCCCCTAAAATCTCTCTACCCACTTCCAGAAGCCATATCGTAACCTCCCTAAGATAAAGGGACGGTTATACACCCTAAAAAGTGGAACTACTCCAACGGTGGTTATTGGTTCACCACTATAAATACACTGACATCCCTCAGGTATCTCTAAGTCACAATACTCTCTAGACCTGCTTGCACCCTTATTGACTTAAGCGTCGGAGTGTCTTTGCAGGTACCACCCCCATTCACTCGTACTCACAAGTCGGACGGAAGCCCAGAAGCACGATTTTCTTTGAAGGTTTCTCTCCACTAAAGATTGGACCAACTTAACGAGTCAAGCCCATTACCTCCGATTACCCAACGTAACAATAATTATTATAAATATTAATTATTATAAATATAAGTAAAATTAATAGTTTTTATATATATATATATATATATATATATATATAATTTTAGTTTTAAATTATAAATATTTTTTGTGTCTTTCGAATTATAAATATATTGATGTTTAACAAATTTTATTTTAATATATTTTTGCCCCTTTATAAAAAATTTTTGAATCCGTCATTGAGTATAATAATAATTTCTATCATGTCTATTAATTTAATCTTTTATTTATTAAATGTGTGTAAATTATATTTTAGAAAAATCTATGCACCAATTCTTTTTAATTTCCATATCTTATTATATATAGTACAAATATTGATGTTTAACCAAAAAAATTTATTTTAATATATTTTTGACCCCACAAATAACAATATTTATCAAAAAAAAAGACCTAATTCGTTATACAATTATAAAATCCCGTGCATAAAATTATAAACAAACTACAACCTTAATTTGTTCCTAATCAGACCATTGTTCATCATCTATAATCCATCAAAGTTTCACATAATTTCCAACGTCCATTCACTACCACATCGAACCCAACTTACTTTAATAATTTACTATTAAGGATTTAGGTCCAGTTTAGTAAATAATTTAATTAAATTTAAAAAAATAATTTAAATAATAAATAATTATATTAAAAATAGTTTATAATTAAGTTAATTTTGTGTTTAGATTTTTAGTTTTAAAAGTATTTATTTTATAGAAATATGATAAAAAATAATAGTACTATGAAAGCAGTTATTTTTCTTAACTTCTCTATAAGCTCCTAAATAGTTTCTTAAAAAGCTGTAATTTGATTTTAAAAATTGCACCAAACATTAATACTACTACTTTTCATAAGTTAAAAGCTCAAAAAAATTACTTTTAAAGCTTTCCAAACAGATTCTTAATATAGTTTAGTTATACCTTTTAATTATCTACCTACTCATTACTCATAAGGCTAATCACAGCTAGAGACTTATGCATCTACTAGTACTGCAGAGATTGTTGTCTTGAGTTCATATCTGGATTTGACTTAGACAGATAACTCATCTATATAATGGAATAACACGTGTGTTTCTACTAGTGTAGAAGGAATCTACCTTCTACATGATAGCATTCACCTCTTTTTTATTTAAATAATAATAATGGTTAAGTACGATTTTGGATTCTATGGTTTAGGCCGAAATTTTTTTTTGTCCACAACCTTTTTTTACATACAAAATCGTCCCTAACGTTCAATGTAGTTTTAAAATCGTCTTTCGAATAATTATACCCTCAGTATCATCATCTCCATCACACCTTCAGAAGAGAGAGAAGCAGAGACTCAAAGAGAACAAAGCAAAAACTTAGAGAGAGAGAAGGAGAGAAGGAGAACGAAGCAAAAACTCAGGGACTCGCGCCCTAGCCTCGCAGCACCTCGTCGTCGCCGTAGCTTAGCTCTCGCCCTCACCTTCGCAGCACTGCGACTTGCACCCTAACCTCGCCGCAACTCGCCCTCACCTCGCAGCACCTTGCCCTTGTTGTCGCTTGGCCATTGCCCTCGCCGTCGCTTATCAGAAAGCACATTAGCGATAAATTCATATAATATAATTCACATTGGCGCAACAGCTACACAAAGATAAACACATGGAGCAAAATGGAAAAAAAGGGGAGAAAAAGGAAGAGGAGTACCTGCCACAAATCACCACCGGAACCACCGTCTACCACCACTGCTGCTCTTCTCTATTGTCACACCAGTACCACCACGGTTCCCTGGCACCACCGCTGGCTTGGATTTCGTCGCTGTTGTTGCCGTTTGAGGTCATGCCAGCGCCGTCACGGTAGTGGCCTTCTTTTGCTTACGTCGCGCCGCCAACATTCTACCCGTCACTTCACCGTTCTCCTTTGTGTCTTATTGTGCTTTGTTTCTGATGATAGGCATTCACTTTGCCTCTTCTTCTTTCTTTAATTTATGTTATTTATTAATAAATTAATTTATTTTTTCTGGTTTTTTTGTTAATGTTTGTTTTGATAGTGATGATGATTCTTGTTTCTTGTTAATGATGATAGTTTTGGTGATAAATTATTATTTTAATTTTGATTTATTTGAGGTTGTTGTTGAAGGTTGAGTTTTCTTGTTGGATTCATGAACTGATGGTGATTGGGTGATAGTGGGTGGGGTGGTGCAGATAGTGATAGAGTGGTAGTGGATGGGGTGGTGGTGGTGGTGGTGGTGATAAGAGAGAGGGAGTATTTTTGTCATTTAAAAAATTAATTTGTCCAAAAGGACAATTTTAAAACTAAGTTGAACCTTAGAGACGATTTTGTATGCAAAAAAAGGTTGGAGACGAAAAAAATTTTCGGCCTAAACCATAGGGACTAAAATCGTACATAACCCTAATAATAATGAAATGCATAAACCCTCCACTCACACACACAAAAAAACAACCATTCCCCACTACTGTGCGGACTCAAAACACACAAACATCTCTTTTCCCTTTGCTCCAACCAATAGACTATCATCATCGTCTAGGATTTCTCACCTTTTTCATACTCTTTCTCCTACAGGCAATGCCTCTCTCTCTTTCTCCAATTTTTACTAATCTTTTCTGTTTAACTTCTGATTTCAGCTTCATTCTTTTCAATTCCGCACTTCTTTTATGGAGCTGAAACTCTAATTCAAAATCTATGCTCACGTTCGCCTTCTTTGCTCATCGTTCTTTCCCATATTTGGACGATAATTCACATTTTTCTTTTTTTTCCTCAATAATTTCTTATGCTTACTGAGAAAATGGATCTGGAGATAAATCGCTGCTTCTTTATTTTTTAATTATTATTAGTTGAATAAAAAGAATTATGGAGTAAAAAAGGTCGAAGGTTTCATCATTCCAAGCATCTAGGATTAGGTTTTATATAATCAGGGACTTATTTGACATAGATTCATAAACTTATCTTATTAGTGATTACTACCATATATGTTGTGAGCTGTCATTTGACATGCCAGCTCAATAATTTTTAACATCATCAGCCACAAAAATGATGGAAGGACTAATGCGACTAACTTAATATCTTTTAGGGACGAACTTGGTTGATTAAATTTTCCACAGACCAATTTGGAAAAGAACGATCTTTCACGGACGATTTTGACTATTAGCTCATTGTTACTTTATGAAAAAAGATGGAGTTGGGTATGTTGTCTATTAAACTCATCTGCAAGATCAATGTTAGGAACAAAATTTTTTCTAAGATCTTTCCTCTAGCACTATAAGACAAGGGTGTTTCTAAAATGCCAAATTTGACATAAAAAGTAGCATGTTTGGATTATGATCTCAAAATGTTTCAACTTCAAAGTTTTAGTTAGTTGTTTTTACCAATGTCATGCTTGTAGGTTTAGATCTCTAGGTATAGCATTGACCAGAGGGTATCTATTACAATTCCCTTTAACTTTTAGACTGAACACAATAGCGTGTAGTGGTGCTTCTAGCATTGATGAAAATTAAGGGCAAGCTTCGTTGATTTCGACAATCTTGAATAAAGCTTCGCTATCATTGCGATTCCCTTGTGAGTCATAGGTCTTCACTTTCAGTTACTATTTTAGGCTCCAAACGTTCTTCCAATGTTTTGTCTAGAGCTATTACTGATTTATGTCATTGTGTTGTATCCTTATTCTATTGGGATTAGAAAAATATGTTGATCATTTTCTAAGCTAAAATTATTCTGAGGATTTGTTGATTCCATCCACCAGATTCTCAAAAAGTTGGTGGATCCATGCCAAAGTCTCATTTCAACATTCACCAGTTGCTAGCTGGAATGGAGGATGATTCCTAAACCACAGGTCTTCTCAAATCCTATCAGACCCTTGTATTGTGATCTTCCACTTTGCTCCTTTCTCCTGTACCTTTTTCCCTTTCATCAAACTCCACCACGTCTGTAATACCCTAACTTTTAACATCTCATGATCGCACTAAAAGTCCGAGCGCTACTTACCTTTATTCCTTTATTTATATACTATGTTTATTTAATATTGAGCCTTCGCGAATACGAACCGAAACTCTAATTAAGAAAATGAAATGTCTTTACTTTAAAACTCTTAGTCACAAATATATATATACTCACATAGCAATATATACGTAGACTTATTCCAGGATTCTCAAATACAAGTCCTACCCCTCTAAAAATCAAAGACAATAAATGGCGAGGGGAAAATCCAAGACTAAATTAACTACAGAAAATACGGATATATATATATACATAAAGCTCCGATGCTCAGTCGCGGCTCCACGTCAAGGATTCCCAGGACTGTCGCTGAAACAGAAGATCTGTAGGGGGTGAAAACGTCGTCCTCGCAGGTTCTCAGTAGGGATAGCGAATGCCGTAAAAATATACAAAATAATATACAAATAGTTAACTCATGACCCGAAATAGTTTTCTTTATTAAACCTTTGAAATCCTTCTTAAGTATTACCTAAAGCCGTGCAAAACCCTTTCTTTAAATCACATTACTTAAACAAAATCTCCGTCACATTAACATTCCTCAATTATCGCAATATCTGAATAAGCCAGCATCGCAAATAATATACCTGAACTCAAACCACAAACATCAGCTCCCACCACATTATTAATTAAGTCCACAACACAAGTAAAATGTCCAATTAAGCATACAAGCAAGTCACCAAGATAACAACACAATCACAAATAAACAAGATAAACAACCACAATCAAATGCAAATGCGCAAACAATATGATGCATGCCTTTCCTATGCAGGCCATGAGTTCATGCGTCAGTTGTCTACCCGCAACCCGACGTTACTCGGAGTGAACCCCGATATGGTTCCTTTACTATGTCAGTTAGACACCTTAGCATCACGGTTATCCGTGTCAGTTAGGCCTCATCATAATAACATTTTAATGTGCATTACAGTAAGAAACAGTGCTATCAGTTAGGCGAACATTCCCGCATTAGCAATCTCAGGCTATCTGTTAGGTGGGCACTTTCGCATTAACAATTTGGCCCAAAGGCCCATTCAACATACAATTTGCTATCAATTAGGCAGACATTCCTCGCATTAGCAATCTTAGGCTATTAATCAGGCGGGAACTTTCACATTAGCACTTTGGCACAAGACCTATTTAACATACACTTTTCAAGTATCTATCTTATTCATTCTTTCTCATTATTTTCCTCTTAAGTATCTATTTCCTTCATTAGTTCTCATTTCATTTCTTTTTATTATGCCTCCACATCACCAATTATATACCCACACCTCCGCATCACCTACATTATTAAACGTACCTCCGCATCACCGCTTAATTACACATACCTCTGCATCACCAAATAATCAATTACACCTCTACATCACCACCTATTCACTCATCTATTATAATCTTAAATCGATTAGTTTCTAAATAATCAAACTTCATAACATTTAATAAAAACTCCTTTTCTTAATAAATTGAAATAAATTAAACTTAAAACATAGTACTTTTCTTGATAATTTGAAAATCAACTATGTTGAACCCTAAATCCAATTTTCTTTTAACTAATGCCTTAAGCAAAGCCTCGAAATTTCGTAAAAACTTCTGTAGTATTTTCATTGAAATTCGGACTTTGCCATTCTTCAAGGATCCCAACCTAACCACCTTTCAAACCCTTTTCAAAATATTCCCAAGTAATAAATCATTTTCAATAATCACACTGTTCAAAATATTAAATAAGTTTTACATAATCAAATTGTTTTTTTAAGCTACTCCTCTTTCTATTTTAATAAAATTCAGCTCCCTTTCAAATTTTTTGCTATTAAAACCAAAGGAAAAATTTGCACGTTCATTCAAACTTTACAAAACCTTCCGACAATATTCTTTTCACATTAATCATTAACCAAAACCACCTTTACGTTTATTTATTTCTACAAGAACTCAGACAGAACCTCCCCTTAAGACTCGACTTCACCACGCTTACGGGATCCCTCACTTCTATAACTTATCGACAGTTTACCAGCCTTCTATTAGCACTTTTCAAATATAAGGTTCTCAATAATCAACATATGATTCCAATCCTTGTAAAATCATTTATAAACTCTCAAAATTACTACTTCTAATTAAGAAATCAATTTCTATTCACTCTTATAACAAAAAATTCAGTCACAAACACAGCCAATCATTCACAGCTAAAAATCTAAACTCAATAACATTATAATTATTAACATATTTACAATTATTTACTATACTTTTGGGCATCCTTAAATTGAAAACTATTAATTTTAAAATAAAACCCCCTACTTTCGTATGAAATCAAAATCAACGAAAGCTTCGGAGAAGTTTTCTGACCGAGCTACTGAAGAGGAAAGCATCAGAAATTATCTGTGCCTCCTAGAACTCCAATTGGCCAAACTCAAGGAGAAGATAAGCTACGTCATCATCAATTTCTACCAAAAAAAAGTAACGCCAACGTGAAGAGAAGGAAGATACGAATACTTTTATCGAATTAGATTTTTTATTAGAGTTACGGATCACAAAAAATTAAGCTCGAAAGCTTTGGTGAGGGTTCTCTCTATGCAAATTCGGGCTCTCTCTCTCTCTCTCGCTTATTGTAAAAAGAAAAGAAATGAATCCCATTGAAAATGATTACATGATTATATGACATTTAATGAATGAAACTAATGAGGTGTCATGTCTCAGTTTGATCCATGTTTTCTTTTCCATTTTTTTCTTTAATGGTTCGGGTATAATGATTTCCTTCCAATTGCTGGTAGCAATGAGCATTTTCAATAGTGCAATTTCTTTACAACCTTGTCTTTTGACAAAATAAAATGTTTCCCTCTTAGAATTGTTGATTGTTGAAGATAGTCCCAAATATCTGTCTTGCACTCCCATATTTGTGATCGTAAGAGAACTTGCTAATTCAATTTTGATTGACTATGGAGTATTTTTATTGAAGAACACTATCGATTTGTTCAAGTTGATGACTTGACCACTTAAGTTGTTGTATTGTTGTAGAGTTTGGAGTAGATTATCAGTTTATCACAATTCTGTTGGGTAGCTTTGCAAAATAAGAGAGAACTGTCTACAAAGAAGAGGATGGTTGATGGATAGACACCTACTACTAAGCCAAAATCCTTGAAATAAGTTATTTTGTTTTCCTTTGTGGAGCAAAAAAGAGAAATCTTTTGCACATATTATCAAAAGGTAGGAGGAGAAGGGATCTTCCTGATGGAGCTCTCTAGTTGAGCTTACAAAACTAGTTGGTAATTCTTCCGCAACAACATATATGATATCGTAGTTACACATTCTTTTATCCACTCTATCCACTTTGCACAAAAACCAATTTCTTCTTTACAAACCCTACAATGCTTCATTTCATTCAATCATAGACTTTGATCATGTTTAGTTTCAGTGCCATGTCATATCATCCATAAGTCTAATTTTTCAAATAGTGCATACATTTATGGGACATAAGGATATTATCACTTATGAGCCTTCATCGTATGAACACGCTTTGATTATAACTGGTGAGCCTATTCATAAGAGAATATAATCTGTGAATCAATGTTTTTGAGATAATCTATCTTGTAAAACATCGTGCTAAGGCTAATTGGTCTAATTTACTTTGTTGTTTTAGCATTTTGGACTTTTGGAAAGAGTTAATAAATTTTCACTTCCTTGTCTTCATGAAAATTCAAAAAGTGTCTTTTTTAAAAAATAAAATTAAAAAAGATTCATGAAAATAACACATAAACACCCAACATATAATTTTCATATTCAAGAGCTTAGTAAATGATTTCATCCATAATCGTCAAAACAAATTAAGAGACAATCATTTTTCTGAAACTCATAAACTACCAACTAACTAACCAATAAATCATTGGTGTCCCAAGTGTCATATTTTCAGAAATTCATGTAGAAATATGGCTATATTTTGAGTTGAAAAAGAAATAAGAGAAAAGAAAATGAAAAAGGTGAAAGGTTTAGAAGCATATGAAAATACACTACAAAATTTGAAAAGAAATGAAACAAACACTAAAGGATTAATAGTGATTGTGGTGAGTGTGGTGATGACATTGTTCTTGTTGCACTGCATCCTCAATTAGAGGTTAGGGCAGAATATTTGGAAGATGAGGCAATCCATCAAAGTTAACCAGATAGGTTTAATGGAAAGGAGAGCAAGGAGATTTGAAAAGGGGGTAAACCTAGATAATTGAAAAGAAGTATGCGTTTTGGATTGTTAGTTTTATAAAATAGTTTGATGTTGATCTAGTGTATTATGAATTTGAATATTGTAGCAAGGATAGTTTTGATGAATAAGTAATTTGGATGAATAGTTTGAGAAAATTGATAGTTATATTATTGATGGGTTAAGAAGAGAGTACAAAGGCTAGTGAGACTTGATATGTTTGTCAATTGATTACAATAAATTTCATGATGGTCTATTTATAGGCTTCACAAGTTGGTTCATTATAATTTCTAGATATTTCTAGGTCTTAGATATTTCTAGATACTAATTTTTAATATTTCTAGAACTTGATTTATTTACTTAACTTCTAGACTTCATCATAATATCTACATATTTTTTTTTTATGAAACAAGATCATGAGAATTCTAGAAAATTCTACAAATGTGTAGCATAATCAATACTCCTCCTTGATGCATATTTGTGTAACTCCAAGCATCTCTCAAAATAGTTCGAACTTTGATCTTGGTAGTGCCTTAATGAAGATGTCTGCCAGTTGCTCATCTGTGTTGCAATACTCGATCTTTTTTTTTCCAATATAGCTTCTCGTATAAAATGATACTTAATAGTTTATGCTTGATCCTACTATGATGGACTGGATTATTTGCCATTGCTATTGCTAACTTGATGTCGCACAACATAGTTGTTGGTTCTTCTTGTTGCTCTCCTATGTCTTCGAATATTTTTCTTAGCTATATTGCTTTACTAGTAGAATTTGCAGCTGCAACATACTCAGTTTCAGCAGATGATTGAGACACAGTTTCTTATTTCTTTGATGTCCAAGAAAATACTCCAGATCATAGTGTAAATGCATATCCAGAAGTGCTTTTCATGTCATCAATTGATCCTGCTCAATCACTGTTGATATATCTAAGTAGCTTTAGATCTTCAGTAGATTTATAGTGAATTCCATATCCTTGTATGCCTTATAGATATCTTAAGATTCTTCTGCAATCCCATGGTGCTTCTGACTTGGCTTTTACATGAATCTTGATAGTAGACTTCTTGCATGCATGATGTCAAGTCTTGTGGTAGTTAGATAAAGGAGGCTTTCAATAAGACTTCTATATTGCAAAGCATCTGTCTCTCGAGATTCATTTTCTTTTTATAATTTCTCATTAGGGACTAGAGGAGTAGATAGTGCTTTACCATTATTCATCTGGAACCTTTGTAGCAAATTTTGAATGTATTTCTTTTGCGAGATGAAAATTTCGTCTTCATTTTGGTTTACCTCAATGCCAAAAAAATAGTGCATCAATCCTAAGTCAGTCATCTCAAATGTCTGCTTCATTTCTTCTTTGAATTCTTTGATCATGGTCTCATTGTTTCCTGTGTAGTAAGGTCGTCCATATACAAGAAAAATATGAGAGTGTTTGAATTACTTTGCATCTTGATGTATAATGTAGGCTTACTTTTACTCTTCCTGAATTCATGACTACTGAAATATTTGTCAATTTGACTGTACCATACTTGCAGAGCTTGCTTGAGTCCATAGAGTGCTTTCTTGAGTCTTAGCACCTTGTCTTCATGTCCTTCTACAATGAACCCTTGTGGTTGATCAACATATATTTCTTCCATTAGTTCTCCATTTAGAAAGGTGGATTTTACGTCCAATTGATAGATTTTCCATTATTTTTGTGCTCTAGTGCAATGAGCACTCTTATTGTATCCAGGTGAGCTATAGGTACAAATGTCTCTGTGTAATCTATCCCAAAATTTGTGCATATCCTTTAGTTACGAGCCTTACCTTATGCTTCTAATGGATCCATCGAGATTGAGTTTAGTCTTGTATACCCATTTGACTCCAATGGCATCTTTATTTGAAGGACGATCTATCAGCTCTCATGTGTTGTTCTTTTCAGTTATTTTTATTTCTTCTTTCACGGCGTTTTCCCATTCTTCTTACTTTTTTGTTTCTTCAAAGTTTGTAGGCTCGATCTTGAAAAAATTGCATGTTTCATATACATCTATAGAGACTTAGTTTTTTTTGGAGGAGAATCAGTGGTTGCTTCTACTGTTGGCGTAGTTGTGCTTACTTCTTCATGTTCATGTTCTTTTAGTCTTGTAGATGGTTGCTGTGATACTTCAATGCTTCTTTTCTCGAGTTTTTCATCTTCCTAATTTCATGAAGTATTTTCGTCAAACTCCACATCTCTACCGATGGTGAGTTTTTTTGTTTGCAAGTTATGCACACGGTATCCTTTTGATTGTGAACTATACCAAGGGAAGATTCCTTTCTCTGTCTTCTCATCGAGCTTGCTTATTTTTTGTGTGGGAATATGGACATAGCATATGCATAAAAAAGTCTTAGATGCTTTGCAGAAAGCTTTCGTCCACTCCATGCTTTGATTGGAGTTTTATTTTTTACTGCCTTAGTGGGGTAGTGATTTAGTAGGTATACTATTGTGTAAACAGCTTTTGCTCAGAAGATATTTGGCAGATTTTTCTCCTTTAGGATCAAGCGTACCATCTCCATCACAATTATATTTTCTTTTTAGATACTCCATTTTGCTCAGGAGCATATCCCACTGTGAGTTGATGCTTGACACATTCTTCTTCGCAGAATTTATTAAATTCTTTAGAAGTGCATTCAGTTTCTCTATCGCTATGAAGTACCTTGATACTACGATCACTTTGCTTCTCCACATGTTATTTGAATTTCTTGAAGACGCCAAAAATCTTTGATCTTTTACGTAGGAAATATACCCATGTCATTCTAGTATAATCATCAATGAAAAGAATGAAGTACTTGTTGTTATTGAGTGATGGGGTCTTCATTAGCCCACAAACATCAGTGTGAACTAATTCAAGCAATACCTTGGCTCGCTAAGCTCTTCCAGAAGGAAATGATTGACGATGTTGCTTGCCAACTAAGTATCCTTCGCAAGGTTGATTAATCTCTGTGATACTTGGTAGATATCTCATTAGTTGCTTTTGATGTCGCAACTTTAATCCATGAAAGTAAAAATGACGATTGCTAGAAGTCTTTTAGTTTTTCTTTCACTTATAGTGCATGAGTCTTCTTCAAAGTGTAATACGTAGGCTTTCTTCATTATTTGGTCAATACTAAGTAGATTCTGTGCTAGTTTAGGAGCCAACAATACATCATGAATATTCTTAGATCCTATCTTGGTATAGACGGTGATTGTACATTTGCCATTCGCCTGCACGATTGTTCAGTCTCCAAGTCTGATGCTAGATCGAATAGATTTATTAATGTCACTGAATAGGCTTTGATCACCTGTCATGTGATTACTACAACCACTATCGAGATATCATATGTCATATGTCATCTTTCTTCTTGCACTCTTCTTGTGATGATGCATAAAAGAGACATTCTTCTCCCTCCTTTTCTTCAGAGAAGTTTGTGCGATGATTGATCTTCATCCTACAGTCTTTCTCTATATGCCAAAAATTTTTACAATTGCGGTGCTGTGATTTTTCACGATGCCAACAATCATTCTCTAGGTGGTTAGTTTTCTTACATATGCCACATGGAGAATATTATTTTCTATCTTCAGTTTTATTTTCTTTTTTTCTAAAAGTGTCTAAATTTCTAGAATTTTCTTGTCTTTTTCCTCCTCCTTTTTTATTTAGATTCTGAGATTTTATATTGAGTTTAGACTGAAATGCATTTACTATTGAATCTTTATCATCTCGACTTGCTAGTCTTTGTTAAAAAATGTGTAGTGAGCTTATTAACTCTGTTAGTGTTAGCGTTGCTAGATACTTAGTTTTCTCAATTGGAGACACTTTAGGATCGAATTTAGAAGGTAAACTAATGAGTATTTTCTCCATTATCTTTTTATCGGGCAAGTGACAAGTCCTCTCCATAAGCTTTCATTTCAGTTATTAAACTCATTAATCTTGTATAGTAACTTTTTATTTCTCATAATCTTTCATTTTCATATTTGCATATTGCTTCCTTAGAGATTGGAGGAGGATTGTACGTACCTTTGTGTCGCCTTTGAACTCTTGCTCCAAGTTTTTCCACACTTTCTTAACTAATGATATTCCTCTTATTCTTGAGAAGATTGTCTTCGTTACAACTTATTGTAAGAAGCATAAAGCAATATAATTTCTGTGTTACTCTTCTTTCAATTTTTTCTTTTCTGCAACGAAAAGTATTGCTTGATTCTCTAGCATGGTGAATCCTTTGTAGACAATATCCCACAAGTCTTGTGCTTGTAAAAAGGTTTTTATTTGAGAATGCCAGTCCTCATAATTGTCTTCTGACAATATGAGCACAAAAATATTTATGGTTAAGATAGTCATGGTTATGGAGAAATTTGTTTGAGTGGGTTATAACGTGGTAGATACATATAGTTGATAGGTTAGGAAGAAAGATTATATGCCCAATAGATGATCGAACATAGCTCTGATATCACTGTTAGTTTTATGAAATAGTTTGATGTTGGTTTAGTATATTATGGATTTGAATATTGTAGCAAGGATAGTTTTGATGAATAAGTAGTTTGGATGAATGATTTGAGAAAATTGATAGTTATATTATTGATGGGTTAAGAAGAGAGTACAAAGGCTAGTGAGACTTAATATGTTTATTAATTGATTACAATAAACTCCGTGATGGTCTATTTATAGGCCTCACAAGTTGGTTCATTATAATTTCTAGATATTTTTAGGTTTTAGATATTTTTATATATTAACCTAGATATTTTTGAATACTAATATTAGATATTTTTAATACTTGATTTATTTACTTAATTTTTAGACTTCTCTATCATAATATCTATATATTTATTTTTATGAAATAAGATCATGAAAATTCTAAAAAATTTTATAAATGTGTAGCATAATCAATATGGATAAAGTAGATTAACTATGTATAATTAACAACTAAAGCAACTTTCAAGTATGCAATAACAACAACAATTAATAAATTTAAAAAAAGAATAATATTTAATTATGAATTAATTAAGAGTAGTAATTAACTAATTATAAAGGGCATACAATTGGAAAAGTTTAGAGCATTCACTAGTAAAGATGTTATAATCGGTGGACATTTTTGTATCTGTAACAATAACATAATAATCACTCCGACAATAGCAATATAAGATCTATTTAAAAAAAATAATTAATTAGCAAAATAAAAATTCAAATATAATTGAAAGCAAAAAAGCTAAGCAAGAGAGTGATTCTTTATTGTTGTCATAGGGAGGCTAATTAGCTTGCTGCTCATCTTATTATTTTTTTTATATTAAACCACTTCTTGACTAGTATTTTAGGCCATGAAAGCTTTTTTTTTAAATAAAAAAGACAACAAATGCAAATGAACTATAAGAGAGAAAAGAAAGAGGACTGTTGAATCTTACTTTTTTTTTTTAATCTCATTGAAGGCACAAATTCATGTTCTCAAGACAGAGAAAGCAGTGATGGTGCAAAAGTAGTTTCAGACTTTCAGATGAATGACATTTTGACAGAATTTGAAAAAAAGAAAAAAGTGTTAGGCATGAAGGAGGAGAGATGGTTGGTTACCTTGATAACAATGGTAGAAATAAAATGGATAACAAAAAAGGAGTCTAATATAAGTTTGGGCAATTATAATGTACAGATTTCGAGTGTATAAAGATTTACAGATTTTCGATTGGAAGAACACAGCCGCAACACGTGTCCATGCAAGCGTGGAATTGAGTGGAAAAAGGGGTGTGCCCAGTGCCCACCATGGAGCCGAGCCTCCTACGCTGGGTAATGGGTGGCTCCATTTGGTTGTAAATTTTTTGTTTGGACAAGCCTCATATGGATCGGTAGATCAAGGAATGGCTTTGCAATGAATGGGTTCGGACAACAAAAATCTGATCAAATAATGCTGTTTGAAGAACATATAATTGAAGGACTTATGAACTCAAATGGAACAATATATATATATATATATATATATATATATATATATATATATATATATACCCTCTCTAAAATAATATATAAGTTATTCTTTTTGATGTGTTATATTTTAATGGGTGTTTATTTATTTTAAATTTTTAATAAAATTTGTTTGATGACTAATTTATCTAATAAAATAAAATATAAGATATTGATTTTGGATCATTAAAATTTGTTGGAAATTTAAAAAAATATTTAAAAAATAATATTATATGTTACTCTTTTATTTTTCACATAAAATCTCTAATTTCTAACAAATTAAATAAAAATCCATACCTTTATAAAAAATAATTGCAGACTAGCTACATTAATTTTTAAAAAACAAGATATAAAGTGTTTCAATTTCTTCCTTTTTTTATATATAATTCAAAACCAAATTGTATAAAATAAATTTTCAAATGTAAAGATCTACTTAACACAATAAAATTTTCAAATTAAAAATTTTCACGCTAATACTAATTTGTGTTCCTATTTTTAATTTGTCACATCAATATTTTAGTTTAGAATTTAGTTAATATAAGAACATTTTTAAATTAATATTTTCATAAATACATAACAAAGGTATTAAATTAAACATCAAATTAAAATACAACACATCAGATAGGGTAACTTACATATTATTTTAGAGAGAGTAAGATAACATTTAATTACCATATATATATAAGATGAAAAAAAGATTATTAACTTAATATAATAAATGTGATTTAAGCAAGATTTAATATGTGGTTTGACACTGTTGTATTAGTGATATATGTATCACAAAGTTTATGTTGCCAAAAAATTGTAAGCAAAAACTATTTTGAAGGTAATATACTTTAGAGTTTAGGTTCCTGAGTGTAGGATTTATATTTTGTGAACTAGTGTGTAGGTGATTGTTGGTAGGATTGGGTTTTAGGATTTAGGGTTTAGGAACATAAATTATTTTAATATTTTCATGTATTATTTGCTGTTCTGTGATGCGTGAGCATCTTTTTTATCTTTTCTTAATGAATTTGTATCTAATTTGTTGAGTTTAATAAAGAATTAATTATCTTTTAGCCAATATGGATGCTACTTTGAGTCTTTTGTAATTTTGTTTATTTTAGGTAGCATTCGGCTGTATTTGATGGAGTTTCTGCAACACAAGAACAAAAGAAGATGGCAGCGAAGAGCGACGCGTACGCGTGACTGACGCGTGCGCGTGACTGACGCGTGCGCGTGACTGACGCGTGCGCGTGATTTGGAGCTTTCCATGGCGACCCGTGCGCATGACTGACGCGTACGCGTGATTTGAAGATTTGCTCAGCGACGCATGCCGTGACCGACGCGTCCGCGTGACTCGCGAAAAAGACCATCGACGCGTACGCGTGACTGACGCGTACCCGTGATATGTGCCACGTGCAGAAAATGCATAAAAAACACTGGGGGCGATTTCTGGGCTGTTTTGACCCAGTTTCCAGCCCAGAAAACACATATTAGAAGCTACAGAATAAACAAAACGAGTGGTCTCCACCCATCAACTAAAGACTTGTTAATTAATTATAATTTAAATTCAAATATTATTTTTTAGGAAAAGATATTATTTTAGTTTTAGAAGATAGATTTTAAATTTATTAGGATTAGATATAAAAGGATATGCAACATTGAACTTTTCATTCAATTCCAGACTACCAAAATATATTTTATCAGAATCCTTATTTTCTTCTCTGAACCATGAGCAACTAATCCTCAATTGTTAAGGTTAGGAGCTCTGTCTATTTGTATGGATTGATTTTATTGCTTTTTGTCTTTTAATTCATGTTTTGATTTATATTTCAATAATTATTTTCGTTTTTTATTTTATGAATTTGGGTGAAACGGAAGTATAACACATGTTCTAATTGAGTTCTTGTATAACTTGGAAAAGCTCTTTACTTGAACAACAGCTTGAAAACATATTATCCTAAATTTCTAATTGTTCGTATTTAACAGGATACGTGACATATAATCCCCTTATTTTTGGATAATTAGGATTCTTGTGGCATATAAACTGGAATTTCATTATCACCCTCTAATTGGAATTAATTGACCAAGAAATTGGCAGTTGATGAATTTTAGAGGAGACTAGGAAGGTCTAAGGAATTAGGGTCTAGTCATATATAGTTTGCCATGAATTAAATCTTGCATGATTAAAATAAATTAATAAGAAAAGTCAATCCAGAAAATAGATATATCTAAAACCTTAGCTTTTTTCCCCATATCAAATTTTGTTGGATTTCACACCACCAACTCGGCTCAATCGAGTCTCCCATGAGCGCCAACAACTTCTTGACAACATGCTCGATCCTGCAAACCGAAAACAACACGTGTTAGCATCATATATAAGAAGAAAGTAAATCTGTATATCTGTATGAAGTTGCATCTGTATATTAGAGCCACCCTATAAATTTTTATGTTTTAATTTTTTTTAAAACAAATTAATTAAGTTACTTATTTAAATTGATCCCACATTTAAATTGCGTGAGAAGAGAAGATTGAAAAATAAGAGAAAAAATGAATGGTAAAGAAGGTAAAAAATCTAAATTAATAGAGAAGTTGGATGATTTTTTTTTCTACAAAATAAGGAGAAAAAAAAAGGAGGAATGTGTCACAAATTATGTATTATGGACACCTATTCTTCTGTACGGATGGTACATTCTATCTACTTAATATACTAAAATTGGGGTTTTTTCCTGGCTAATAGAAGTGAGGTGTCGATTCCTCGTAAATCCATTTTTCCGTAAAAATGAATGCACTATTTTTTCTTCTAAATTTATTTTATAAAAATATCTTTATTATAATTATATTATAATAGAATTTAAGTAATAATGCATAATTATACTAATTTAGGAAAATATCTTTATTTTTAGAAGGTACTATTTTCATGTAATGAAATAAAGCACTATTCTCTCTTCTAAAATTATTTTTTAAAAAATATCTTTATTATAATTATATTACAATTAACATTTAATGAATAATACATTATTATACTAATTTAAAAAATATCTTTATTATAATTATATAAAATAATCTACTTGATATACTAAAATTGGATTTTCCTTCGACTAATGAAAGTAAGATGTCAAATCCTCATGAATTTATTTTCTTTTCAAAATAAAAGCACTATTTTCTCTTCTAAATTTATTTTAAAAAATATCTTTATTAGAATTATATTACAATTATCATTTAATGAGTAATGCATAATTATACTAATTTAAAAAATATCTTAATTATAATTATATAAAAAATTAAACATAAATTTATAATTCTAATTGCCATAAATATGATACTAACGTTCATAGTGGTAAATTGATTTTGCAATAATTAATTTCTATAATTAACTTTGTACTACTAATGGCTATATATAGTGCTTTTTTGTGATTAGTGAGTCTAAAACTAAGCGTTAAAGTATTCTTTTTTTCTAATATGTTATTTTTCTTTGATTGGACAATTATTTTTAAAGAGCTTTGTAGGTCAAGTTCAAGTCACATTCTCTCCACGTTTTCTACGTTTGTCCGAAAATATTCGAAGTGGAGAGCATATAATGAGATTGAATTTTTCAATTTAGGTTCAATTTTGAAAAATTCGTGTCAACCTTGAATATGCAATTCAAAAATTGGTATTATATTTAAATTTTCTTCTCTTAAACTTTTTGTATTAAAAATAATTTTATAACATATTATGATTTTGTATGGATTTAAGTATTCGATCTTATGATATTATTTTGGTTGGTTGTTACGAGAATGACTCTAATCAATACGTATCTAAGGATTAGAATAGATTAAATATTATTTAAATAATTTAGTTCTAATATTGATATTTGATTAAATTAGTTTTAGAGAAATTTAGATTGTTGTCTCAGTTTATATGTTATGACTATTCTTTTTGGATATGTTATTTTTAAATTTTTTAATATGAATTTTTTTTTTATTTTTAAGTTTGTTTTCTTTTTTGGATATATGTATCACTTTTTTTTTTGTATTTTATATTAGTAATGCAATTATTAAGAGAAATATAATTCATCAATAGATTAGAATGATTAAAAGTTTAATTATATTGTGTGAACACAAGATTGATTAATTAATATTAAGACATAAAAAAGAAAAAAAGATTCAATACGTGATTTTGCTTTCTTGCTAATATATAAAAATACGTAAAAAAAAATTAAAATATCACTATTTAAAAAAATTGTTAATCATGCATATGAAAAGGGATGGGAGAATATGTATGGATATAAAAAATAAAAAATTATTATTTGATTGTAGAATAAAAAATAATCATATATATATAAATAATCATAACAAAAAAATAATTAATATATGTGACTTAAATTTTTATATGTACAATTAATATATATATAAGAGAAAAACCCAAAATAATCCCTGACAATTACTTTGAAAGGACAACGAGGTCCCTGTGCCAAAAAAAATCAATGTTGTTTTTTTTTTTTTTGCACAGGGACTAATTAGTCCCAAAAAAAAGATTAGGGGCCGGATTGAATAATTTTTTTTAGGTCTCGTTGTCCTTTCGAGATAATTGTTCGGAGCCGAATATGGTATTCACTCTATATATAAACAAATATTTAAAATTATTTAATAAAATTAATATATATGTATAAATAAATAAAGAAATTATTATAATTTATGAAAATCACACATACGATAACATTAATAATAAAGTAAAAAAATTATCGAATGATTGTAGGCTAAAAAAAATTAATCATGATAAAAAAAATAATTAATATACATATAAAGAAGTATTTAGAATTATTTAACAAAATAAATATATTCTAAAAATTTTTATTATTAACTAAACAATTGATATATATATATATATAAATAAATACGAAAATTAATATGATTTATAAATATTATTACACATATGATGGTATTAATGGAATAACAAAATCATTGAATGATTGTAGGCTAATAAAAATATTTATTATAAAAAAATTAAAATATAATTAATATATGTGACTTAATATATATGTATACTTAAATAAGGAAAGATTTAAAATTATTTAAACAAAATAAATAAATATATCCTATGAATAAAAAAATTATTGACTAATCGATCAATATATACTGGTAGTATAAATAAAAAAACCATTTTAAATAAAAAAGAAATAGTATGTATGTTTTTAATTTTGGGAATAAAACATAAATAATTATAATATAATAATTTGTTTAATTATTAAAATTTATAATTATTATTTTAAATCATAAATTTAGAAAAAAAAAGTAGGTTGAAAAAAACGATTAATAACTATATTAGAGTTGATACACATAACACTAGATTAAGAAAAAATGAACGCATAACATGTTACTTTTTTATTAATTAAATTACTACAATTTAAATTACTTTTTTTCTATCACATGATATATTTATTATTATATTTCAAATTTAGAGTTTTCTTGATCTAACATTCCGGTAAAAGAATGGCAAGCAAAAAAATGAAAAAAAAAAGCCATGAAAACATGAAAACATAATTACGCTAATCTTTTTTTCTTTCGTTTTTAAATATATTATTTATTTTATTTATTTAGAGTAATAATTAAATTTATTATAATAGTAGTACAATTATCTTTAAATTATTAGTATTATTAGTATATTTTTTAAATTATTGACTTATTATTAGTATATATAATAAGTAATAATAAATTTTCTTTCATATTTATTATTTAAAAAATTTATAATTTTGACATAGTCTTTATTCTATTTTTTTTCATACCTAATGACTATTGACTATGATCCTATCAATAGTATCACCTATAAAAGATTATACAAAGAGAAAGTATGAAAAATAAAGAAAAAAATTATAAGACTTTAGAAAGTCTCATCCAAGTTTGACAAGAGCAAGACTGCTTACATAGAAATAGTTCTAATAGATGATAAGATTAGTTGATTTATTTACTAAATTTTTTCAAGTAATACTAAGTTTAATTTATAAATAGAGTTTAATTTCGATGCACTGACAGTGTAAAGCATTTTACACAGTCGCACAATCACATCCGTTCTTTTAGATGATCATCCACGCGGTTAATGTGAAAGGTATTTATTTTTATTGATGTATTATTACGTAATTGGATGCATGTGTAAAACTACTTTACAGTGCATCAAAATTAAATTCTTATAAATATTTGTAGTTCATATTTTAAGTTAATTTTATAAGTGCACCATTTCACAAGTCAATGACAATTTTTTTAATAACTTTATAAATTCTAATAGTTTTTATATTTAATTTATTTTGCAGTACGATAAAATTCATTGTTCAATCAAGAATTATTTGACAAAAATATTTGAGAAAGAATTGACAGAAAGGAAGGTCTATGTCTTCTCAAATTTTGAGATTGAGAAATCAAGTGGAATATATCTTCTGACTGTACACACATACAAAATATCTTTTGAGAAGGAGTCACGTATAGTACATACAGTCAATTATCATAAAATTTCGGATAATCATTTTAATATGCTTGCCCATGCTGATATATTGAAACAAACAAATGAACTATTCTACTTATTTAGTACGTAATTAATTTATATTAACCCACACATAATTATTTTTCTTTTGATTTTAAATTTTGCCAAAAAATTGTATAATAGCATCATTTTATCGATAACAAAAATTTTAACAGTTTATTTATGAAAATATTTGAAATTGCATTATGACTTTTTTAAAGGTATATCCTTTTATTAATATAATATTGTTAGTTTTATCGTTTAACATAAAATAAATCAGTAAACTCTTTTTATTTTATACACGTACGAAGTTATAATTTCTTATATTATTCACTCATTTGTCTTTAATTTGGTATTATTAATTCAATTTTTTTATTCAATTAGATGTTATTGGACTCTTGACTGAAAAAGAAAAATTTATATCATGGTCAAAAATAGAGAGAAATGACCAGTACATTATGATTGATCTTCATGATTTGCAGTATGTAAAATTTTAATATTTTAATATGAATATTTCTTTTGGTAATAATTATGTGTTGTGGTGCAATTTTTTTTCTTTATGTATTACTATTTACTCTTTTAATTCTCGCTTTCATTCAAAAATGAGAAAAAATTAAGATGTACACTATAAAGTCAATTTACAATCCAATTACTTGATCATCTATGTGATCACCAAGCAATCGAATACATAATTTATTCTCTAATTTATAAAATTTAACAAAGACATTGGTAAACATATTGGTTTCGCATTTATTTATATATTTTATTTATTTATGTTATATTTGTAATTATATTATATCTACTTTTATCAATATATATTTTTAAAAAATACCGTTAGTGTTAGTACATGATGTATTAAATAAATTAAATGATAAAAATACGTAACTATTTTCTTTTTTAGTCAAATTTCAGTAAAATACTGTAATTTAGACTTGCAATATCAATATATTAATAGTAAAGTGGAGAAAAAAATATAATATTATATCAAGAAATTTTTTTAAATCATAATTGTAATTTATGATTGAAATCATAATTTAAATATTTGAAACGGGATAATTTCATTTAGAGAATTCATAATTCAAACATAATTTTATACACTTAATAGCTACATTCAAGTTAATACATTTAATACTATATTTAAAAAAACACGAACAATACACATCATGTTATTTGTTTATTAATTAAATTATTACAATTCAAATTAATTTTAATAGAATAATTTAAAATTATAATTTCAATTTTATCACGTACATAGTACGGGTTATTATACTTGTAAAAATTATTTATCACTTTTTTATTTCAAAAAAAATTTAAAATTGTGAGGATTCACATAATTTTTTAGATATAAATAAATAAATAAATAAATTTTTCTTTTGTTAAATTCTACAAGTAATGCTTGCCAACTTTTTCTAACAAACATTAACTAATTTATTAAAAATTATTTTATTTATTTTAAATTTTAGACTTAAATCATAAACTACTACTTTTAAATTTTAAATTATAAATTTTAAATTTTTCAAAAAAAATATATTTTTTAAATTAAAAAAATTGACTAATATTAACTAACTAAAAACAGATTCATTACATTTTTTCATTTTAAATATGTAATATTTGATAATCATATAATTGTTAATTTTGAATGCATCAATTTAAAAAAATTTAAATATGTAGTTTTTTTATTGCCACAATTTCTGACACTTGTCTAAGGATCGAGTGAACTAATTACACTAATTCAGGTTGGCTAGTAATTGACCATTTTTTCAGGTTTTTATGTATTACACACTCACAACACACTCATACACACTACATGAGTTTATTTAAGGATTCATTTTTTCTCTCATAGGACTTGAACCCGGGAAACCCGGGTGCAGCTACTTGCGAGGCAGCAGATCCTACCACTAGCACCAAGTCTCAGCTGCAACACAATCAGTTATCCTTGTGTATAAGGAGTAAATGGATCGAAACCCACATATTTGGTTAAAAAAAGCGGAACAGACTAAAATTTTAAAATTGTTATAATTAAAAAGTTTGTTTAATTCGTACGGTATAATTCGTGTATTTTGGCGGATTTTTCTGGTGAATCTGTTATTTTTTTTGTAATTGAATATAATAATTAAAAATATTTTAAATTATAATTTGGATTATATTTTATATTTGATTGATTAGAAATTTTAATATGTTTAATTATATATTTAGACAATATTTATTTTATTTTTTATAATGTTAATTTTATTATTTTATTTTAAAAAATTTAATTGATGATTATATTTATTACATATTTAAAATTATAAAGACTTTAATAATTCTGAATTTAGAGATTAAAATTTATTTATACCTTTAAAAATTATAATTTTATTGAAATAATTATAAAATTATGTTATATATATAGTTTAATATTTAATAATTTATTAATAAAATAAAAAAATTAACGGACTTAGTGCATGTTTGGGCGCCATTATTTTGTTAAAAAAAGATCTTTTTTCAATGAAAAAAGATCTTTTTTTATTTTTTAACGTGTTTGGCAAATTTCTAGTAGTAAAAGTAAAAGCACTAGTAAAATCAAAAAAAGATCTTTTTTGAGAAGCTGTAATTTACATCTTTTTTTAAAAGATCTTTTTTTCTTTAAAAAAAGATGTTTTTTATGTAATAAATAAACAAAAAAGTACTTTTATATTGTTATACCCAAACATAATTGATAGATAAAAAGACCTTTTTACATGAGATATCCAAACATAAAATTACTTTTACTTCTCTATAAGATCTTTTAAAAAAAATAATTCGAAAAAAGATCTTTTCTTAGAAGCTCATCCAAACAAACCCTTAGTCTTCTAACCTGTCAATAAACAAGACGGAGATAAAATTCAGAATTACCTTGTTAGACAGGAGAGAACGGACCAACCCGCTAAATAATAGATTTTTTACTAAATGGGACAAACTAGCCCATTTGTTATCCTGTGTACCTTTGAATTGATTTAAAGGCCCAACGACAAACGACGTGGCTGAGAGGGAAATTAAGAAACAGATTATCTCAACAATTTGGACCAAAACAAACAAGCAAGCCGACCTTGTTAACTGATTAATTCCCAAGGCGGCAAGGCATATTTGACCCAAAAAAAAAAAAAGAAAAACTCCCAGAGCATCGGGACACATGGCGTTCCACAGGACAGAGGGAACAAATAAAAAACAAAAGCGAGGAGGAGGAAAGCAGTGAAAAAAAAAAAAAAAAGAGCACGAAGAAGATGTTGAGGGTTGCAGCAAAGAGGTTTTCTCCTCTGTCTTCGTCTTCATGCAGAGCTAACCATGCTACCTCTGCTTTTGTCTCTCGGAACCCCATCGCCCCTCACTATGACTCCCACGATCGCGGATCTGCTCCCCAACCCCAATTCTTTCTCCCATTCCGAGGTTAGGGTTTTCTCCCTCTTTCCCTTTCCCTTTCCATATACATTTTTGTTTCAGCTCCAAATCAAAAGAGACCAAACAAGTTGATTTGTGATTATTTCTGCCCCGTGCCCTTGATTTGATGCTTTTGTCTGTTCGGTATGTTTCGGTGCTTATGCGCCAACCTGATTTTATTATTATTCGCCATATCGTAGTATTGGTAGTTGCTTTGCGCAAATCATTTAACTCTTTCTTGGTTGGTATCCAGATTCGAAGTTCATCTATTGTGCGTTTTTTTTTATTAATTGCAGTCGAATATTTGTGTGGGATTTTGAGGGTATTAGTGATTGTTGATGGTGTTGTTCTTCTGCTAGTGCTATTTTGTGCCCGAACAACAAAGAACAGAAGGATAAAAGATGGCGTTAGAATAGTTCTCTTATTTTCATTCTTTTGGAATTTTGAATTTTGATCGTGACACGTGAAATATCTTGCATTTGCATTATCGTCATTTTTCGTTTGATAGTCAGAACTCAGAAGTTACCAGCTGTCAATAGAATTCAAATCGAATGAACATTTGAACTATCAGTCTATCATGTTGTGTTCAGAATATCTTGTAACCAAAAGCTTTTCAAGAGTGTTTTATTGAGAGCAGACACACACAAGCCTAGCATGCTGTTGTTCTGAAGTATAACAGGTTATGCTTCATTGTAGACTTTGGATTATAGTAAAAATATAACATATATGTGCAAGAGATTGCATTACCAATGAAAAATTATGAAAGTATAAAACATACCATGTGGGGAGCTTTCCTTCTGAAATCGATACTAGCATCTATATGAACTACAATTTCAAACAAATTACTCCCAAATTATTTGCATACATCTAGTTGTGCTGATAATAACTAGTAAATTCCATTGCTAATAACTGTTTGTGCTTTTGATTCCAGCTTCTAGGGATAAAAAGTCTACCCTTTCACAAAAAATTAAAAATAAAATATTAAGCTCTTTATTTGAATAAACACCAAAGTATATTTGACAGGTCACAAAGCTTGATTATCTTCATGATTGTTATGTGTGTATGATGTAAGGTATTTGTTTGTGCCATTCTTTTAATCAAGAGTTCAGTATTTCTTCGGAACTAGTTCAATAGTTGATAACCAAATTGTGTGCCATCCTATGATTTGCCCCTCTTATATCACTAGTGCAATGGTTCACAAGTAGTAGTTTATTCAAGAGTTCTATTAATCATAAGTTAGGTTTCTCTGGAACTGGTTCAATAATTCATAACGAAAGTGTGTTATTCAATGACAAAACATTTAAAAAAGGAAAATAGGAAGAAAAGAAAAGAAGAACGAAAGAAAGTCATTAGTGAAGCTTATTTGAGATTGATTGGTAAAATATTTTGTACTTTTTTGTTGTTTTACTGAGCATTGTGGCTTTTAATTGTGTGTATATTGTTTTTTAATTGTGCTATAAAAGTAAGTGAATTTTGGGCATTTATATACAAGTACCAGCAAGGACAATACCTGGTGCCGTTGTGCTGATATGGTTATGGAGACCATTTAGCAGTATGTTGTACCCATCACATTTGGGTTGCCTTCGTTTTATTTTCCAGGGTTTGGTTTATTAACGTCTTAGCCAACTTAATGTTACTCATTAATTTATTTTCAATTTGTACCCAGGTTTTGCTACTGGATTGCCAGTCCATACAAACGAAAACAACATTATTCCTGAAATTCCAGCAACTGTTGCTGCTGTCAAAAACCCTTCCTCTAAGATTGTATATGATGAACACAATCATGAACGATATCCTCCTGGTGACCCAAGCAAGAGGGCATTTGCTTACTTTGTCCTAACAGGTGGTAGATTTGTCTATGCCTCTCTGGTCCGTCTCCTTATCCTGAAGTTTGTTCTCAGTATGTCGGCCAGTAAGGATGTTCTTGCTCTGGCTTCACTTGAAGTTGATCTCTCCAGCATTGAGCCAGGCACCACTGTGACTGTTAAATGGCGTGGAAAGCCCGTGTTCATCAGGCGCAGAACAGAGGATGATATTAAGCTGGCAAACAGTGTTGACGTTGGATCTCTTCGCGATCCCCAGCAGGATGCGGAGAGAGTCAAGAACCCTGAGTGGCTCATTGTGATTGGGGTTTGCACACATTTGGGTTGTATTCCCTTGCCGAATGCTGGTGACTTTGGTGGTTGGTTTTGCCCTTGTCATGGTTCACATTACGATATTTCTGGCCGAATTAGGAAGGGACCAGCGCCATACAATCTGGAGGTGCCAACTTATACCTTTTTGGAAGAGAACAAGTTGCTAATTGGTTGAAAGTCGCTGGATAATACTACTGCACCTGTCCACAATTATTTTTTTTTCGATAATGTCAAAACGCGGCACGGACATTCTTGCTCTCGAGTACTTATTTGGTTTGTTTAGCAAGTGTTTATGCAGCTCAGAAATTTAACTGTGTTTGGCGTGACCTATATCAATAATCACCTGGATTTTTGCTTGTCATAGGCTTTCATTAGTTGATGACTTCAGGTGTATTGTATAATTTGTAGCAGTGATACTTTTAGATGATCTAGAAATAAGATTCTGCTTAAGCAGTAAAATTTAAGGAATTTAATCAATGTGAATCGAGTTCTTCTAGTCACTGGATAGTAATGACTTTTGAGGTGAGTGGTTCAGTTAGCTTTATATATATATATATATATATATATATATATATATATATATATATATATTTTATAACGTGTTTTTTGTTTTTCCTCCGTAACATGATTATATGCTATGAATATGCTATGAATAGGGGCGGCAAGTGGGGAAGCCCGTCCTGCCGGAAGTCCGCCCAGCACCGCCGAAAGTTCGCCTAGTGAGGCGATCCTAAAATTCCACTCTGCCCTGCCTAACGGCGGGCTGGCGGACTAGGTCCGCCAACTTTTTTCTTTTTCTTTTATAACTATTAAATATTAAGTACTATATATAATTTTACAATCATTTTAATAAATTTATAACTTTTAAGGGCATAAAAAATTATAATTTTTATATTTATAAACATTAAAGTCTTTGTAATGATAAATATTTAATAAACATAATTATAAATCAAATTTTCATTCAAAATATAATTAAAAATATTATTTTCAAAGCAAAATAAACATAATCTAAAATACTTAATTTTTATCTTCATTCTCTTGTAAGTTGGGTTAGAAAATGTTAGATTTTGGCAAAAAAATTATAAAAATACCTCTTGAAAAAAAAAACTAAGCCTGGTGGAAAATTCCGTCCTGCTCCGCCAAAACTCGCGGTTTAAACAATGCGAGTTAGGTGGACTTTTGCTATTTGGCAGTTTTAATTTTTCAGCCCAACCCGTTTTTTTGGTGGGTTACGCGCACCGGCCTGACGGATTTAGGGTTTAAGCCTGTTTGGCACCCTAGCTATAAAGCAGGGACATGGGATATAAACACACTAATTTTGATTTTTTGACATGAAGATATAAGTATTTTGGGATAAATTGTAATAATATAAAGATATGTGTATCATTTAATAGGAAGCAACTCAGAAAATAGAATTTTTTTTTTAGTTTGTGGCAGCAATTTTTTTCTTTTATTTTTGGTCACTTTCCATTGTTGTATTAGATCACAAACCATTCTAAAAGATTCTCTACGTCGCTCTGAGTTGAACGAATGAAGCATCTCGTGAATCTGTTTTCTCATGCGTCCTCACCCCTCACCATATTCTCTGTTGATGAAACTGTTGAACCTTTATTATCATTCTCACTGCAACGTTTTCTTGGTCTTTTTTTGTCATCTTTCCAACGTTTTTCAGAAATTTTTACACACCATTGTGTTCACCTCTCTGTTGTGAGTTTAATGGACTCAACATCACCATCGTCGGAGATTGGACGCGTTATCACGCGTCGTTCAAAGATTGCTGCTCCACCAAGAAGTTTGCTGCCCCATCTATCTTCAATCGGATTTCTAGATTCAATCTTGACCATCCATCTCAAATTCAAAGATCAACGGTCCAGATCAAAGAATTTTGTTTATCCACATATCTAGACCCGACTGGTTCCACTCACGACCCGCTTGAATCTCTATATGTTGATCAATCAACCTTGTTGACCCATGCCACATCATGTTACTGACTGGGAGCCACATGAATCTTCTTCTCTCCATTGGGTTATTTGATAACTACTTCTCCTATCCGTCCACCTCGTCCAAATCAAAATAGGTATCATCCTCGCTCCAACGCTCCAAAGTCTGTGCCTATTATTGCAGCTGCCGCCGCTAATGCATCTACTCAATCTACTTTCGGTAGTCCATCTTCTGTTTCTCTAACTGATATTGAGTTTTTTCTTAAACATCTTCTCTCATACTCTTGTAATACTTCTGTTGCTCTATCCACTTCTCCAGGTAACTCTAAATGGTACTTTAATTCTGGTTGTTTCAATCATATGTCACATAGTTTTCTCCTCTTTATCTACCATTACCGCCGCACCATCTATTCACATTGCTGATGGATCTCTTATGTATGTGAATCATAAAGAATCTATCTCACAGTCTAACATTCACCTACTTTATACTCATTTTATTTTTAAATTGAATTTCAATCTTATCTCTGTGGGTTAATTAGTTGAACTTGATTTTGATGTTAACTTTTCTATTTCTAGTTGTTGTGTGCAGAAGACGGGACAAATTATTGGGACTGGATATAAGGTTGAAAGACTGTTTGAACTTTGGAATTTTCATGTTTTCTCTACCACAAACCTCTTTGCTATTTCTCCTCCATCCACACTTCACTTATGGTATCGTTGTCCAGCTAACAATTTATTAGAAAAATTGCGTCCTCTCGTGTCTAAGAAAGTATTAGGATTAGTCAATAATAATGAGTCTTTTGATTACATTTCTTGTCAAACTGTAAAACAACCTTTATCTTTCGATAATAGTTCACCTCTTGCTTGTTCTTCTTTTGATCTTATACAATTTAAAGTTTAGGGGCTTGCTCTCACAACTTCTATCGGGGTTTGATATTTTGTTGTCTTTATTGATGATTATTCACGTTTTACTTGGGTGTATTTAATGTCTAACAGACATGAGTTGCCTCAAATTTATATCAATTTTGCTACTATGATTAAAGCACAATTTTCCAAAATCATTAAAGTTTTTCAACATGACAATACAATGGAGTATTGTGACTCCAAACTTTTAAACTTTCTTACTGAACAGAGCACTTTGTCTGAATTCTCTTGCACTGGAATTTCTCAACGGAATGGTAGAGCCGAACGAGAACATCGTCATATCCTTGATTCTGTTCGTGCATGTTTATTTTCTCTTCTTGTCCTAAACATATTTGAAGTGAAGCTGTACTCATTGTTGTCCATGTTATCAATCGTTATCCTTCCTTTGTTCTATCTAACATTACTCCTTTTTAGCGTCTCTATAATACTTCACCAAACTATAGTTCGTTTCGAATTTTTGGTTGTGTCTATTTTGTTCTCCTTCAGCCCCATGAACATAATAAACTTGAACCTCGGACTTGCCTATGTTGTCTCCTTGGTTATAGAACTGAGCATAAAGGTTATCATTGTAGGGATCCTATATCTCACCAAAAACATATATCTTTACATGTTGTATTATGAAAATATCACATGTTTTTTTAGCTTTTCCTCCTTTCATTCTATTCCTTCTACTTATTCACCTTTCTTTACTAATCTTAGTGTTAATTTTTTCTCTAGTGATGATAATACAAGCACTGTGACAAGTTCACTTCATGAGCCTCCTATTCATGTACCTTCTACTATTCCCATTTATCCAAGGTTGAACGATGATCCTGCTCCTATGATCCTTCTTCTTATGACCACTCACAGTATTAGGGTAAGAAATTCACCTCCACATCTTTATCATTATCATTGTTTTGCTATTATCCTTCACATTCATGAACCTAGGTCATTAAGGAAGCTTTCAAAGATTCAAATTGACGGCGGAGGAATAAATTTAGGCATTAGATAAATCACACACTTGGAATTTGGTTGATTATTTTTCTAATCAAGAAGTTGTGGGTAGCAGATAGGTTTACGAAATCAAGACTCACTCTTTATTAACAGGTGTAAGACTCGTTTGGTTGCTCAAGGATGCACTAAAGAGTATAGTATTAATTATGAAGAGACTTTTGCTCTTCTTGCTCGACTCACATATGTTCAAGTTTTTCTTGAAATTACTACAGTCTACAAATGGTCTATATGTCAGATGAATGTGAAAAATGCTTTTCTCAATGGTGACTTGAAAAAGAAAGTCTACATGAAACCTTCTTCGAGATATTCTTATTCTCCTAACAAAGTTTTATTTTTTTTGCAAGGCACTATATGGTCTTAAACAAGCTTATCGACTAGATATTGCCTGTGATATTCATGTTGTTAGCCAATTCTTATCAGCACCACGCACTACTCATTATGCCGCTGTTCTTCGGATTATTCGCTATGTCAAGGGTACTATGTTTCAAGGTCTTTATTTTTTCGTTCAGTCTTCCTTAACCTTTCAAGTATATTCAGATGTTGATTGGATTGATGACTTCACTGATCATTGTTCTATTACTGACTATTATTTATTTTTCGGTGACTCTCTAATCACCTAACGTGCCAAGAAATAAACTTTTACCGCTCGATCAAGCACAGAAGCAGAATATTGTAAGAACCTTCTTTTTTTAAAAAATTATAAATAAATAAATAATTTCGATTTCACGGATAATTTTATCTATTACCCTCTTTACAAATATCCTAGAGATATTCTAGAATTGGGATTATAATTAATGCCAATCAAAGTCAAACCAAGTTAATTGATTAATTTCACAGAAAATCGTAAAAAACTTGTTAGTGAAAATTTACTACCTTGATTTTTTTCTTCTCCAAGAAAAATTTCCAGCCACTCATTCCTAAAAACTACCTTCTTAATTTAAATCTGGTTTTTTCCTTCTCCAAGAAAAATTTCCAGCCACTCATTCCTAAAAACTACCTTCTTAATTAAATCTTGTCCACTCATATTTTACCATGAGGTAAAATACTTCCTTAAGACTCACTTAAACCTAATACACTATTCTTAAACATCTCTCTCTCTCTCTCTCTCTCTCTCCAATTAATTAATTTTTACATTAGAAAATTACTAAGGATAAGGTTATCCACTAAGCGATGACTAGGATTCTTAAATTGTCATTAATTCTCATAAGTCATAAACTCTTTCTCCACCACTCTCATATTTTTTTATTTCACACCACTCTAAACAAAATTAGTAAGTGAGATAAGAAAGAAAATATAAAGAGAAAAGTGAGAAGAGGTCGAAGCATTAAGTGAGAAAAAGAGAGAAAACTAGCTTTGTTTCATACATTCTTACACCACTATATCAAGGAGCACTTCACATTTCTTAAAGGATCAAGGACAAAAGGACTCCTTCAATAATCATTATATTGTGTCCTAAAGAGAAACGTAAATTCCAAAGTGCTTAAGGGCTGCCTAGTAGTGTGAAATTCTATACCGTTTAGCCAGTAATTGTATAGCATGGGTTGCCCACCATATGAAGAGTTTCTCAATTGTATTCATATTAAGGGCTATATGCCAAGTGCCATGACTGTATACAAAAGGACAATTCTCGTCAGGCACGTATCCTGATTGTATGTAGTTGAGTGACCATATCTGGATTTAGGGTCGAGTAACGTTGAGTTGTGTGTAGTCAACCGACACATGAGCTCATGACCTGCGATAAGAACAAATTTGCATCATATCTTATTGTGCATTCTCTTGCTGACTGAAATTACGTGCTTGTGTTTGCTAATTATATTCTGTTATCTACTTGATTTACTGCTTGTATGTGTACTTTATCGGAATGACCTCAATAAACGTAGACTTAGTATGTAAATGTTTTAATTTTTCACAAAATCAAGACTTAGCATGAAATCTCTCTATTTTCTGTATTAGCTTGCTGGAAATCTTTGGTTCTCACCCTCCTTCTTTCTCACTCTGCAAATGGGATCAAGAATCATCTTCTTTGAGGTCTCCGCACCGTACTACTACTTGGACCTCATATGGGGTGGGACAGCCATATGGGCGATGTTCACTCCTGCACATATGTTCTTTTTGAGAGACCTTTCTTTCACTCTCTTTTTAGTTAGAAGTTTGATCTTGATGTGCCGTACGATTTTTTACTGTTTGAGCTACATCCGGAAGGTTTTAACTTCTCTTTTTCTCCTCAGTCACTATACTTGATGGAGCTCGAGCCAGAGTCTTTTTTCGATATGCGGTCCATATATCCCGAGTGGTTCGATGCAGTGCCAGAACCAATGATATCAGTGGAACTTGTGATGGATTATTAGCTATTGGATCACATTGTATGAAACTTAGCCTTCCAACACTTATGTGATATATTTATCTATATGTTTCTGTTTTTATCATGAATGTGTTGTATGCTTAACTATTGTACTAATATCAATAGACTTGGTTAACTTATTATTATAACGCATGCTGAAAATTAGATCGTTCTAAATATCGTGCTTTAATTGACACTTCTATTATTATCTTTTATAATAGTTTTAAACATGAACTTTTTATTTGACATTTTTTATTTAGTTGTTTCTTCTATCCAGCTTTTTTTTCAGCTAACCTAGTGCTAGTTTGGATTAGTTTTTTTAATAAAAAAAGTACCTTTTTTTAAATAAAATACTTTTATTCAATTTAAAATCCATTTGGATACATCTTTTAAACAAAGTATTTTATTAAAAAAGTAAATTAATTACTTTTTCTAAAAGCTAGCAATACTTTATTTTTAAAAAAAAAAGCAAAAGACGTTTAGGGCTTGTTTGGGTGAACTTCTAAAAATTTTTTTTCGAGTTCTCTTTTTTTAAAAGATCTTTTTATCTATCAATTATGTTTGGGTATAACAATATAAAAGTACTTTTTTGTTTATTTATTACATGAAAAATATCTTTTTTTAAGAAAAAAATTTTTAAAAAAAATATAAATTACAGCTTCTCAAAAAAGATGTTTTTTATTTTTATTTTTCTAATACTTTTATTTTTACTACTAGAAATTTGCCAAACACGCTAAAAAATAAAAAATACATTTTTTCATTGAAAAAAAGATATTTTTTTAATCAAGATAATAGCACCCAAACAAACACTTAATACTTAAAAGCTCTTTTTAAAAAGTTATGATACATGGACACTGACATGGATATGGGACGCGGACACGCAAATTTTAAAATATTATAAGACACGGAAACAGGACATATATATAAAATATAAAGTATTTTTTGGATAAATTACAATGGTATTTTCATATTTTATTAATATTAAAATATAAAATAATTTTTTAACTATTTTTAATGTCTTATTTTAACTATATAAAGTATTTAAAATATTTTTTATTTTAATAAATAATAGGGTAAAAAACCATATTAAGCCAAATGAGTCAAAAAATAACGTAAATACGCCAAAGCAAAAATCGTTTCAGCAATAAGCCAGAAGCTATTTTTATATAATTCGAACCAGCTTGGTTCGAACTCCATTTCTACATAATTCGAACCAGCTTGGTTCGAATTATATACAAACACATACACACACATAATTCGAACCAGCTTGGTTCGAATTACACATAATTCGAACCAGCTTGGTTCGAATTACACACAAACACACGCACACACTAATTCGAACCAGCTTGGTTCGAATTACACACAGTAATTCATGGTATAATTCGAATTATGCTGTTAAAAAATTAATAATTTATTAAAAAAATTTATTAAAAAATTTATTAAAAAAATTAATAATTAAAAAATTAAAAAATATATATTTTTATTTCATACGTTAAAAAAAAGTTAACAAAATATTTAATTACGAGACTTCTTTAAAATATTAATGAACTATCAATTTGAATTCCATACAATACTTTTCTGTCCATTTTTAATAGTTCATGAATATTTTTTAATAAATTTTTTTAAATTATACTACAAAAAATATTTTATCCTATGCAAAAAAATTTAAAAAAAATGGCTTAAAAATGTTAGGAGTACTATAAAAATTTGTAATGTTATAATAACTTAGGTAAATACATGCATGTACTCAAATTTTAAATAAAATACTCTACATAGTCAATAATAATTTAAAAATGAAAGAAAATATTTTATTCCATACAAAATAATTAAAAATATATTTTATTCTATACAAAATAATTTTAAAAAATGGCTTAAAAGATGTTATGAGTACTATAAAAGTTTGTAATATTCTAGTGATTTAGGTAAATACATGATAAAAATATTTTTTCTTTAATTTCTAAATTATTAGTGACTATGTGGAGTATTTCTTTAATGTCCTAAGTCATTAGGACATTACAAATTTTTATATTACTTCTAACATCCTTTAAGCCATTTTTTAAATTATTTTGCATAGAATAAAATATTTTTTGTGGTATAATTTAAATAAATTTATTAAAAAATATTCATGAACTATCAAGAATGGGCAGAAGAGTATTGTATAGAATTCGAATTGCTCACCATATAATTTGAATCAGAGTAATTCGAACTTCCCTATGCGTAATTCGAATCATGTAATATCTCACCATATAATTTAAATAATTTTATTAAAAAATTATCATGAATATTTTTTAATAAATTTATTTAAATTATACCACAAAAAAATATTTTATTCTATGCAAAATAATTTAAAAAATGGCTTAAAGGATGTTAGAAGTAATATAAAAATTTGTAATGTCCTAATGACTTAGGACATTAAAGAAATACTCCACATAGTCACTAATAATTTAGAAATTAAAGAAAAAATATTTTTATCATGTATTTACCTAAATCACTAGAATATTACAAACTTTTATAGTACTCATAACATCTTTTAAGCCATTTTTTAAAATTATTTTGTATAGAATAAAATATATTTTTTAATTATTTTGTATGGAATAAAATATTTTCTTTCATTTTTAAATTATTATTGACTATGTAGAGTATTTTATTTAAAATTTGAGTACATGCATGTATTTACCTAAGTTATTATAACATTACAAATTTTTATAGTACTCCTAACATTTTTAAGCCATTTTTTTTAAATTTTTTTGCATAGGATAAAATATTTTTTGTAGTATAATTTAAAAAAATTTATTAAAAAATATTCATGAACTATTAAAAATGGACAGAAAAGTATTGTATGGAATTCAAATTGATAGTTCATTAATATTTTAAAGAAGTCTCGTAATTAAATATTTTGTTAACTTTTTTTTAACGTATGAAATAAAAATATATATTTTTTAATTTTTTAATTATTAATTTTTTTAATAAATTTTTTAATAAATTTTTTTAATAAATTATTAATTTTTTAACAGCATAATTCGAATTATACCATGAATTACTGTGTGTAATTCGAACCAAGCTGGTTCGAATTAGTGTGTGCGTGTGTTTGTGTGTAATTCGAACCAAGCTGGTTCGAATTATGTGTAATTCGAACCAAGCTGGTTCGAATTATACACACACATAATTCGAACCAGCTTGGTTCGAATTATGTAGAAATGGAGTTCGAACCAAGCTGGTTCGAATTATATAAAAATAGCTTCTGGCTTATTGCTGAAACGATTTTTGCTTTGGCGTATTTACGTTATTTTTTGACTCATTTGGCTTAATATGGTTTTTTACCCTAAATAATAATATATATTATTTCTAAACTCATTTTAAGAATACATGTTAAGAATAAAGCTGGACACGCTAACACGTTATGGTATTTAAGTGTGTTTAAGTGTATCTGAAAAAAACTTTTATATTTTTTATGAAAACAGAATTGAATACAGTAGACATGTGTATCGAATGAGTATCGATGAACATAGTGTCCGAAGTGTGCCCGATATACAAACACAATAACTCAACGCCATACTTCATAGTTAAAAAAATTATCTATATATAAAATAATTTTTATCTATTAAAAAATCTTTTAAAAAAGAGTAAACACTCAATCCGGTATTTGTCCATTTTTACAAAGTACAAAGCGATCTCTGTCAAAAAAAAGAAACATTTCGATCCTCAACCTTTTTATTTTGGGGCAATACGATCTCTCTGTTAAAAAATTTATTAAATAATAATAAAAATTAGTTTGGTGGGGGTTTTTAAATCCCCACAAAATTCTTTTCAATAATATAACTAATTACTACCAGTACTAGTATTACCTTCTTCATCCTCATTATTATCACTCCCACTTTTATTATTTTTATTGTGTAACTATACTTTATCATTATCATTATCTCCTTTACCGTCATCATCACCAATACCAATATTATTAACATTAAAATTTTTTTCTTTCATTTTTTATTTTTCAATTATAATGGAAAAAGAAAATAGTGAAAGACAAGATTATTCAACATTAAAATTTGTGAGACCGAATAAAAAATTTATTCTTTAGTTAACGTGATTAGATTAATCACATTATGATTCCATCTTTTTAAAAGAAAAAAATAACATCAAATAAAAAATGAAAGAGGAGAATTTTAATGTTAATAACATTAGTATTGGTGATGATGGCCATAGAAGAGATAATGATGATGATAAAGTATGGTTACATAATAAAAATAATAGAGGTAAGAGTGATAATAACAAGGATAAAGAAGGTAATAGTAGTAGTAATTGATTATATTATTGAAAAGAATTTTCTAAAAATTTAAAATTTCTCACAAAATACAAATAAAATCTCACTAAATTAATTTTTATTATTATTTAATAAATTTTTTAACAAAAAAATCGTATTGTCAATTAAAGATCAAATATTCTTTATACTTCATAAAAATAGACAAGACCAATTGAATATTTACTCTTTAAAGAATAATAAAAAAATAAGTACTTTTCTCATAACCAATCCAAACTAACCATTATTAAATCCCAAATCATGGGGACCCATCGCCTCTTTCCACAGAATTGAGGCAGCAAAAGTGAAAATCAGTAGAAAAAAAAGAATCGCAGGAAGATGTTGAGGGTTGCAGCAAAGAGGTTGTCTTCTCTGTCATCGTCTTCATGGAGAGCTAACCATGCCGCCTCTGCCTTCATCTCTCGGAACCCCATCGCCCCTCACTATGACTCCCACGATCGCGGATCCGCTCCCCAACCCCAATTCTTTCTCCCATTCCGAGGTTAGGGTTTTCCCCCCTCTTTCCCTTTCCCTTTCCATATACATTTTTGTTTCAGCTCCAAATCAAAAGAGACCAAACAAGTTGATTTGTGATTATTTCTGCCCCGTGCCCTTGATTTGATGCTTTTGTCTGTTCGGTATGTTTATGTGCTTATGCGCCAACCTGATTTTATTGTTATTCGCCATATCGTAGTATCGGTAGTTGCTTTACGCAAATCATTTAACTCGTTCTTGGTTGGTGTCTAGATTCGAAGTTTATGTATTGTGAGCGTGTTTTTTGCTGATTGCAATCGGACATTTGTTTGGGATTTGGGGGGTGGTAGTGATTGTTGGTGGTGGTGTTCTTCTACACGTGCTATTTTGTGCCCAAAGAACAGAAGGATAAAAGATGGCGTTGAATAGTGCTCGTATTTTTCTTCTTTTGGAATTTTGAATTTTGATTTCAGGGCAGCGAGACATGTCTTGCATAGAATTTAAATCCATCGAGCATTTGAACTATCATGTTGTGTTGAAAATATCTTCTTACCAAAAGCTTTTCAAGAGTGTTATATTGAGTGAATATATAAGTAGCAAAATTTGCCCAAGTCTAGTATGCTGTTCTTCTGAAGTATAACAGATTATGCTTCATTGTTGGTTTTGTTGTTATTATACATCATTTCTAGTGGAAACTAGAGTGACACATTTAGTTGTAATATAGGCTTTGGATATATTAAAAACATCAAGTAACATGAATGTATAAGAGATTGCATTACCAATGAAAAATTATGGAAGTATAGAACATACCAACTGGGGAGCTTTCTTTCTAAAATCGAGAGTAGCTTGTACATGAACTACAATCTTAAACAAATTACTCCCAGACTGTGTATACATCTATTTATGCTGCTAATAACTAGTAAATTCCATTTCTAATTCTGAACTTTATGTAATTCAAATCATGCAGTTGAGTGTTTGTGCTCTGATTGGGGCTTGATTATCTTCATGATTGTTATATGTGTATGCTGTAAGGTATTTGTTTGTTCCATCCTATGATCTACCCTTCCTATATCACTAGTTCAATAGTTCTCAAGAGATTGTTTATTCAGGAATTTCATTATTCATAAGTTTAGGCTTCCCCAGAACTGATCCAATAGTACATAACCAAATTGTGTTCCATCTTATGATTTGCCCTTCCTGTATCAGTATATCACTAGTTGAATAGTTCACAAGAGATTGTTTAATCAATAATTTCTGTTATTGTTGAGTTAGGCTTCCCCATAACTGCTTCAATAATTCATAATGAAATTGGCTGCCATCCTATTATTTGCCCCTCCGATATCACTAGTTCAATAGTTCACAAAAGGTTGTTTATTCAAGAGTTCTGTTAATCATAAGTTAGGCTTCCCTGGAACTGGTTCTATGGTTCAATAATTCATAATGAAAGCGTGTTATTCACTTACAAATATTAAAAGGTATAAAAATAAAAAGAAAAGAAAAGGAGAAAGAAAGAAAAGGTCATTAGTGAAGCTGATTGAGATTGATTGGTAAGTATTATGTAGTTTATTATTTGACTGAGTATTGTGCTTTTAATTGTGCATGTGTTGAATTTTAAAGTGTGTGCAAAAAGATAAGTGAATTTTGGGCATCTATTCCCGGTACCAGTAAGGACAGTACCCAGTGCCGTTGTGACAATATGGTTATGGCAACCATTTAGCAGTACCATGTACCCGTCACAGTTTGGGTTTTGCTATAGTTATTGAAGGCTTGCCTTCTTTTTTATTTTCCAGGGTTTGGTTTATTAACATCTTAGCCAAATTAATGCGACTCGATAATTTATTTTCAATCTGTACCCAGGTTTTGCTACTGGATTGCCAGTCCATGCAAACGAAAACAGCATTATTCCTGAAATTCCAGCAACTGTCGCTGCTGTAAAAAACCCTTCCTCTAAGATCGTATACGATGAACACAATCATGAACGATATCCTCCTGGTGACCCAAGCAAGAGGGCATTTGCCTACTTTGTCCTAACAGGTGGCAGATTTGTCTATGCCTCTCTGGTGCGTCTCCTTATCCTCAAGTTTGTGCTCAGTATGTCGGCGAGTAAGGATGTTCTTGCTCTGGCTTCACTTGAAGTTGATCTCTCCAGCATTGAGCCAGGCACCACTGTGACTGTTAAGTGGCGTGGAAAGCCTGTGTTCATCAGGCGTAGGACGGAAGATGATATTAAGCTGGCAAACAGTGTTGACGTTGGATCTCTTCGCGATCCCCAGCAGGATGCAGAGAGAGTCAAGAACCCTGAGTGGCTCATTGTGATTGGGGTTTGCACACATTTGGGTTGTATCCCCTTGCCAAATGCTGGTGACTTTGGTGGCTGGTTTTGCCCCTGTCATGGTTCACATTATGATATATCTGGCAGAATTAGGAAGGGACCAGCGCCATACAATCTGGAGGTACCAACATATACTTTCTTGGAAGAGAACAAGTTGTTAATTGGTTGAAAGACACAGGATACTACCTACTGAACCGGTTTACAATAATTTTTTTAATTTATTTGATAATGTCGAAATGCGGCGTGGATATCTCTTCTTCTCGAGTACTTATTTGGTTTGTTTAGCAAGTGTTTATGCAGCACAGAGATTTCTGTTTCTGTCATATGCTTTTCTTTTTGCTTGTCATATGCTTTCATTAGTTGATGATTTCAGGAGCTTTGTATAATTATAAAATTCTGCTGAAGCAGTAAAATTTAAGGATTTTGACTAATGCGAATCAAGTTCTTTTAGTCACTGTATCGTAATGATTTTTGAGGTAAGTTGTTCCATAGTTTTTTTTTTCTTTTTTTTTTTGGGTTATAACGTGTGTATAAAACATTTTAATACAGTGACGATGGATACAAATTAAATTCACCACTTATAGTGTTCTTAGCTATTTTGTTAATGTTAAGTTGGGAAATTAGATAAGTTAATCCTTTAAATGGATGTTTTTCTGCAAGAGGATACTAAGTTTCATGTCTCATCTAAGACTAGTGAATGTGGGATACTGGATCCGTTTGCTATGTTAAAACAAGCCTTAAATGTTGTAGTAAATAATTCCAAGGCTCGCTGATATTCAGAACAATATCTCTAAATGTTGTCTTTCATTGTATGGAATTTACATATCTAGTTTCATTTGAGTCGCTTCATTGTTGCCAACGTGGCAAAATGATAATGTAAACAGGGGCAGAACCCCTATGGTAAAAACCGAACCAAGAAAGCAGTTTATATTTTTTTTTTTTTTTGGTTTACCCAAACGGTATCCCCCAACTCGACAGGTTAAGGACTAATCCGTCGCGGATCTGAGCTCTATTTAAGGATCTGTCGCTGGCCAATGAGTTGCTGCATGCACAAGGCGGGATTCGAACTTCCGACACTTGCTTAAGCGGACGAGTGAGCTGACCACTCGACTCTTTGTGATTAGAATTGTAGGATTAGTTTAGAATAATATTATGTGGATAGATTAATATGTGCCAAGGTTTGAATGATGAGAGACTGTAATTGAACGTTTAAATTTTGTGAAACTGATTTGTCTTCCGAACTGAATTTCAATCCAAGCATGATGGAGAAAAATCAGAAAATATTATAAAATGCGGGTACTGCTGCATATGTGAACCACAGAGAATTTTCCTAAGCAGAAAAGTCCAAGCTTCTTTACAACAAACTTTAGAATGAGGTACTGCTGAGCCCTGAGCATGTCTTAAGTAAAAACATTTTGACATTTTCTGCTTTAGCAAAATAGGTATCTAGCATTTTGCATACTTGTGCCATCCAACAAATTAAACAATTAATTAGCCACTGTTAACTTGCTGCTTGACCAAGCTGATTCACCATGCTTCCAAGGCTTCTATGGGAGAAGCTATATCCATTTTTTTTAAGTCCAGTAGTAACATCCACAATGATTCCGATGTTTTTTTGTTTCTAAAGGCTTCTATGATATTCTGATTCTGCCATCATCTTTCAAAAACACCTTTAACATAGACCATTCCTTTTTCACTGAGATTGAGTTCCTTTCTCATTTGTTCAACTTGTTGGTCATCACCTTGAACAACGATCTCTGATAAGGTTCCATCATCATCAACCATCATTTTCACCTTAATTTCCTCCTTTCTAGATGCCCGAGTCCAGTAATACGCACCACTGTGAAAATTCCCAAAGAAGAACCACACAAGATCCACATATTAGGACTATATGGATGGATTAACGTTTAAGCTACTCTCCAAAACAATGAGCTACTAAGTGTAATGTAAATTTTCAATGCCTTCTTCACTTACGCCAATGGACTTAAGGCTGTGATAAAAAACCAGTTATTGCCGAAATCCGGGACAGTTATGGTGAGCACAAGTGCCACACTTGCAAGACTTATGCAAGTGCAGAAGGTTAATAGTGCCGCTTGGCCCCTGCTAGGAACCATCGTTCCTTCAAACCTTCACAGAAGAAACCCAGAAAACATTAGATTTCCATATTCTTTTCACTTAATGAAAAAATGCAAATGATAAAGAGGGAAAACTGCAGGATTGATTGATTAAAAATTTAAAACTGTGACATTAATTAATAGATATCATCATATCAAACACTTTTGGCATGAAAAGATAATGGCTATTCTTTCTTCTTGATGAGACTTTGACTTGTGATATTGACAGTATTTCAAATCTGGAGTATCCTTTGTGTTTTTTGTCTAAAGTTAAAATCTAAGATGACCTACTATATATATATATAAAGGGCAACCTGCTGCACAAGCATTCCGCATTAACACAGTCTGATATTATTTCTTGATATTTAAAAAAACTCAATGCCAGGACGAAGCATAACAGCCAATACGAAAACTAAAGGGCTTTGTATCTGCAATCCTCAAAATCCCATGATTATAGGGCTACTCTACAACTAAGAAATCAAATTTCCTCTCTAATGCTTTCTACTCCAATTTGTGATATCAAAATCTCCTTCATACTTCATGCTTCCTAGTTCCTTCACCCTTCTAACTCATACAATAGGCATAATTATTAAACACACTTTCAAACAAAATTAGCTAATCCTCCAAAACTCTTCGGCATTTCCATCAGGATTGAAAAAAGATCAAAGGCAACTGTTATGCAGAATTTCAATGTACTAACATCTTGCAATAGAAGTGCGTAATGAAGAAATGAACCTTCAACTTCTATTTCTTTCATTCGAGATTTAACAGTTGTTGTAGTCTACAAACCGCAATAGTAATGATAAGCTTTCAAAGCTTAACAATAATCAGCAAATGGAGTAATCTTATATAAAACTTGGTCAGAGCAAAACAGAACATACAACTTAATGATCAAGAATACTTCACCAGCCCCTCAAATTCGAATCAAATGTCTTCCACACTTTTACATATAACTCATTTCATAATCCATTATTGCACTACCATTCCCCTTCACTCTAAGCTTCCACAAATGATAAATTTATTTCTTTTGAAAAATCTTTTCATTCCATCAACTCCAAAATCCAAATAGTAAAGCATTGCAATAAATGCATTCATTCAATGTAATTCAGGATTAAGAATCTTATCAGTTAATCCAATACTTGGAAATGTCCACTCTAATTCTTCTCTTGGCTTATTTGTATTAACTATACTCAAACATCCACACTAAGCTTATTTCCTTATTTTTAAATTGCTGTGCTTTGTTTTGCTCAAATGTTGGTTGTTTAGTACCTCCTTCTGAACTTTCAATCTTAGTTCTTATCCACACATGCACGTGCCCACAGAGCAGAAAGGATTAGATTTTTATTCTACCAAACACGTTCCATACAGCTGTGTTTATTTACAGTACGAAACACTAACAAGAACACGGAAACACAAAATCATATTTGGCAAGTGAGATATAGAAACACATTATGTCCTGAAATACTAAATTAGTGTAATTTGTACCTTTGATGGGAGAAAATAGAAACACTAAAAAGAGACATCACTTTTTTTTTTCATTATCCCTATTTTCATAATTATATTTGTTGTCATTACGTTTTTCTTCCTATATTTTGTGTGAGGAAGAAAATAATCAGTAAATTAGACTTTTCATAATTGATTCTATCTTATATTTAGTTTATAACCAAACAAAATACAAAACACTAATTTTTATGTGTCTGTCATTTCTATCATATTTTCGGTGTTCTGTCTTATTCTGTTTCTAAAATCAAATGCAGCCTACCTGAGTACTTGTACTATACACTAGGCATGTAAAAGAGAGGACAAAAACAAGCTTTGATTGAAAACATGATATTATAACTAAGAAAACCTGATGGCACTCACGTGATTGTTTCTCCTCTATTGGTCACCGCAAAGTTGTTACGAGTGAAGAATGATAGTATCTCCCCAGCAACCTGATTTGGCGCCTTCTTTTCCCCTTCACCTATGAAAGTCTTCTTCACAATCTAATTGTTCACCAAAAAGAAAAAACATGTAAACAGTGGAAACTACTTTCGAACTTCAATTTCCATGCATGAAAAATTAGATTCTTACTTTGGATTTGACAGAACGTTTGATGAGGGACCAAAGTCCAGGAACAGATATAACAAAGAGACCCAAAGAAGTATAATAACTGGCTGTAGAATAACCAACACTCTCCGCAAGCAACACCAGGGAATTAGAATTAGGGTTCAGTTCTTGTTGCTGGTTTGTGATGATGTAATCGATAATGGGGTCTTGAAGGGACACGTGGAGCTTCCTTGGTACTTGAGGGCGTTGTTGTTGTAGCCAGTGTGATTTCGCAAGAAATGGGGGAGAAGAACAGAGAGGGTGGTGTGGGTGAGGGGATAACAGCATCTTTGTTGCTGCCATTGTTGTTGAAGAGAAAATGAAAATGGATAGGATGGTTTTCGATTTTTCAGTTTAGAAGAACTTGTTTCACCAGTCACCACTGAATTGGTCACTTCATTTTGACGGTCTAGATTTGATGAGGATGTACATGCATTACGTGGATGAGAGGTTATCATTAAAAAAATTTAAGAGTGAAAGTGAAAAAGTTCGGGTCCAAATATTTTTGGAAGATATAACCTCAAGTTTTCTTCACATGAACTCCATCTATCATTTAATAAATTTAACTAAATTATTATTTAAAATTTTTAATTATTTATTTTATATGCATTTGGTCTTCATCTTTATAAAAAAATAAATTTGTGAGAATTAATTTTTTTTCAACATCAATAATTTTTTTATTTAAATTTTATTTTTAATTTTAAACATTAAATAATAATTTTTTAATTCTATAAAATGTAAAATATAAATTTTAGATTTTAAATTCTAAATCAAAAATGCTATTTGTATGTTAAAATTAGTTACTAAAATTAGTCACCAATATATTTGTGTAAAAATATGTATGTAATTTATTTATTTTTAATATGTATTTGTAATTTAATATATATTTTATATTAATGGTTGACTTTGATGTACATGAAAGGCATTACTCATTTTAAATTAATTAACGTAGGTTAACTAAAAATTCACTTAAAACTAAAAAATATAATAGTTTTTAAAAATTATATATTTAAAATTTAACCGAAAAAAAAAAACTAATCACATAATTGATTTAGTTTAAATTAAAAAATAATTGCAAAAAATTGGTCAAAGAACATGTATAATTGATAAAAAAAAAAAATCAATGAACCAGTCAACCAGTTCAATATCTCCTGTTTTAACTTCTGTTTTAACTTCAGCTTAACCCCTCTAAGACTTTAGATATAATACATGTGTATATGATGGAAATTGTATAATGTGATTAAGTGTGAAAAATTATCTGAATCAAATATACATAAATATCAGTTTACTTCATCTTCAGAAAAATTTCTTGACAATCTCTATTCTTGCATTCTCTTTTTTCTATTCTCACTTTGGTTTTAGCTTAAACTCAACCTTTACATGGTATCTAGAGATATTTTTTTTTGTCCTCTGCATTATGTCAATCTTCATTAGTGCTTCTATATCCTTGAAAATAACTTCTCCAATTTCTAAGATGCTAGATGAAAATAATTTCATAACATAGAAGCATCTTACCTTTCAAGAACAAGGTTGTTCATTATTCACAGAATCTTGAGGTATGGACGATCATAAACAATTATTTCATTAATTCATATGCTATTCAAAGTCTCAAGTCTCAGACTAGATCCGTCAACAAAACTCAATTAACTTTGGATTACATGGTAAGAATCCAAAAACTTGTTGATCCCTTTGTCATTGTCTATCATTTTCAAGAAGATGATCATATCTATGCTATTCTTGATGGCTATTTGAAGAATATATTGAATTCATTACCTGAGTTATAGAAGTAGAATCGTTCTTTCTTGCCACTACATCATCTCTGATTTCTTAAATCTCTTGACATCCGCACCTTTCGCTCATGAGACTAACTAACTTTTTATAGATAATGGCCAAGATACGCACATTCTTTTTCACGGTTCTTCAGTTCTTTATGATAAAAATAGAAATTTTAGTTTTTTTCTTACTAACCTATTACATATTCTGCAAATAACTCAAAATTTGTTGAGTGTCTTCAAATTTGTCGATGATAATTATGTGTTCTTTGAAATTTTGCCTCATTTTTGTGTTGTTCATGATCAAGGTACTCACAAACTTCCTCTCCAAGACAAAGCTGTGAATGAAATTTACATCTTTGATAGTCTTATGATTTCTAATCCTATTTCTTTTTCATCGAATACTTCATTTATTGGTTCTTCAAAAAGTATTGCTAATCATGTATTACTAAAACACTGCTTCGGGGGAATAAAACAATGGAATTGTGGCATAAGAAATTAAAACAGACGGGGTGTTAAACTGTTAACTGTGCTATCTATTTTGAATAAATGTGCAATTCTTGCAAATTATGATCTGTTCTTTTCGTGTGTGTGAATTCTATTCTGTAAAGAATGTATTGTTTTACCTTTTATGCATTCTGATTTTGTTTATTTTGCTCCTTCAGACCTTGTTTTTATTAATATTTGGGGACCAAGAATGATTCTTCAGTATTATTTTTTTGGAGTAAATATTCTTTTCGGTGTCTAATCACTTGCTTGAAGTATAAAGTGCTCCACCACAATTTTAAAACGTTTAATTGGTTTTTAACCATTCAAGTAATTGGTGTAAGCATTTCTGTTACTGATATAAGCAACGGTTATTTAGATCAATTACTTAAATAGGTAGAGACTAAATTTTCGAATTATAAAATGGTGTTTTGCCCTTCAAACAAATAGTTTGTAACCAAAAATAGTATTTACTCTTTCTTTATTGCATTTTTCTTTGTTGATACATATACACAATTTATTTGTTTGTTCTTACTCAAGGTTCTGAAAAACCGATTGATCAGAAGACATAATCGCTGAATTTTAAAACCATGATTGAATTGTCAAACCGGCTGGAAACTGTCCGATTGAACTGAACCGGAACTCGGCCGATTTTCAAAATTTTGCACCAAACGGCTCCGTTTCGTTCAGAAAATGAGAAACCCTCAACTAAGCTGTGATTATGCAAAGCACTCTCTCACTCACGCAGTCACTCCTCCTTTCTCTCGAACTCGAGCTCAGCCCTCACTCCCACCGCCGCCATAGAAGCCACCGCCTTGCTCGAAGCCGGTCGTCTTGCCTAATTCCTCCATCGTGTAGCCAGTGTCCCGACGCAAAGACGATGGATCTGGAACGATGACAACATGGTGGTAGCCTTGAAGGCTTGAAAATATTGGTTGATTTGTGCATCTTTTTTCTCGTTCTGAGAGAATGAAATATCCTTGTTTTTGTTTCTTTCTTTAAGTTTGTGTGCAATATATGTGCCTAAATGTGTGCCACTATTGTTCTTTGAATGGGAGAGGGACAAAAGTTAACAATTAAATAGAAGCAAACCCGTGAGATTCACGACATTCATAATTTTATTTTAGTTTCTCAAATTTAAAATTCACTATATTGGTAATCGAGATTCAGTTTTAGGCCCATATTAGTCTCTAAACTCTTTCCAAGGTTGAATCAATCAATGAAATGCTGAGCTCTAATTTGTTACATTAGATACATAACTAAATAGCGTCTTTTCGTTTTAACTCTTAAATAAGGTAAAAATGAGGTCATTTTAAAAAATTAGTTGCACATAATATAAACTTTTTGTTTAGGTGCCAAACCGAAATGATGTTATTTAGTTATATGTCCAGCGTGGTAAGTCAGAGTCAATTCAGCACTTAATTCATTGATTTATTACTAGAAAAGGTTCAAGAATCAATATGATGCCTAAAATTAAATTTTGGACACTAGTATAAAAGCTGTGAATTTGAGGGACCACTTTAAAAATTTAGTCCAATTGAATAATATAGCAATATATTAAGATTTTGTTTTTTAGACTTTTAGTCTTATGTTACACCTGGACTAGACTTCATTGAGTCCAACAAACTTTTTTTTAATCTTTTCATTAAGACTTTTTATCAAGACAAAAAAGTTTTATTTTTTATAATTTTTATTTAATTTAAATTTTTCATAACAAAAAAATTAACTTTTTTATTATTATAAGTTATATATGTATTTAAAATAATAATATAAATAAATTATAGGGCAAATCACAAAAATAAATCAGGGTGAGCAAAATTTTACAAGAATCAGCCAAACCGAAATGTGGTTCATAAATCAACCAATGTAAGTTTATATGTAGTTCGAACCAACTAAATTCGAATTCCACTTGTACATAATTCGAATCAACTGGATTCAAATTATACACAAATACACGCACACACTAATTCGAATCTACTTTATTCGAATTACTCCCCAACTCGCAAACCCAAGTAATTTGAAACAGGTTGATTTGAATTATACAATGTATGGTTCGAATTAGGCTGGTTCGAATTATAAAGGACCAAATGTGTATATATATGGTGTGAACGTGAATTGATCTCATTAGAGTGAAAAAATGGCTAGTGAAGAGAGTTTTGTAGTCTTGGTTCATTACAGAGGATCGATTAAGAGAAAAACACGATCCAGTGTGAAATTCACCGATAAGGATCTTCTTAGTATTTTCACAAGGCCTACGACGAGCTATGAGAACCTTGTTAATTCTGTACTACAGAAACTTGGTCTGGTAGGCGTAAAACGGGTTAAGAAGTTTTTCTATCGCATTCTAATCTCGGTCCAGCAAGAAATTATGAAGTATGATTGTTTCACGATCAGGAGTGATGAGGACTTGCAGGTCATGTTTCATTGTCGTCGGTAGTTTCCCGAAGTTAGGACACCTGAACTGTTGGCAAAGTTGGTTGATGTGGTATCTAGCTCGGGGGGTTCCAACTGGCATACCCCCATTGTAGGGACGGTAGTCGGTTCTAGCTCCAGACCTGCTGGCGCATCTTCATCCGTACCTGTGTATGAGCCTCCGGTCGAACCTGTCACCTCCCCTTCGTTCGCTATTGATCTCAACTATAGTGGAGGCGGTGATGTTGGAATAGGGGATTTCGTGCCGACCTCTTTACAGTGAGCAGCACCGGCTGGATTGGGAGATGTAGTGTTGGATTATCCAGACGATGATGATGTGGAGTCGGATATCATTGCTGATGACAGTGGCGATGATATTGGAGCCATTGAGCTAGTTGGGGCCGGAGGTGGTTCTAGAGTTGGCACACAGCAGTACCCTCCGATGATGTGCGTGTGTTTGTGAATAATTTGAATTCAGCTGATTCGAATTATGTAGAAATGCCGTTCGAATTAACCTGTTTCGAATTACATAGAAACGTGGCTTGATTGATTCATGAAGCATTTTTTCGTTTGGCTGATTCGTGTAAAATTTTGCTCCCGATTTGCCCTAAATGATAATACATATAATTTAAAATAAATATAAAAACAACTAAAATAATTAAAATCTTAAAATTCTAAATAAATTTAGTTCAAGTTTAAAAATTATAAGCTACTAATAGATATTAACCAAATGATTATAATTATAATACACACTATTATAAAAATCATAGTCAAAGATAATTCAACATAATTATTTGTATTTGTAGTTTTTGTATTTATTTATTATTTTATATATTATTTTATTATAATTCGATTATTTCGGTTGACGCGTAGTTGAATTGATTAAATCACTAAATTAATAAACAAAAAATTAGAGTGGTTCAATGGTTGGTTCGATTTTTAAAATCTTATTTTTATTGGTTAACAATTTATTTTGAGTGAATTACTAACTGGGTCTCTGTCTATTTTTCGAATGACAATGCGACTCCTCAAAATAAAAATGATATACTTCGACTTTTGTCCTCTACTTCCGTGATACAACGTGGTCTCTATGAGTGTTTTTCCATCAACTCCAAACAAAAAACACTGACGTGTTATAGTAACCTTTTGTGCTGGCATATCTCGTTGCTCATATGGATGTTTGTTGCATACGTGGATAATATAAAATGGTCAAAGGCTTAGTTGTCTTGATTCACGTCCTCAAAAAACGTCATCGTATTTCATATTGTCCACGTATATAACAAACATCCACATCCACAATGAGATATGCTAGCACACAAGGTTACCCTGACACGTCACGTTGTGTCGTAAAGGTAGAGGACAAAGACCGAAATAAATCATTTTTATTTTGAAGGGTTACGGTGAACCGATAAACCAGACCCTCAACTGATCTAGAATAAGTGTCTAACTATTTCTGCAATTAACCCATAAAAAACCAATCTAACCCACACTGAACCAGAAAATTTGTTTACCACACATTTACCATCCTAAAAAAACTAATAATTATATCGTATTAAAACAATTATATATTTTATATTGAAACAATAAAATTTAAATAATATAAAATATATTTTTATTCTTCAATAATAATATTATATTTATTTATTTTTATAATTTAATTTTGATACATTGACATTATAAAATATTTTATACAGTTGTCCTATTATATTCTATTTTTTTAAATAACTATTTATATAATTAAATATATAAAAAATTATTTTTATTGACATAGTATTATTAATATACTTGTGAAGATATATATTTTAAATTTTAATTTTAATTTATTTTTATAATTTTGAATCAGTGACCCACAAATTGAACCAATAATCTAATGATTCAATCGTGTGACCGGATTAATTACCAGTTCAGTTTTTAATAGCTATATAGTTCGTTCATTTATTTTAATCAGTTAATATTAGTTATTTTTTTAATTCTAAAAGTTATTATTTTAAACATGTATTACTACCCAATTCTTTTTTGCAGCTAACTGATTAATTCCCAAAGCATCGGGACACATCGCCTCATTCGGTCGTTCCACACAACAGAGGAAACAAATCGAAAACTGAAGTGAAAAAGGGAGGAGATCAGTGAAAATAAAGAAAAGAGCTCACGAGCACGACGAAGATGTTGAGGGTTGCAGCAAAGAGGTTCTCTTCTCTGTCTTCGTCTTCATGGAGAGCTAACCATGCTGCCTCTGCTTTCGTCTCTCGGAACCCCATCGCCCCTCACTATGACTCCCACGATCGCGGATCCGCTCCCCAACCCCAATTCTTTCTCCCATTCCGAGGTTAGGGTTTTCTCCCTCTTTCCCTTTCCCTTTCCATATTCATTTTTGTTTCAGTTCCAAATCAAAACGAAACCAAACGAGTTGATTTGTGATTATTTCTGTCCCGTGCCCTTGATTTGATGCTTTTGTCTGTTCGGTATGCTTATGCGCCAACCTGATTTTATTATTATTCGTCATATCGTAGTATTGGTAGGTGCTTTACGCAAATTATTTAACTCGTTCTTGGTTGGTGTCTAGATTCGAAATTTATGTATTGTGAGCGTGTTTTTTGCTGATTGCAATCGAACATTTGTTTGGGATTTGAGGGTGGTAGTGATTGTTGGTGGTGGTGTTCTTCTACACGTGCTATTTTGTGCCCAAAGAACAGAAGGATAAAAGATGGCGTTGAATAGTGCTCATATTTTTCTTCTTTTGGAATTTTGAATGTTGACTGCGATGCAGTGCGACATGTGAAATCTCTTGCATTTGCTATATCGTCATTTGTCGTTTCGATAGTCACAGGCTACCCTCTGTCGATAAAATTCAATTCCGACGAGCATTTGAACTCTCATATTGTGTTGGCACTTGGCAGTATATTCTAACCAACAGCTTTTCAAGAGTGTTTAATTGAGGGAATATATAAATAGAATAATTTTACCCGAGCCTAGCATGCTGTTGTTCTGATCTATAACAGGTTATGCTTCATTGTTGGTTTTGTTGTCATTATACATCATTTATAGTGGAAACTAGAATGACACATCTGGTTGTAATATAGACTTTGGATTATAGTAAAAACATCAAGTAACATGAACGTTCAAGAGATTGCATTACCAATGAAAAATTATGAAAGTATAAAACATACCAAGTGAGGAGCTATCTTTCTAAAATCGATATTAGCATGTATAATTGTGCTGTCAATAACTAGAAAGTTCCATTTCTAATTCTAAACTTTATGTAATTCAAATAATGCAGTCGAGTGTTTGTGCTTTTGACTCCAGCTTCTTTTTGTGTGTGTGTATGTTTTTTTTTTTTTTTTGGGGGGGGTGGTACCGTTCACAAAAAGCCAAAAGTAAAATATTAGGCTGTTTATTTGGATAAACACCAAGTATATTTGACCAGTCAAAGGTCTTCATTATAGTTATGATTGTTGTATGCTGTAAGGTATTTGTTTGTGCCATCTTATGATTTATCCGTCCTATATCACTAGTTCTATAGTTCTCGAGATTGTTTATTCAAGAATTCTTTTATTCAAGGTTAGGCACAAGAACTGGTTCAGTAGTTCATAACCAAATTGTGTTCCATCTTATGATTTGCGCTTCCTATATCAGTATATCACTAGTTCAATAGTTCACAAGAGATTGTTTATCCAATAATTCTGTTATTCTTAAGTTAGGCTTCCCATAACTGCTTCAACAATTCATACCCAAATTGTTGTGCCATCCTATGATTTGCCCCTCCTATATCACTAGTTCAATAGTTCACAAGAGAGAGTTTATTCAAGAATTCTGTTAATTTTAAGTTAGGCTTCCTTGAAATTGGTTCAATAATTCATAACAAAAGTATGTTATTCATTCACAAAAATAAAAAAAGAAAAGAAGAGAGAAAAAGTCATTATTGAAGCTTATTGAGATTAATTGGTAAATATATTTTAGTTGTTTATTATTTTACAGTACAGGTATGAAAATTTTACCGGAAAAAGGGTACGGGTACGTAGTATATATATAAAAAATATATGTAAATTTCACAAACTTTTAAAAGTAAATGGTTATTTTCAACTAATAAAATATGGTTATGTCAAATTTAACATTAAACTAATCTGAATAATTAATCTTAAATTAAAAAATAAACATTTAAATAGTCTAAATAGTCAACTTAATGTTTTACTGCACATCTAAATAGTTTTGAAATAGAAAAATAAAAAATAAATAAAATTTACTCAAAGCAATGTAATTTTGAATGAATTTGAAAAAAAAAAAAACGTACTCAGTCACGTCCAATACATACCCAAAACGTATTTTTACCTAAAACTTTGTTAGGTCTGTATTCGAGCGTATCTGTACCTGTCACATATGAGTACATTGCCAAAAAGCAATTACACCTTTAATTGTGCATATGTTAAATTTTAATTGTGCACAAAAACATAATTGAATTTTGGGCATCTATTCACAAGTACCAGTAAGGACAATACCCGGTGCAGCCCTGTTGCCCAAATGGTTATGCCAACCATTTAGCTGTACCCTGTAACCATCACAGTTTGGTTTTTGCTATAGTTTTTGGAGCTTGCCTTCTTTTTATTTTTCAGGGTTTGCTTTATTATCTTCTTAGCCTACTTAATGTTACTTATTACTTTTTTTTTTAAATTTGTACCTAGGTTTTGCTACTGGATTGCCAGTCCATACAAAAGAAAACAGCATTATTCCTGAAATTCCAGCAACTGTCGCTGCTGTCAAAAACCCTTCCTCTAAGATTGTATATGATGAACACAATCATGAACGATATCCTCCTGGTGACCCAAGCAAGAGGGCATTTGCCTACTTTGTCCTAACAGGTGGTAGATTTGTCTATGCCTCACTTGTCCGTCTCCTTATCCTCAAGTTTGTGCTCAGTATGTCAGCCAGTAAGGATGTTCTTGCTCTGGCTTCACTTGAAGTTGATCTCTCCAGCATTGAGCCAGGCACCACTGTGACTGTTAAGTGGCGTGGAAAGCCTGTGTTCATTAGGCGCAGAACAGAAGATGATATTAAGCTGGCAAACAGTGTTGATGTTGGATCTCTTCGCGATCCCCAGCAGGATGCGGAGAGAGTCAAGAACCCCGAGTGGCTCATTGTGATTGGGGTTTGCACACATTTGGGTTGTATCCCCTTGCCAAATGCTGGTGACTTTGGTGGTTGGTTTTGCCCTTGCCATGGCTCACATTATGATATTTCTGGCAGAATTAGGAAGGGACCAGCGCCATACAATCTGGAGGTACCAACTTATACCTTCTTGGAAGAGAACAAGTTGCTAATTGGTTGAAAGACGCAGGAAACTAACTACCTGCTGCACCGGGTTACAATTGTTTCATTTCAATTTATTCGATAATGTCGAAACACGGCGTCGGCATCTCTTGCTCTTGAGTGCTTATTTGGTTTGTTTAACAAGTGTTTATGCAGCTCAGAAATTTAACTGTTTCTGTTTGCGTGACCTATATGACTATGTCAATAATCGCCTGCCTTTTTGCTTGTTGACATTGTTTGTCATACGCTTTCATTAGTTGATGACTTCAGGCGTATTGTATAATTATAGCAATGATACTTTTAGATGATCTAGAAATAAAATTCTGCTGAAGCAGTGAAATTCAAGGAATTTAGTTAATGTGAATCGAGTTCTTTTGGTCACTGAATCATAATGATTTGAGGCAAATGATTGAATCGGATTCTTGTTTTTTTTTTTTTTTTGTTATAACATGATTTTTTTTCGTGGTAATAGATTACATGAGTGTGTTTAAAACTTTCTACACAGTGACAGTGTATACAAATTAAAATTGCCGTTTACAGTGTTATTAGCTATTCCGTTAGTGCCAAGTTGAGAAATTCAGTAAGTTAATCCTCTAAATGGACCAAGTTTCATGTCTCACCTGAGCTCTGATACCATGTGAGTGTAATGAAGAATATTAGAGAAAAAATAGTTGAGGAAAGAGTAATTTTGAATAGAGTATTGAATGATTAGTAAATTGTATCACACAACAGCACAGAGTATATGCTTTTAGGGGGAGTCTATGGTGTGGATGTATATAATATTCACGTGTGGATTCTAAGTGGAATAAATGATATTAAAATACGTGTGTAGGGACTTAAGTGTGACAAGATGCTATTGCATCATCTCTGTTGACAGCCATAGAGAGGCTGCAGAAGTTGTCGTTGAATTATATGTAATTAGGGTGCTAATGAATAGTCTGCCATTTTATTATCATAGTTACCTTTTCTTTTGGGCTTTTGGACTTATAAAGTGGTTTTGTTTGTAATGGGATTAAAAGGCTTTTTCATATAAGTTTTATAGTAGTTTACCAAAAACATCTATACATAATCCAAATTATTCATAAGAAATGCTTTGAAAGAACAAAAAAGAATTGTGATAAAAATTTAGTATGTAGTGGAAGAAAAAAAAAAGTTAATGCTAAAAAATATTCCAGAAGACCAAAATCAAAGAAACATAGTGTCTCTCACCTCATATTTACAAAATCAATTTTATGCCAATTTATACATCGTAATGTAAGCACACACCTAAAGATTTCAAATCTCCACAATGATTTGATAACACTTAATATTAAATTTATTTCTACATATCTTGCATTAATTTAAGAGACTTCTTTTTGGTTCTTCACAATAAGAGGATTTAACTATTTCAATTTTAATTTTATAATTTTTAGATTTGGCATATAGTCAGTAGTAATTAATTTCATAATTTTTTTTTTTTGCATATACATGCAACTTTATTACCAATTATTCCACTTTAATAAAATTCGTATTCTTTTCTTTATGTAACTACAAATACAGATATATTTATTTGTCGATTTTCCTTCTTTTAAAGTTAACTTCACTTTTCACATTAAGTTCAGTTGAAATTATTTTCTAATATGAATATTATAATAAAAAACCCGTTTCGTTATTATAAAAGAGGTCAATAATTAAAAAATTCTGCTCAATTGGTTCATTGTTAATGTAGACACTGCTCATTTCTTAATATAATAAACGAATCCTGTTTTTCATTACTCTATGCTATTTTTGAAGACTACATTCAGACTTCATACATAGGTAATTTTTGTATACACAATTCATGTTTATCCATAAATTTTTTTTCACTTGCCAAAATAATTCACTTTTAACTCATTCACTACTAATAGTCCTAGTCTGTTAGTCTAATACTCTAAGAAAGATTACATCTTAGCCCATTAACATTTAATTCACATGGCCCATTACTCCATTCTACCAAAAAAATTAGGCCTCTTCTCTTCATTAATTAATCTACGTAAGTGAAGTTATTACCGTTCACTAACTCAACCAACACTTCAAGGAACAGTACATGTCAGTTTTTTAGAGCAGTGGTCACATCAGATTCCCTTCCACGTGTAAGGCAATACAGAAAAACACGTCAAATCCACATGTGTGGATGTTCAGTATAACCACACCATAGAATTTCCCATACTTTTATACTAAGGCCAATGCTAGCATGAGGAAGTGATATATTTTCCTCAGGTAAAGAAATTGCGTGGTGTAGCTCATTGTGTGACACGGGTTTACGTGACTATACGCGCAGACATTGTCTGCTATCGGTGACTGACAAGGCAGGGGGTTTGTCTGGAGTAAATTAATTAGGAGAGTTTAATTATTGTTTTTTTTTTGTCTTGGGAGAGTTTAATTATTGTTTAATGAAGGTGTGTTAGTTATTGGACTTTTTGACATTTTGTGGGTGAAATTTTTGTTTTGATTAGTCTTTTTATTTGTAAGATATATCTGATCTGTTAAAATTTTTGTGTTGGAAGAGGGGTTTTTTAGGGCACGAGATGAGTAAAAAAACCAAAAACAAAATAAATGAACATGTGAAAACAGTTTTTTAATAAAATAATATTTGGTTTCATTTATAGAAAGAGAATTATATAATTTAAAAATAAAATGCGTGAAGCAAAATTAAAATAAAAATTATTTCGAATTGAAATTAACATATGAAAACTGTTCATACCTTAACCCAACGAATAAAGCCATGCCCAATAACGATGAAAGGTCCACCAAAAAAGTTGGCCTTCATAACATGTCCGACCTGTTTTGAGAAGTTGGGCACCGAAAGGGGCTTCGCTATACCTGCCCAAATAGGTAGTTATCTCCGCAAATCTCTCCCACTATCTCTATCTTTCCTAAAAGATAGATGACAACGAACTCCCAGAATAAAGAGAACAGTTATCCATCAATAAATATGGAACTACTCCAACAAAGGTGGTTACCAACCCTACTATAAATACACTGACACTCATCAGGTATAATTATGTTCTAATCTACAAAAATCCTACCTAAAATCCTTGCTAACTTAAGCATCGGAGTCTCTTACAAGTACCACCCTCCACCTCCTCATGAGAAACTTGGACAGGTAGCACCTTGGCATTAACAAGTCGAACGCTGCCACACAAAGGGATCTGGACCTCACATTCAGGCCCAAATCAACGTTTCAGACAACCCTCAGAACATTGGCGCTTTTGTCGGAAAACTTGGGATTCAACCCTTAATAATGGTAGACCACCAGTACGAAGACAGGCATACAACATCCGAATCTGAGCCTGAGCCCCAACTAGAGGACCATGCCATTATACTTCCTCTACCACCACAAATGCATATTCCTCACGGAGAAGGGACATCAAGAAATCTCCAGCCCAGACAGATCTAATCAGAGGTCCATCCACTAACAGATGAAGACCTTCGGCAAATAACGGAGCTATTGGGATTGGTTCATGGCCAATGAAAACGACTAGAATAACTCGAACATGAAGCCGAGCGTCAAAGGGAAGCAGAACGGGAGCTGCAAAGAGAGGTGCGATGACGAAGGGAACTGGAAGAAAAGCTCTTGCGATTAGAGGCCGACCTCCAAAGGCGAAACACCATAACAGACTAGGAGGAAAGTTCCCAAGAAGACCTGTTCGTAGAAGAGATCATGCAGGCTAATGTTCCTAGAAATTTCAAAACTCCCGACATGAATCTCTATGACGGAACCTCCGACCCAAAATACCACCTTAGAAACTTTAAAAGTCGGATGTATTTGGCTGACGCCTCTGATGCCACCTGTTATAAAGTCTTCCCAACCACTTTGATCAAGGCAACGATGAAGTGGTTCAACAACCTACCTCCCAGGTCAGTAACTTGTTTTGACGATCTGGAATTCTTACCAGATTTTTCATTCAGAAAGATAAGGTAAAGCACGCCCCGAGCTTGTTGGCAGTCAAGCAAGAGGCCAGAGAAACCCTTCGAGAGTATATGAAAAGATTTAACAAAGCAAGCTTGGAGATTCAAAATCTGCCCACTAAAGCCGTGATCATGAGGCTAGTTAATGGCCTCAGAAAAGGGCCATTCTCTCAGTCCATATCCAAGTGACACCCAATTTTTCTGAATGAAGTCCAAGAAATGAGAGAAAAATATATCAACATGGAGGAGAATTTCTGACTAAGGGAGCCTTTTTCTCGACACAACCCGCCTTATCCACCCCAAAAAAAGAGAAGGAAACCAAGAAGAAAGAAGAATACAACCAGAAGAAGCCTCGTGGATACCACAATTACACTTCTCTTCGGGTATTTCTAGTAGATGTTTATAGAGAAATATGCCACACAAAAAATTTCTACCTCCTCACCCAATCAAACACAAAAAGGGAGGAAGCCAGACAAGCCAGACAAAGTACTGTGAATATCACAAACTTTATAGGCATTTGACCAACGACTGTTACGACCTAAATAATGTCATAGAAAAGTTGGCCAGAGAAAGTCGACTAGATAGGTACATGGCTGCTAGGTCGGACGACCAAGGGAAGAGAAAGAGAGATGAAGAAAGGGAACGACAGGAACGTCCACAGCAAACTCCTGAATGACACATACACATGATGAATGGGGGATTCGCTAGAGGGGGGATATCAAAATCATAACAGAAGAGGCATTTAAAAGAGGTGTATCAGGTCGGGGAGGGAACCAAATTACCCGACTTGCCCACCATCTCGTTCACCAAAGAGGACGCCTAAGGAGTAACTCCCAACCATGATGATCCTGTGGTTATAACCATGATCCTTGCTAAAGCCAACCTCCATAGGACCCTTATAGATCAGGGAAGCTCGGCCGATATACTATTCAAACCCAGCTTCGATAAGCTCGAGTTAGAGAAAAAGGATCTAAAGGCCTACCCAAATAACCTCTTCGGACTGAGGATCCGACCTCTCAGGTACATCTCCCTCTACACTACCTTCAGAAAGGGTGCAAGGTCGAAGGAATTAAGCGTTGATTATATTATGGTCGATGTCGCCTCGGCATATAGCGCCCTAATAGGTCGGACCACCTTGAACCGACTTACAACGGTTGTCTCCACAGCTCACCTCTGTATGAAGTTTCTTACAGCAGAAGGAATCACCACCATCAAGGGAGATCAGAAGCTAGCACGCAGGTACTACAATGAAAGCCTCAATTTAAAAGGATGTCTTGGGGAAAAAGAGGTCAGTACCATCGAGCTTGGCGGAGTTCAAACTCGAGATGAACTACGCCCCCAACCTGAAGGTAAATTAGAAGAAATCCAAATTGGAGACAACCCCAAAAAAACAACAAGCATAGGAGCTAACTTGGAGGAAGGACTCAAGAAACAGCTCATTAATCTACTAAGGAGAAATTCTAACCTCTTTGCCTGGTAAGCCTCCGACATGCCTGGCATAGACCCCAACCTGATGTCTCATAAACTCGCAGTATACCCGAGCTCCCGACCTATTCAATAAAGGCATCGGAAGCTTGGATTAGAAAGGACATAGGTCGTGGAAGAGCAAATACAAGTCTTGATAGAGGCAGGATTTATAAGGGAGATGAAATATCCCTCATGGCTAGCTAACATCGTTTTGGTGAAAAAACAAAATGAGAAATGGATTATATGTGTTGATTATACTGACCTCAACAAAGCTTGCCCCAAGGATCCATATCCTCTCCCTAGTATTGATGCTCTGGTCGATTCATCCTCAGATTATCGATATCTGTCCTTCATGGACACTTACTCTGGATACAATCGAATCCCGATGTACAATCTGGATCAGGAAAAAACCTCGTTCATGAAAAATGAACTAGTAATAACAACATCCTTACTACTTGCTCCATCATAAAACAATAAGATCAAACAACTCCTAGAGATGATTTACAAGTGCGTTTAATTAAATTTTTCTAATCTTGTAGTAGCTAATGTACAAGAAAAATAGATTTTTGTTAATTCAAATTTCAAATGCAAGGTAAAAGCATCTAATTATATTTCCAAAGCACATTTGAATAGAAAATACCCAGAAACAGAGGTTCAAAAGCAAAATCAATTTAAAAACAAAAAAAAAGAATAAAAAAAATCAAACTCCAACAAAGTAAATACAAAGTACAAACCTTAAAAGCCATTTGACAAACGCATAACCTCATACGAATAGCAAAGGAATCATAAATTGAATATTTTAAAAATGTGCCTCCACAACAATAAATAGGGGAAAACAAAATAGTCAAGAACCTTGAGACATATATACCTTTAGAAGACGATTGAGGATAGAGAAAGGAGAAGACAAGATTCGAACAGCGAAGCCGGCAAGCTGGCGACAAACACGACGATGGACGACGGACAAAGAGATGTGAAACAGGACTGCAGAGCAAACATTGGCGAATGAGGGGAGGGCCCTTGAGCACAACGAACTATCAGGATTGCGAACGACCACTACGAACCTAGTGGCGATCTTGAGAGCGACGAGTGGCGACGGTGAAACGGATGGCAGCGCGATAGAGCCCAGGATTTTTAGAACCTTTCAAGGGAAGAGCTACGAGATGGACGGATGGTGGCAGCAGCACGACTAAGGATGACGAGAAGACGAATGAGACGACGAACAGACAAGAAAGATGATGAACAGACGAGTGGGACGACGAAGATTTTGTGCATCTGCGATTAGGAAGAATGAAGAGGCGCGCAACGACGGAGGGCATTGCAATGGGGAGATTGGAGAAGTGGCTAGGGTTTTGTTATTTGGTGCTTTGGTAGAGGACTCGGGAGAAGGAATGAGAGTGAGTGAAGAGCTTCGATGATAAAAAGAAACAAAAAAATTCACTAAGTGTCGTATGTGTATTTGCTGTTTTTATATTAGGAAACACTTTTGAAGCGCACCCAAACTATACAATAGGTTATTCTTCAAAAGCGCTCTCTTTGGTGAAAAAGTGTACCTATAGATATTAAGATAAAGCTACGTTTTATAATTGATATTTATAATATCTAAGGAAACACCTTACAAGTAATGCCACAACTTTATTTTCTACTCTCCTATAAAAAGGTAACACGGAGAAAAGCGTAGCCTATTCTATAAATAGGTTAGACTTTTCAAATGTAGCTTAAAAAAATATGGCTAAATGAGAAATTTGTTTGTAGTGTAAAGATTTAAATTTTTTTTTCAAATATTTGAATTTATATGCAACGGATATATGTTAAAATGTACGATTAGCAAACTTGTTTTAACATCTTTAAAACATATTCTGATATATTAGTTTTGAAAAGAAATACTTATTAAAGTCTTTAGTCGACTTCACATAACTCATAAAGTGATTTTTAAATTATCTCATATATGACTAAAAAGATAATTTATGAATTTCATAAATAAATAAATAATGAATGTAAGAGATAAGAGTTTAAAAAAAAGTATACAATGATGCATATGTTCAGCTCTCAAAAAAATTGAAAGTTCAACTCTCATAATGTTAACTAGGGCGTTGAAAAGTTTATAAACTTAATAACTCTGTTTGAAGACCTATCATGTCTTTGAGATTGTTCAAGAATGTTATGAGTTGAATGCAAACTAGTCTAAGATTTAGGAAAGTATAATTTAGTTTAAGATATGAAAATAAGGTTTGTCGGCTCAGGATTTGGTGGTCCAGGAACCTTTGGACCACTTAGTGGTCCAAGTAGAAAACATGTTTTTTAAGATTTTTTAACAACGGCTACATAGTCCTTTAACTAATTTTAATTATAAATTGACCCATATATTTTATATAATTATAAAAATAGTTTTTTATTTTATAAATAATTAATTTATCATAAATCTATCATGTTCATTAACAATCAAATACAAAAACAATTTTTTGGCCATTACAATCGATTAAAATATTAAATTTGATTCGTGTGTTCGCGAGGAATCATAAAATTGTGTTTTCTGCGAAAACCAATCGATTGGAATAATGAATCAATCGATTGGATTACAGTTTACCACTAAACAATCGATTGAAAATTGCCAAAAGCATGGTTTTCGCATAACTCAATCGATTGGTCAATGACCAATCGATTGAACGATGAATAAAAATTGGATTTTTGTAATTCAATCGATTGTTTAGAATTTCCAATCGATTGAATGCTTCAAAACAACCTGAGTCTCACCAAATTCAATCGATTGCTTTTGTGACTCAATCGATTGAATTTATCCAAACAATATGAATTTGCCAATTTCAATCGATTGTAGTATGTGTGAGTTCAAATTCAATCGATTGAAATGATAATTCAATCGATTGGAACGCGATATATTACGTCAGTCTTGTTTTCGTTTTTAAAAATTATCTTCTTATTCATCTATCTCATCTTTAACTTCCTTTTTTAAGGTTTTATTTTGATTTAGATACTCTAATCTTATCTTTTCCTTAATATTAATATTATAAATTAGTGAATAATCCATCACCAATTATTCAATCCCACCATTAAAATCGTGTATCATTCTCTTTATAAAAAATTTCATTGTTTTTCTTTCGAACATCCATCCATCTACTGAATATCTAATTTTTTTTATTTTTTATCCGTCTATTTAATATCCACTTTTTGTTCATCGTTAATTGACAATCACCCGTTGCAGCAATCAGCAAAAGTCCAATCAATTTTTTTCATTGTAGTGTTCAGAAAACAATCCATCGTTTTGATTACAAAATCGAGGTAAGTGGATAGAATCTCTAATTTATAGTGAATAAGTTGCAGCTTACCATTTTTTAACAAAAAAATTTATAGTGAATAAGTTGCAGCTTACTATTTTTTTAACAAAAAAAAATTTACAAAAAAAATTATTCACTTACCATTTTTTTGTACTAATTTATAGTGAATAAATTGCAGCTTGAGAATCACGATATTCGCATTACTCTGAAATCGGATCAACCATAAGAAGGCACAAATTATAGCGTCGGCCGATGATTTTTGGAAATTGCACACTAACCATAAGATGTAAAGATTATAGTAGTAATCTAGATAAAACTTAATACTTTGGTTATTGTCAATTTATTTGTTATGTTTGGTGGATGTACTTCTTTAGTTATTTTTCAATGACTTCTTAAATAGATATTTATCGTTTTGTGGCTTCTATAATTTTTCTCTATTTCTATGCAATTTATAGATACTTTAGTTTAAAAAACTCATATTATTTTGATGTAGTAATGTTATTTTCGTTTATTATTTCAACAACAATTGCATACAAATATTATGTCTTGTGAATTATATTTTATATTATTTAATTAATTTATAAATAAAAAAATTCCATGTCTTTTTATTTGTTTGCATTCTATTTTGGATTTTTGCATCTTATAAAATTTAACCTCTCTATTTTAATTAATTTTATATATATTGCTAATAGATAAAAAAATCTTGATAAGAGTAACCATAAGAACAATCAATCATGATTATTATATATTGCATTTGGAAAGAGAGACTTTTTTAAAACAACATAACGAAAAATCAAGAAGCAATAAATTAGAATAGCAAACTAGAAATTCAAATTACATAAAGAACAGCTTCTTCTTCTTCCCTTCCCCCTTCTTTTTCTTCCCTTCCCCTTTCAGACGACGAACAGAGACACTCTTTCTCTTTTTTTTTTTTCATTTTATAATTTTTTATTATGGGTAATTTGATCCAAAATTTTAACATCCAAATAAAAAAGATAATTTCGTATACAAAAAAAAGATTAGAAACGAAAAAATTTTTAGCCTATACCTTAAGAACCAAAATCGTTCTTAACCCTTCATATTTCATAGGGACTTACTAAATACCTTTTAATTTTAATACTGTATGATATGAGATATAGAAATTCTTGGTTCGGCTAGAAAAACCAAGGTGAGACCACATAATGAAAAAATTCCGAGGGGAATGAAAAATTCATTACACATATTTTAATTGTAGAGAACATGTGGTAAATTGGATTTCCATTCTAGAGTTTCTTAGGTAACATAGAAAAATCAACTGTGAATATATTCACTTGGACTACAAACTATGCAATTACATCATTAGGGACAACTGGACAAGGAGCAATCAGATTTGAAAACAAACAAAGGTATGTGTCCTTGTATGTAACACCAAAAAATGTTAAACTATCAAAAAAGCCTAAGTGAGACTCCTAACTAGATTGGTATCTCAACATATAAGATATAAATTTTCTCCACTATTTAGTTGGCCATAAGAAGTGGAGGCAAATGAAAAAACACTTGAAATGAAGAATGCAAAGAATCAGTATAAAATTCTGAGACAGCTTCCATCTTCAGAGATATGGTCTCTTGCATGCATAGAACTGTTGTTAAACCACTCTAGCCGCTACCAGCCCACAAGCCAGAGCTGCTCCAAACAAAGCATGTAACCTCACACAGAAGTACTTTGCCATGAAGACATTGCTTTTGTCCTGTAAGTAAATAACATAACCAAGGCTTAATACCAAACTCCAGGAATCATAAAAGGGTAACACAAAGTCTTGGACGTGCCTTATGATTTTCTTGCACAAATCTCACTACCAAGTTTCCAATTGGTAAGGTCAAGGCACAAAGGAACTAGAACCACCATAGTCATAGCAAGAGAGAAGACAAACAAATCATAAGCTCATAATGAGATGAGAAGATATCAGAAATTAAGTGTTTAGAGTTGCATACAATACTGGCTAGGGGAAGCGCCTTGCACAGACCGAAAGCAATCAAAAGAGCATAGAGTGCCATGACTGCCACTTTCACTACCTCTGCGCCTCTTGCAGTGCCTAGTCTAACCTGAAAGAGACAATGGGAAATCAAAATTATCCTAATCCGAATCCTAACCAGCAACAATACCTAACAAAATAAATCAATAACCAGCAACAATGAATCAAATTAACAATGAATTAACAAGTCAGCAAGTCAGCAATAAAGTAAACAATATCAATGAATCAACGATTTAACCAAATCACATACCTGACTCGGTGGCTCGGGCTCCATATTTGACTTGAATCGGTGACTGGTGGGTGCTGTGTTGTGGGTGGTGACTGGCGAGGGTTGTGGCTCTGTTACTGCTGGGTGCGAGGTTGCGAGGTTCGGGCTCTGCTACTGCTGGGTGCGAGGAAGGAGGCTCGTGCTCTGCTATTGCTGGCGCTGGGTGCGAGCCTGCGAGGGACGAGGGTCGTGCGCTGTGTGCGAGCGTCGTTCAGGCTGTGGTGCGAGTGTCGTGCGCCACTGCAGAGAGGAGAGCGCGACGGTGAGAGGCTGAGACTGAGAGCTTTGGATTGGGGATGGGAGGCGTGGGGTTAGGGCTCACTTCTGCTCAGTAATCGCGCTCAAGGGAATTGGGTTTGGCCGTTTGGGGGGTGGGGGTGGGGGTGGGGGTGGGGGGAGTGGGTTGGTTTTTAAGCGTTTTTTTACTAAACCGGTTCGGTTTGGTTCGGTTAAGATTTTCCTGTTCAGAACCGAAAATCGAACCGAACCGCAAAAAACTGCAAAACACATTTTTTCAGTTTTTTTGTTTTCGGTTTTTGATTTTTTCATATCGGTTGGTCGGTTTAGTTCGGTCCGGATCGGTTTTGAACACCCCTAGTTTTTCTGATTCTGATTCTGAATGAGGAACGAAGGGGGGAAGGTTTTAGGGGAAGGGGGGTTGACGCGTTACGCGTTTGGTGTTGTTTTTAATCAGACCGGCGTCCTATTGTTGAACCGGTCAGAGAGCACAATACGATCAAACCGGCCGGTTCAACAGTTTTCAATGGTTTTCAATCTGACGATTTTAAATACTGAACCAGACCGTTTACATTGCCGGTTTGAGCGATTTTTTTACCCTTTTTCGCAAACCGATATTCAGTTGGCAATTATTTCATCTAAAGAGCATACGCACGACTATTGTAAGAATTATATATAATTTCATTAATATAGTGCAATAAAATAAATAAACACAACTATGGAACTGATTCATTCCGCAAAAATATTAAGTATATGGAGGTGGCTAATTATCACTATCTAACTCAGCCGTCGGTACTGAATATACGTCGCCATCATCTGAACCATTAGCTTCATCTTCAATAACATTGTTGTCAATGTCCTTTTGCCAAGGACATGTTGTCTTCTTATGTCCTTCCATTTGACAAACACTACAACGTTGCCGCTTCTTCCTAGATGGTTGTCCTGAGCCTACACCAATTTGATGAGCATACGGATTGCTACTTTTAGCTACACCTGAATGAGGTTGATTAGTGCCTTCGTTTGCAGCCTTGTAAGATGAGTACAATCCCATAATTAGGTCACGTGTCTCTTCATATCTCCCTGGTACTTTAGCAGCAACAGCAGCCAATTTTTTAGAAAATTCTATCAAGGCACTTTGGCGACTAATAATAACAGCATCCCTCGTGAACCCACTTGGATCAATGAGTGCTGACTTAACCTTTTTTGTCCATCTATCCAATACCAATGACCGGGGAATCTCACAAATGTCTTTGTCAACCATAACTTTCACAATATGTTCGTAGGGAATTCCAAATGACTCCATTCTTAAACAGGTACACATGAAGATCATTTCTTCTTGACGAAAATCAACAGTCCACATAAAATCGGGCCTCCCATGCTTACACATAATGTACTTTATGCAATCATCGTTATTCTCTATGTTTAGCACCCGCATTGATCCAGCTCTAGAAAGAAATGGCCGAAAGAAACGAAATATCTCATGAGTGTATAACTCAGCAGCATATCTCTCTAGCAGCTCTATACAAGTCTGCATAACGGGCACCCCACGTGTAGATTCATAATCAGCATTAAATTCTTTAAAGCGCAAGTGTGCAACACACCTTTGAAAATGCTCTACGAAACTTGTCAAATCATGCCGCGACCCCACATACCTTGCAACAACTGAGTGTAAACCTTCACATCTTGAGGTAGTTCTAAAGCCAGCAAAGAATTTTCCTCTTATATATGTAGTAGCCCACATATGCTTCTCTTCGTACATGTTGATCACCCACGGCTTATCCTCAAGGCCAAATTCTTCAATAAGCTGAACCCACTTACGCTTAAACACGGAAATCTCGTAGTCTCCCAACATAATTTTTTGGAATTTAGATGTAAACGATGGACTTCCAACATTGCTAGTTGCATTTCGAATAAGGTGCCAAGCGCATAATCTATGTCTGACTTCGGAAAATACAACTCTGACTGCATTCCTAATCGCCATGGCCCCATCAGTTATTATTGAGGTCGGGGTCTTGTTCTTCATTGCAAACATGAGCTGACGCAGGAGCCAAATATATGTATCAGTAGTTTCGTCCACAACTAACGCAGCAGCAAAAACAATTGTTTGGTTGTGGTGGTTAACCCCGCTGAATATGACTAATGGACAACTATACTTGTTCTTCTTTTACGTAGCATCAAAAGCAATAACATCCCCGAAGAGTCGGTAGTCTAGTTGGCTAATCCCATCAGACCAGAACAAGTTACGTAACAAACCTCTTGAATCATGACATGCCTTGAAATATAATTGTGGATCCTTCAACCGCATAGCCTCCAACTTCTTCAACACTCGTGCTGCATCACCAGGAATTTGACGCCTTTGCCGAGCAATCTCATTGTACATATCTCTGGGACCATAGCCAACAAATTCATACCCGCCTGCTTGACTAGCTAGAAGACCAAATATCTGTGAAGTGCTAATCCCTGACTTTAGCATGTTCATCATTTGCATAATATCTGCCTCTGACATTTTTCTGTGGGCAGACAACATAGCACTGAATTGTGTATCCAATAGATCATTGTTGTGTTTGTCAGAGAAATAAAAGATATGCCACCTTCCAGTTTCTGGTACAAATTTAACATCCATTCAGGCTTCACATCCAGTTCTTGTTTCCAATCTAGGCTCCTTCTTCCTTTTTTTTCCATCGTGTAATATTTCTCCATCCTGAATCCTTGCCTATGACATACAAACTTTTGTTTGTATATCTCGCCAGTACTATTCTTGAAGGTCTTGCTCTTCCTTGCACTAAAGCTCTTCGACTTTGAGTACTTCATATAAAAATCAAATGCAAGCTGCAAAGTAGAAAAGTGGTATTTGCCAATTTTCTCCGCAAAATTCTCACTAAATTTCAAAGTTGTAATGTCTTGCACGGAGTCAACCGCATAAGCGGCTTCAAGGAAATCTTCTGACATATCAGATTCAGAAAAAAACGCTCCCTCAATAAATTCATCTCTGAAATCTTGTTCGAATTCATTCTGTTCATCCATCATATATTGGTCACTTACTAGCTCTTCTTGTTGGTTAAAGTCATTGTCCTCCTGGTATTGCTCATTCATCTCAGTGTCCGTAAATATACCTGACATCTTAAAATGTCCAATGAAAAAAAAAATCAGTACACTCCATCTTATAACATTACATAAGATAGATAGATTCGTATATTGCTAGCAGGGACGGATCCAGAGATTTTAATATTGAGGTGCCAATTTTTATATAATTTTTTTAATCTATAAAATAATTAACATATAGTTATTGGAGTTAGTTTTTTAATAGATTTATTAAGATACATATAATTATAATTTTTTCCAATAATTTTATTTTTAATATGATAATTACATAAATAAAATATAACTTTAACAATTGTACATTACAAATTTATAAAATACCATATAATTTATAACGGGATTTGCTAAAATGATCCCATATCTTATTAATTAAAATTCATTCTTTCAAAAGTTTTAAAAAAATTTGAAAATAAATTATAAATTATTAATTAATTGAAAGACACGGTACCATTGTAGAATACAAGATATACGATATCTTTATAAAATTTTTCTTTTACCAATGTGAATTTAGAAGAAGAATTAATATTTTTTACAAGAAAATAATATCTACAGTATATAATGTGATTACCAAAGCATAACTACTTAAGTTATTATTAATATAAAATATGAATGTTAAATATATTAATATAAAAAACAAATGATTTTTAAAAAAAAAAATATAAAATTATTATATAAAAACTAATTTGAAAGGTACAAAGACTTGAGGGTATGATATTAAATTAGTTAGGTAAAAATATTAATGAATTAACAATTAAGACATAAATCTATTACATAGTGAAAAATAATACATATAAAACTATTAAATTACCTAATTTGTTTTTATTTTTTAAACACAAATCTATATATAAGTATAATTTCTTAAAATTTTGGGGGGTCCAGGCCACTACTCGCCCCCTCTAGGTCCGTCCCTGATTGCTAGCTAATTAGTAATAAAAAATAATAACATCTATTTTCTTTTTAGTAATTCTCAATGTCTTGTCAGTTAATAAAAGATAAAAAAAAAACATTTTTTCATTACACAATCAATTTTACGAATAAAATATCGAAACGAATAATTGGAAAATTAGAGATTCTATCCACTTACCTCGATTTTGTAATCAAAACGATGGATTATTTTCTGAACAATGAAAAAAATTGATTGGACCTTTACTGATTGCTGCAATGGTGATTGTCAATTAACGATGAACAAAAAGTGGATATTAAATAGACGGATAAAAAATAAAAAAAATTAGATATTCAGTAGATGGATGGATGTTCGAAAGAAAAACAATGAAATTTTTTATAAAGAGAATGATACACGATTTTAATGGTGGGATTGAATAATTGGTGATGGATTATTCACCAATTTATAATATTAATATTAAGGAAAAGATAAGATTAGAGTATCTAAATCAAAATAAAACCTTAAAAAAGGAAGATAGAATTTTAAAGATGAGATAGATGAATAAGAAGATAATTTTTAAAAACGAAAACAAGACTGACGTAATACATCGTATTCCAATCGATTGAATTATCATTTCAATCGATTGAATTTGAACTCACACACACTACAATCGATTGAAATTGGCAAATTCATATTGTTTGGGTAAATTCAATCGATTGAGTCACAAAAGCAATCGATTGAATTTGGTGAGACTCAGGTTGTTTTGAAGCATTCAATCGATTGGAAATTCTAAACAATCGATTGAATTACAAAAATCCAATTTTTATGCATCGTTCAATCGATTAGATCGTATGACCAATTGATTGAGTTATGCGAAAATCATGCTTTTGGCAATTTTCAATCGATTGTTTAGTGGTAAACTGTAATCCAATCGATTGAGATATAATTCAATCGATTGATTCATTATTCCAATCGATTGGTTTTCGCAGAAAACACAATTTTATGATTCCTCGCGAACACACGAATCAAATTTAATATTTTAATCGATTGTAATGGCCAAAAAATTGTTTTTGTATTTGATTGTTAATGAACATGATAGATTTATGATAAATTAATTATTTATAAAATAAAAAATTATTTTTATAATTATATAAAATATATGGGTCAATTTATAATTAAAATTAGTTAAAGGACTATGTAGCAGTTGTTAAAAAATCTTAAAAAACATGTTTTCTACTTGGACCACTAAGTGGTCCAAAGGTTCCTCGACCACCGAATTCTGAGCCAGGTTTGTCTATATAATTACAAGTTAAAAAAATTTTCTTCTATGATGGAAGAAAGCAATATAAAACTAAAACAATATAATTTCAGCACTTTGTTCATTTTAGCAACAATTTTCTATTTTATATTAGGAATGTACATGGGGTTGGGTGAAGTCAGATTTGGCTTAATCCAAACTCGACCTTAAATAATGACCGGGTCTATTTTTAAGATTTTTACCTGCCGCTAGACCCGATAAAATCATATTGTTCCGGACTACACTAAAATCGGATCTAAACCGAATAAAATCTGAGTCTTGATAAATTGTATGGCAAAAAATTATAATGACACTTATTCATAAATGATAGAGGTTATAGTACAGCTACTTAAGCGTGTGTGACTTGCACAACAAGTTCAGTTCAGCAAGTTAGATCAATAACTCACACTCTGTTTTAGTTCGTTAGCACTACTGAGTCAGCAGAAGATTCTAGGTTTGCTTTCAGTTAGTTTTCAGTTATTTAGTTGATTAGTTGTTAGCTAGGATCAGGTGCTAGAAGGTTCTAGCTAGTCTATAAATAAACACTCTTACTCTTCCTGTATAGCTTAGTTCTTTTATGAAGAAATCACAAATAACCAATTATGTTGCCTCTCTTTTTCTCTTCTTCTTTTTTCTCTCTTTCTTCTTCTTATCCTTCAACTAAGTTCATCTTCTGAGGTCTGTTACTTTTAATAAAAAAAAAAACTTACTTATTATCGAAAAGTTAATATCCATACTTAAATTGGAATTTGTCCAAAAATTTTAATTTCAAAATTCTTGGATCTATTTTCCAATTCAACAAGTTTGATTAAAAACAAAATAAAAAATTTATAATTAATATAATATAATATTAAAATTAATTTAAAAGATATATTTTTTATGGGATCTCCTCCTTCTATTTGTGTTTATCTAAACATAAAAATAAAGAAAAATAAAAATAATAAAATTAAATACAATATATTTAAACAATATATCTATACAGTTTAACTTGTTGAACAAACTCAAATTTAAACATTGGAAGCAAAACATGCATTTTATATGTACACTTTTTAAGGTAAGTATTTTCGCGTTTTAGTAGTTTCGCAAGTAAAAATGAGACAATATATTTATGAGGTGTGCTATATTACTTTTGAAGTAACTGAATTATTTTTGAGGTGATCATTTTCATTGAGGGATAGTTTTTGAAATTATACTTCAATACTCAAATTTTCTCAGGTTCAGAAGACATTTAGTTTGCTTATACTAATTTAAAAAAAAAATTCGTAGCACTTAAAAAAACTGATAGATTAATTACTTGTTATAGGTTATCTTTTTTAAGAGGATGATCATATTTAAGTTATCTTCGATAGATTAATTAAAGATTACCAAAAATACATCATATCTATTATAAATCGCATGGCCAATTTCACAGTTCAGGAAGCTAAATCTTTCTTGCTACCTTACATTTTGAGGACATATTTGAACATTTCAAGAAAACTGATCAAGAAGTAGTTGTTGCTCATTTCACTCAAACTTATTAAGTTTTGGCTCAAACGATGGTAGAAGAATTCGTGAAAGACATGGTAGAGGAGAAACATTCTCAAGAAAAAGCAGATTCATGAATCCCAGGTCACGATATCAATTTTGTAGAAGAGTTGGTCATGTAGTTTAGACCTGTAATTTTTGGTGTACAATACTCTCATAAGGTTTGGAGTTTTGAAACTCCTTTAAATTATTAACATTGTAATGTATGTTGGCCCAATATCCTAGAAAATTCCATTAATGAAATTTTTAATGTATATTGACAAAATTATTAATTAATTAATATATTTTTTTTGTAAAACTACCAATACATTAATTATAACTTTAAAATATATTTTTAATAAAATAGCAATTATGATTATTACAGAAAATTTTTTTGATGACTTATTATTGAAAATTTAATATATTCTATTGATATATAAGTTATTAAAATTATTAAATTCATTTATAAATTCTAATTAATTAATATTTTTTATTTTTATTTATTTTAATTATTTATTTGATATTATAATTTATCTCATAAAATTTGAAAATTTTAAATAAATAATTTAATTATTTTAATTATCAAAATAAATAATTTATAACGTACTTACCAATTTACACTACGTTTATTTATTTCGTTTACATATGTATATTTTTGTCAATTTTTATATATCTTGTTTACACATAAAAAATTATCTCGTTTATAGTATAAACGAGATATATGTATTTATAAATAATTAAATATAATTTTTAAAAATAATAAAAAATATTAATAATTTAAATTGGATTAAACTTTGTAACAAATTTTGTACAACCAACTTAAACAGAAAAAATTTTATATTTTATGCCAATAGAGTCGTGATCTTCATTAACTGTGTCATCAAATAAATCACCTATATTTAAATTATATTTCAAACTTTTATACACTCTCATGTGACAAACAAAATTTGAAATATATATAATTTAAATTTAAAAATTAATATTCAAGAGAGTACATACAAAATTTAAAAATTTTGTCATTTAAAAATTTGAAATATTATCTGAATTGCTTTAGTGTAAATTCTAACTAATTTTATCTTAATAACTGTGTCAACAATGGGCAGTTAACGATGCACTTATGTGCTTTTACAGTAGACGTGTTAACGTGTCCATATTTTCTATTATTTAAAATGGACGGTTTATCTTTTCTATTATTTAAAATCATTTATCTTTTATATTATTTGAAATATTCCATTTTTACAAAATTTGGTCTAATTTAAATTATTAATATTTTTTATTATTTTTAAAAATTATATTTAATTATTTATAAATACATATATATCGTTTTATACTATAAATGAGATAATTTTTTATGTGTAAACAAGACATATGAAAATTAAAAAAATACACATATGTAAACGAAATAAATAAATATAGTGTAAATTGGTAAATATGTTATAAATTATTTATTTTGTTAATTAAAATAATTAAATTATTATTTAAAAAATTTCAAATTTTATGAGATAAGTTATAATATCAAACAAATAATTAAAATAAATAAAAAAAATTATTAATTAATTAGAATTTATAAACGAATTTAATAATTTTAATAATTTATATACCAATAGAATATATTAAATTTTCAATAGTAAGTCATCAAAATAAAAAATTCTGTAATAATCATAATTGTTATTTTATTAAAAATATATTTTAAAAGTTATAATTAATGTATTGGTAGTTTTACAAAAAAAATATATTAATTAATTAATAATTTTGTCAATATACATTAAAAGCTTTATTAATGGAATTATCTAGGATATTACACCAACGTACATTACAATGTTAATAATGTAAAGGAGTTTTAAAACTCCAAACATTAGAGGAGTATAGAATCGATCCCCGATTATGATTAATGAATTGGCAAACTCTATAGCACTAAAAAGTAGTTAAAAGGATCATTAGTTATTTACAAGGGACAGCAACTCGAGGCATGATTTTTACAAAAGTACTCATTATAAACTCTTGTTTTTGGCAAATGCTGATTGGATAACAACAATCTTTATTAAAAGATTAAAAATAAATGATTATCTATATCCACAAAAGATGAAAATGTTGACATATCTATTCATGTTAAATTAAAACTAAATTTGTATTCACGTAAGATGCTTTTTGTGTGACAAAAATATCCTACGTGATATTCTAACCCTGCAAAGAGAAGATACTTTTGTCACATAAAAAATATATTACGTAAATATAAATTTAATTTTGATCTAATATATATATATATATATATATATATATCAATATTTTTATTTTTTATGAATACAAATGATCATTTATTCAAAAAATTAATATATATTTCATTTTTTTTTTCGGAAGTTATCTTATAAAAAATTAAATGTTTTGGAGATTAAAATAATAGTTTATTGTTTAAATCTCCTCAATTTTGGACATCTTCTTACTTTTTTAAAATCCAAGTGATATTTGAACCGATTTGTGTATTGAGTTCTTGACTTTTCCGTCGGCACTCAAAGCTTTATTATTATAAGAAAAGCAACCACGTGTTAATCGGTCTTATACTTGAGGAAAATGATTATTGTATTTCAACGGTGAGTTGTAAATCCTATCTAGCTAGATAATTTAGATTAAATAAAATATATATTAAAAAAGAAATATAAATCTAATACTTTTATTTTTTTTGGTCAAAATATAACCTCCAACTCATTTATAATTCCTCATTTAAGTTGTTTGTCGTGGTCTCGTCCAGATCTAAGTCATGGAAAGATAACAATGGAAAATAAGATTCCCATCCTTCATTCAAGAATGGGTGCATGAAAGTAGAGGAGACAGAGCAAAAGAGAATAATAATAATAATAATAATATAATAGCCGCAAAGATTGACGTAAGGGATGATGGTGGTGCAGCCGAAAGCATATCACAAAATTCAATTCATAATTTCATTCATTTTCAACCATCAACTCATTCTTACAAAGATTTAATTATTACACTTCTGAACTCTCATGTCGCTTAGTGCCTCGTATCCACGCCTCCATATGCCATGCTTCATGCTTCAAAGGTATGTGCGTGCCACTTTAATTTAATTTCACTTGCCTATATCCCTTAATTTGTTGTTGGGTTAGTTTGGATTCACTCATTTGAGTGAAAACCATATTTTTATAAAAAATAAAATGTTTTTATTAAATTTTAAATATATTTAAATATATTTTTTAAATATTTTTATTAAAAAGTAAACTTTTTAAATTTTTTTAAAAGCCAACACTTAGTTTGAAATGTTTTAATAAAAATAATATTTTTTTATAAATAAAATATTTTTTATTTTAAATTAATTTAGATACATCTTTTAAAAAAATATTTTTATTTAAAAAATTAAATTATTTACATTTCAATAATATCTTACTAAAAAAATTTTAAAAAAAGATATTTTAATATTTAAATTTTTAAAAAAATCTATTCAAATATAAAAATAGTTTTTGCATATTAAAAATAATATTTAAAAAAAGATAAATATATTAAGTATTTTTTAAAAAAAATAAATTCAAACAGATCCAATATTTTATTTTTAGAAAAAATAAAAATAAAAATTATTTTTAATATTTAAATTTAAAAAATTATTCAAATGTAAATAATTTTTATCTATTAAAAAATTATTTAAAAAATAAATATTTTTTTTAAAAGTCAATCTAAATTATCTATTATCAAATAAATTAAAGGACCTAACCCTTAACTTTCTTAAAGTAAACTAATTATTATTATAATGGATCTAAATCTACGACTTTCAAGAGGTCTACTAATTAATATAAAAGACAACATTTTAATTAACTCTCCCTTGATTTCTTTTTTTTTTTATGACTAAGAAGAAATTACAAAAGGACCAAAACAAGAAAGAAAGGAACACCGCCCCAGCCTTAGGGAACTACAAAGTTACGAAGTACTCTTTCATGATGATGAATTCTCCAGGTTCAATTATTGATCAATTATTTAAATTTTGAGAAATTATAATTGTTAATATATAACTAGATATAATAAGAATGTACTTGTTTTTCTTTGTCGGTTTTTTTTCATAATTTTTTTTATATATTTTCTTTATTTTTGACAAATTTCTAAAACATTTTCATATATGATTTTCTTTCCTTATATAAAATTTTTTTTAAAAAATTAATTTATTTTATTTTATTATTTTAAACCAAAATTATTAAAAATTAAATTGATTTAAATTTTTTATAAGTTCATTGTCAATTAATATTTTATTTAAATTTGATCGTTAGTAACCAATTTTCAATTCAACCCACTGATTCAATTCGATTATTAAAGTTTTATATATATATATATATATATATATAAAGAGATTGTGTATGTGTGTATGATGTCAAATCACCACCACTATATAATATAATTTATTATATATTGGATAAGTTTAATACCTAATTTTTTAGAGATATTAATACAAAATAATTTAATATTATTGTTTATATTTATAATATATTTTTTATACATTTATTTAATTATATTCAGTTTTTTATGATAATTTACTCATATAGTAGATCTAAAAAGTAATTATTTATGCACGTAATAATATATAATTGATGTATATATAAGGTTAATGTCTCCTAAATTTTAATTTTTTATATATAAATTATATATAAATTTTAGATTAATTTTTTTAAATTTTATTTTATTATAAAAATATTTTTTACTCTTTTTAATATTTTATCTATTTTTGTCTTTGTTTTATATGTTAAAAATATTTATATTAAATTAATGTAAAGTTTATATAATGGTATATGACATGTCATTTTCTTTTTTAGAATCTAATCTTAAATGCATTGCATCAGAAAAAAAATTATATGGGTATTTAATTTTATATTATGTCACGTTCTTTGTAAAAATTAGAAGTGTTTACATGTAGCGATGTTCTAAAATAAAAAAATTAATAAAATAATAATACGATAGTTTAATTATTATTGAATCAAGATAGTAAAATTTATATATAATAAAAATTATAAATTTATTAAATATTATTAAAACTTTATTAACATTTTCATTTTAAAAGTTTTTTATATTCATTTAAATTTATATAACAAAACTAATGCGATGAGGGTTTTTTTGTCTTTTATAAAATAAAAAAATTATTATTTTTTTCAACAAGATTTTTTGGATTTTAATTTTTTAAATACGATTTTTTTTTTGCATTTAAATTTTTTAAAATTCACATTTTAATCCATTATCATCATCTCCAAATAGTATATAAATCTATAAACAATGTATAAGAGTACACAAAAATTTATAAATAACAAGCATGACTTCTTCAAAATAATTTTTAATTATAAATTAAAAAAATACATTTTATTTAACAATAACAACTATTGTTATCGTATCTAAAAATGTATAAGTATACCGGAATGAGCATATTTAACAAGGATTTTTTAATTATAAATTAAAAAGTAACTATTTCCCAAAAATAACAAGAATTGTTATCGTGTTTTTTTTGTACTCTCATGTATTCTGGAAACGATAATAATTATTAACTTTTCGATATGATATATTTGAAGTGGATTATTTATAGGAAATAATTATTTTTTTAATTTATAACTAAATTTTTTTATTAAATATGACTCATTCTGGTGTACCTATGCATTTTTAGATACGATAACAATAGTTGTCATTATTAAATATGATTTATTTTTTTAATTTATAATTAAAAAAATTCTTAAAGAAACCATGTTTGTTGTTGGTGAATTTTTGTGTATTCCTATACACTGTTTGTAGATTTATATACTATTTGGAGATGATGATAATGCATTAAAATACAAATTTCAAAAAACTTAAAAAAGAGTTTACTGAAAATTAGACGAACTCTATAAATTAATTCGTCGGGAGTTAGATAAACTTGCCTATTTTTATAGAGTTTATCGGAGTCCAACAAACTTGCTTAAATAAAAAAAAATCGTATTTAAAAAATTAACGTCTAACAATTTTGTTGGAATAAATAATAATTTTTTTATTTTATAAATGAGAAAAATCCATACAATAAGTTGGTATAGATAGATAAGATTCCTAAATCTTTGCTGGTCGAAAGAATTGCTTATTTTTTGTGTTTGCAGTATATTCAAGGGATTGGGCTTGGTACCGAAAAAAATTTATAACATATATAAAAATTTTAATTATTTACCAAATAAAAAATTCTTAATTAAATATTACGATAAAATTTAATTAATTTAAAGAGAAAATAATAAATAGATTGTTGATTTTTTGATCCTTCGTATTCATTTAAATTTTTTACTTTTTTAAAATTTAGACTTATCATCCTTCATATTTACTTAAGTCAGTTGACTTTTTTAAAATTTAGACTTATAGATTTCTCATGTTCACTTGAGTTTTTCAGACTCCACACAAAAATTAAATGTGACTTTTGCTGCACTGACTTGATTGATACGGATGTACAAATAAAAATTTTTTTAAAATTAGACAAATTAAACTCACGAATTGATATATCCAAATTTTAAAGAAATTAAAAACTTAAATATATTTTTAAATTTTATTAACATAAATATTTGCAGACCAAAAAATAAGAATGAATTTGTCATTTTTTCTAATTTAAATTTAAAAAGAACATTTTGTTAGGACAACTAGCAATATATATTGTTGAATATAAATTAGTTGATGAGCTTGAAAGGTGCAATTATTTGATGGATCGGAGGAAGCAGGCGGGTTAATGGCTTGGAGATTATTCACGTGTACCTTATTTTGTCCAAACGCATTCATGTGTTTTATTGTCTTCAAGAATCCATTGTTGTCCCCACATCATATCGTCCTAATCTGTCAGTTAAGCTCCCCGAAATTATTTATTATTATCAGTTCTTTGACAATGACATGAATTAGCCACTGCCATGCACCAGTTTGACCAGAAAACTAAATAAATCAAGAAAAATCAACAAGCATAATAATGAATTGATTTACTTTGAAGTTTGAAATATATCATCAAATATTAACTTATTGTTTAGGTATTTTTTATGGTGTCTAAATTTTAGACATAAAATTTAAAAATAAAAAATAATTCTATTTTTTTATTTTTATTTTTAGATAATTTAGACACAAAAATTATAGACACTAAAAATTTTATTTATTGTTTATTATTTTTTGGTTTTTATGATAGTGAATATTATGGTATTCATTATATTGTATCTAATGAGTAAAGTATTGTTTTTATCCTCAATGTTTGGGGTAAGTTTTAAAGTTGTCCCTAACGTTTCAATCGTCCTATTTAAGTCTCTAACGTTTTAAAACTGACTCAATGTTGTCCTGCCGTTAGGGATCCGTTAACAGAATTGACGGCGGGACAAAATTGAGACAATTTTAAAACGTTAAGGACTTAGATAGGACGAAAACATTAGGGACAAAAATGATACATAGAAATAAATTTTAATTTTATCTTTCAATAATATCAATTTTTTACTATACATAGTATTTAATTATTTTTTAATCACATCTAAATAAATTACACTTAATCATATTACTTTTATTTTAAATAAATTAATTTTTTAATAATTTTACTCTTAAAGATTTTTAGTTATTATAAAATATTTGTAGAATGACTAGTATATAAACTTGCAGAAAAAAATAATATATATATATATATATATATATATAATAAAATATAAATTATACCTTTTGTCTCTAATGTATCAAAATTCTTTAAAATTATAAAAAATAAATTTATTTAAAATGAAAGTAATTAAGTGTAATTTATTTAAATATAATTAAAAAATAATTGAATACTATGTACAGTAAAAAATTAATATTATTGAAAGATAAAATTAAATTAAAATTTATTTTTATGTATCATTTTTGTCTCTAATATTTTCATCCTATTTAAGTCCCTAACGTTTCAAAATCGTCTCAATTTTGTCCCGCCGTCAATTCTGGTAACGGAGTCTTAACGGCATGACAACATTGAGCCAATTTGAACCGTTAGGGACTTAAATAGGACGATTGAAACGTTAGGGACAACTTTAGGACTTACCCCAAACGTTGGAGACAAAAACGATACTTTACTCTTTATTAAAAATGATAAATAAATAATATTTAATAAATTTTAAATATTTTATTTTTATTTAAGTATTTTATTATTTATTTTTAAAAATAAATTAAACAATTTAGACACCACAATAAAAAACACCATAAAATTTACTAAATATGATTTATGATTTGCGTATAGGACTCAACTAACTGTTATGTGAAATGATTGGTTTTATATGAGACTAGCTAGTATTGAAAGAAATAAATTTGAATCATATAATTCTATATACAGTTTTGACTAGTTTAATTTATTTTTAATTTTTTTTATTATTTAAATGTATTCAAAGAGTAAAAAATATTAGGCTGATTTTTAATATTTTGAGATATTTTAAGTAATTTAGATAACTGTATATTAGTATATAAAGTTGAGTTAGAAAATTTGAGTTAAGTTTTAAAGTAGTTTTTAAAATTATACTTGAGGTTTAAAGTAGTCTCTGAGATTAATAATTATCTATTTTTATCTCTGAAGTTGCACTCCAAAACTTAGAGTCGTCCTTTAGGCACATTCTATCCAACTGACGCAATCAGAAAATTGAACTGGACTCCTTTGTAACATGTTGGCCAAGTAACAGTTAGTTGATGTGGATTAGTAAATATTTTGGTGCAATTTAATCCCTAAATCAAAATTAAAAATTCTAATCCCTAAATTTAAAGATCACTTTCTGCAATATCTCATTTCTTCTGTTATCTTCTCTTTTCTTCTTCATCTTCAAAACCACATGATTATGGCTAGTGCGAGTAACGCAACTGGGAGCTCGAATAACTCACGCTCTAATAGAAGCATTGCTAGGAGAATGACTAGAAACAGAGATTCGTGTTTACTATATTTATGTGGGTACGGGTCGAGACCAATACTGCGATGGTCAAGAACAGATCCTAACCCAGGGAGGCCCTTCTTTGGTTGTCCAAACTACAATGTAAGTGGTTGTTCTTATTTTCTGTCTTTCTAGGTATAAACATGATTTATTCACTTTCAATCTTTTTGAATTTGGGTGTAGACTGTAGGTAAGAGGTGTTGTGGGCTGTTTCTATGGGCAGATAAAATTCAGAAAGAATATGTGATAATATCTAATGGTAGAACAAGTCCTTCAATTAAGAATGAAGAATGAAAGATTAAGATTGCTTGAAAGCTTGGAGTCTGAAATTAGGATTCTAAAAATTGGTGGGACTTTAGTGTTTGTATGTATACTGCTGATTATAGTAGTTGTTATTTTCTTAAAATTGGATAGACAATTTAGTCAGTTGTATCTTACTAAAAACAAATGACATGTTATATGCATATGTTGTTCATGTACTTGTACCTGTTTTTTTGTTTAAAAGAAATACAAATTAAAGTGTTTGACATTACTGTGCTTGCATATTTTGGAACTAGAGAAACAATATCAAATACTAATCCATTCATCTATATTATTATAATTCATCTCCATAATATAAAAAGATACAACCAAAATATTGTTCATAAAAAAATATTATTCATCTATGATGTCAAAATTACTGTAATTAAGGCCTTATAAAGCCATAAGATCCTAATTAAGAAAGTATTGAAATCAAATAATTCAAACAAAATAGATGGACAAAGACACTAATTGTTCTATATACATAATAATTTAAGTCATTATTTTTTTGTTTTAGGTAGCTTAAATCTAGGAGTGGTACAAACTTCAAGAAGTTTGCAAGTCTTGAAGCAGTCCTCTATGTTGCACCTTATATAGAATTAAGTGGACTATTCCTTGCAAGTGGGGTGCTTGCCAATGAATTGCTGGTTGATTGGGTGATTGTATGTGGGGTGCTTTCTGAAATTAATTTTGTGGCTTTGGATAACGTCCCTTTGGGAGGGAGTTTTGTTGGCGTAACAGGAGTGGATGAAACTTATGAACAGAAATATGTAAAATAATTAGTAAAATTGATAAGAATATTTATTTATTAAAATCAATATCATTTAATATTGTGAATATATTGAGAGTCATCTGTTTTTGACAAGATAGGTTGACTAAGTCAAGTTGGATTTCAATATGAGACTGTGGAACAGGGGTGGCTTTACCACCATTTATAGCATCAACTAGAGCAGAATTATTGGCCTGACCTTCATCATCATCAACAGTAGTAGCCTCTGCAGCAGTTGTAGCAGATGCTTCTTCTGCTTCACTGCAATAATGCCAGCTACCTTTTTTATAAATTCTTTTCAGTTTGGTCTTCTGTTTCTTGCTCTCACTTGGCTCCTCATCAGCATTCTTTCTTCTTTTTTCTTAATTAGCCATGGCTTCTTTCTAAATTTTGGTGCTTGTGGTCTATTATATTATATAGTAATTTTTTTCATAGTGTTTAACCTAAAAGTGAATTTATATGAAAGATATATGTGTCATTATATACTTCCATAGTCAATCACTTGTGGCAGAATTCATCTGGTCTTTTACTAGCTCTTACCAAAGCAGCACAAGCGTACACACATGGTATTCCTAAACAGAATAAAGATAACAACAAAAATAACAATAAACCAACAACACCAGGTAGCAAAACGGGATACAATAACAATAATCAATAAAGATGCAAAAAAAATATTATCACTCAATTGCTAGAAAAAATATGTGCACAACATCTTTTTCAAGTCCACAACCATGTTAATTGACCAGCCATGAATTTCAAATTTTTCGTAGTTTGTGTCACCAGACCACACAGGGACCCAATTGTTTTATTCCTTTCTTATCTTTTCTAATCTAATGCGCTGTATTGGAGGTAGAATTCTAATATTCGAATTATGCTTGACTTTGTTCCTGTCTATAGATCTCATAGCATATATCCTGACTTCTTCCAAGAGTGTGATAATAGGCTTCCTTCTAGCTTTTTTAATCTTAGAATTGAAGACTTCAAAAACATTATTGCAAATGTCTATCTTAGGTGCATTATTGAAGAAAATCTGACTCCAAGAGTCTCTAGGCCACTTGTTCAAATAATTTCAAACATCTTTATTAATCTTCTCAATCTTTTTCATTCCTTCAAGGAATCCTTCTTAAGTAGTAGATTGCACATTCCCACAATAGACTTCTAAACTCGAGATCCTTCCATTGCTTATTGAAGTTCCTCTATAAATACCAAATACAGAATCTGTGATGAAAATTTGGGAATACCTCTTGAACTGCATGGTTGAGGCCCTGATTCAATAAAAATAGTAGCCGATAAGTTTGTTATCGGGCATCATAATAGTCCCTAAACTTTCATAAGTGACATTAAATCGGTCCCTACTCAATCACATATACTTATCAAATTAGTCCTAATCCCTATGACAAACACATTGTTCAACATCTATGGACTGTTCATAATAACAGCACAGAGTCCATAATAACAGCAGTTCCATAATAAATAATCTTCATTCATAGAATCTATGAATAACAAGAAAATGAATAATTAAACAACAGCCAAAATCTAAACAGCAATTCAATAACCACAGACCATAATAATAGCAATCCAATAATTAAACAGTAGTTCTATAATAATAGAGCATTATTCACATAATCTATGAATAACAAGGACATGAATAAGTAAACAGACTCGAATAATTAAACAGCAGTCTAATAATAACAGAGGCAAACTCAAAGTATGAAGAATTAAACAATTAATTATATACCTTCTGTATATCTAATATAAACACCACTTGTTTTGCTTGTAATCTCCCAAATCTTGATAAAGTAATTCCAAGAACCCCTTCTAGTTGTCAGTGTTTTTAACAAAGACAATTGCATAGGCAATCACATATATGTGGTTGTTTGAATCTTAGCCAATAGCAGATAGGACTTGAATACCATGCTGAGCCTTAAATCTTCTTTTATATCCATCTAAACAATTATACATTTTCTCAAAGATTAGATCATCATCAAGGTTGGACTGAGGTATAACACCAACTGTCACAGTAGAGTCTAAATTATTTTTTAGCAGTATTAGCCCATAATTCCTTACCATTATCCCATATTGGGCAGCAGCATTTCCATAAACAATAGCTCTAGCATCTCCTAAAGCTCTTATTAGCGAGAACTTGTTCAGATGAAAATCATAATTTGTCTTAAAATATTGTGCAATATCAGAGTGTTTTAGATTAGGATACTTCTTTAGTTTCTTCACCAATTTGCAAGCTAGCCACTTTTTATTAGCTAGTCTATTCTTAGTCTCTCTTGGACATTTGTGGTCATTCATAAAGGTCTTGATCTGCCAGCAATTACCCTCACTATTTCTAGAAGCATAGACAATTTAACCACAATCTTCGTCCTTACACACAGTTCGTCCTTACACACAGCTTTCATCCTTACACTATCATTCTTCTTAAACTAGATCCTCCTACCCTCTTAAATATAATACTCATGCACATCCTCTGAAGTCCATATTTGTATTAAATATCATTCCAACCTCAAGCTTAAGCTCTCTAAACCTCCCTCCTTCTCTGAACACAGGAAAGACCTCATCTGAATCACCCTCCTCCAACTCATCCTCAGAATTCGGAGGAGTCTTCATTTTCTTTAAGTGCCATGAATCTCCATCATCAGATTCCTTATAAGCTCCATCTCGAGCCTCATACAATGGTGCCGTATTGCCAAATTTAGAGATTGGTCTAAAAAATAGTTTATCATCCTCAGAGCTAGAGTTTGCATACACCATTCTATCATTCTCTACCATGATTGACCTCTTCTGTCTAAGTAGCTTGGTAGCTGTTGCATTGCTAAATTAACATCATTCTGCTGGGCAAATTTCTTGGCAGCCATTCTGTCATCCTTACTGGAGTCATCCTCAGGACCAGGCTTGTATGGTTCATGCTCCACACTATCATAACTGTCATAACTGTCCGAAGATTCATCTTCACTTAACAATGTCACTGTCATAACTTGGAGCTGTTTACCCTTAACAGATGATCTTCATAGAATGCCATTAGCAGCTGCTCTTATTAAGGGCCTCCTAGTATGTATTACTGCACTTTTTCCTTTTTGAAAGTCTCTCTTTGGTGAATCAGACTTGGACCTTTTTGGGTTGGGCTGACTAGCGATTTTTGCAGTGGATTAGGTCTTTGATTTTGGCGGTGGATTTGATGTACAAACAGATTTTGCAGTGGGTTGGATATTTGGTTTTGGTGTTAGACTGAATTTACTACTAGGCTTTATTATGGGAATTGATTTTGGGATGGAGCTAGCATCTTCATAATTTATTGGATTTGATGTAGAGCTAGTTGTGTGGATTCGTTCTGGACTTGGCTTTGTTGTAGAAATTGATTTTGGGGTGGAGCTATTCAGGTTTGGGTTGGGGATTTGTTTTAAGATCATCAACTCCTTTCCTTCAGACACTGGTTCTTCTTCTTCATTAAAATAGGTTCAAAGACTCCATACTCATAGTACACATGAATAACTCCTTTGTTCCTTTGAGCATGAAAACACATCTCCATGAGCTCTTAATTATGTGTGATAGCTCAAAGACCACTCTTTATAGGCCTATCAGAAACCAACCCCCAGCATTTAGTCACATTGTCATACCCAATATGCTTGTAGTAGTCCCGAAGTGAGAAGACATCCAGTGTGTCTACATCAAGTCCAGACAACTAAAAAATGTCTCCCACCGTAAGACACACTTTCATCCGGCTCTGTGTTAAATGACCCTCCATGGTGATATATAATGGCAATGAGAGAATTATCCATCTACAAATTGAACAAAAATTCATGCTTAGGCTCGACATCATCAACAACATTATTAAAACCACAAGCAAAATATAAACTCCTCCTTTAACCAGTAAATGTATTCAATCCTAGACCACATTACCACTAACACATCAAACTCAAACTATAATAATCTTGAATATCAATCAGGAATAACAAACAACCTTTAATCAAATAATCAACTTTACCCTAGCCAATAAGAAAACTAGTTCTCATCAAACCCTACCACAAACTGCAGAACAACAACATGAAAATCCACAGAAAAAACCATAACCAATCTTATTTAACTACGAAAATAAATAAAATAACAACATTAACCCAAAAATAGAGCATCTGTTATGGCTTTTTCTCTTCATTTTTGCTTACCTCTGTTACGAAATTTCTTCTTTGATAGACCCTATCAATGTTGACGACAACGCAGCTCACCGTGGAGACTAGTCATTTTCGAAGGGAGTCATTGCAGTAATGGAACTCAGCACAGTGCCATTGAAGAACGAGGGGAAGAAATGTGTTTGATTATGTTGTGGGAGGGAGAAAAAACATTTGATTAGCATTGCAGATAAGGGTCATTGTAAATTTTGAAGAAAACGATGTCGTTTAGCACAACTTAGGCGTCAAATCCAATACTATGTCATTTAGGACTTGCCAACGTGTCATAGAGGAGTCCAGATCAACTTTTCGGTTGTGCCACATGGACGAAATTAGGGGTGCATAAGGTCCGGACCGGCCCGAAGCAATTTGGGCCACGTTGGCACCCGGGGAAAAGAAACGAAGCCTGGCAAGGAAACTAGACCGGGACCGGAACATAGCTCGGGTCACTTGAACCCAGCCTAGTGATTCATACTACCATGGCTAAACATTCTAGGGCACCCTTAGTTTGCACTTCGCAGCACACAAGGGGCACACAGCCCTCTTCTCTCAACACCACAAGACGCAGCCATGTACCCTCAGTCCCCCCCGGCTCACGAATGGCGCCGCCACATTTCCTCTCTCAGGCTTCTTTCTGTCTCTCACTAACCGCCATCACCCTTTCCCTCTCAGCCCTCTTTCTGTCTCACACCAGCCACTGTCACGACGCCCGTCACCACTCATCAGTCTCAAAAGTCACGATGGTGCTGCATTGATTCTCGCCTCTCGGTGATAACGAGTCGACGACCCTCAACGATGACAAATGTGAAGTGCGACGGGGCTTCTCTGACCCTCAACGACGACAATGACTGCTTTTTCCCTTTCGATTAGACGGTCACAACAGTGTTGTCTCTGGTCGTCCTCTTCTACTCTGCCATTGGTCTTCTTCTTCTCTTCTTTGACCTCTACTCAAACTCAGGTAAATAATTATTGTTCTGATTAAGGATTTTGATTATTGAAACTTCTGAATATTGTGGATTTTGATTATTATTCTGATTAGGTGTTTATTGTTCATTATGTTTCAGGATTTGATTATTGTTCTGATTAAGTGTTTATTATTCTAATAAGAATTTTGATTATTATTCTGACTCTGAATTATTAGAACTTTTTATTAGGTGTTTATTGTTCTTCCTATTTCAGTATTTGATTATTGTTCTAATTAGGTGTTTATTCTTCTAATCAGAATTTTGATTATTGTTCTAACTCTTGATTATTAGAACTTCTGATCAGGTATTTATTATTCTTCTTGTCTCAGTGTTTTGTTCTGATTATTGCTGAACTTCTGAAGCATTGCTGATTATTGCTGAATATGTTCTTGATTTTGTTTGTTTAGATAACAAACAATGGGGGGAAGAGATAATTGTATTCCTTTACAAATTATCGAGGAGAACAAAATAATAGAAATTAAAACTAAAAATCTTGATGCTCCTGCTATTGATGCCGCCACAACTCTTGTTGCATTATAAGTTTAATGAAGAAGATAAGGATCCAAACAATGAGAATCCAAAAGTTGTTCGTATAGGAAAGAAATCAAGAAGACTATAAGTCATTATAAGACTATAAATTAATGTTTTGTGTTTAAGAAGTATAAGACTTTAGATTAATACATAATATTTTGTGTTATTTGTATTAACTGAAATATTTGATGTTATTAGACAATATTTGTATTGATTGTGGTCATGCTTTAATTTTGGAGAATGATTAATTCTTGTTAACAGTCCAGTTTTCACTTGGTATAATTGTGGCCCGAAGATATTTAGGTTTCATCAGGTTTAGGATCGAGTTAGGGTCTAATAAATAGAGTGCAATTTCAGGGACGAAAATGGATAATTATTAATACCAGAGACTATTTTAAATCTCGAGTATAATTTTAAAGACTATTTTAAAATTTAATTCTAAAAATTTTACTTCATTTTATTTACATTTAAATTATATAGACACACGCATGATTAATAATTTTAGTTGGTGATTTAGGACGAGAATTGACATATCGGTGCCTAGGAAAAGTAAGGATAGAAAAAGAAGTTAAACAAAAGAAAAAAAAAAGCAAGGACGTAAGGTTTTGTATTAGTTAATCTTAGTTTATGTTTATGGTGCAAATTCAGATGTAGTTAATTTTACATAAAGTTGATAGTTGAAAGTTGTTAAATAAAAATTTAATCAAATTATTCAAATTATTTAACGGCTTTCAGCTATTAACTTTATGTAAAATTGACTCCACTTAAATTTTTACCTATGCTTATTAATTATGTTCGGTGAGTTGTTTGAAATGGGTGTTTGGGTGGTGAGTCTTATGACTTGTATATTCTGATGAATGTAACCCGGAGGTAATTGTTGGATATATAATACTTAAAACTATGTTAGAAATGTAGGGATAGTGTGTTTTACTGGGAGGGGTTTGGATTTTTGAATCGGTGTATAATTTATTACCTAAGTATGGCAAATTTGATGCAGCATTTTTGTTTTTTTTTTTAAACAATTTGATTTTATTTTGGCCAAAATGCACAAATTTAAAAATGCAATAGGATGATCAAATTGGATTCGATCCAAAATATCTACAATTTTTATCTGATATAAATTTTGTAAATATTATTATCCAATTTAATTTTTAGTTCTATATCGAATCTTATACAATCGGATTCATATGTAAGTAGGATAGGATATTGAATTTTATATCAGCGTATTTAATCCACATATTCAAATAAATAAATAAATAAATAAATCTAATCCTAGTTTTTTATTTCTAAATTCTCATTTTTCATTCCGTAGTTCCATTTTTAAATTTGAATTATTTAAAATTTAGCTCTATTATCTGAAATTGAATTGTATACTGGTCCAATAAAAATCCAAAAGAGTAGAAAAGATCTCTACTCATCAATTTATTTATTTTTATTTAAATGTTTGGATATATATATTAAAAGTTTTTATTTTAATATCAATCATGGTTTAATATCTTATAAAAATTTGTATGTATGTTAAATCATAAATATTGAGAGGCTTCTCAATTTATCTAGTAAAATAAGATTTGGTGCATGTTGTTATAAAATTGTTTACCCTAAGTTTGTAAGAGATAATTTATGATATAATATTAAAATTTTATTATCCAAAGATTTAGAGAAAAACTTTTTCATATACAGGGGCGGATTTAAGGAGGATAAATAGTTATTTTGATTTCCAACAAATTTTAAACTCATATGAGATTATAATAATAGATGTATTATATAAAATAAAATTTAATAGCATAATAATAATAAAAAGAATTATTATTCATCATATATTAAAGTTTAAATTTCTCTACGTACATTTATATTATTTATATTTTTGCATTTGATTTAGAATTCTTTTTATATTTATTTTTTTGAAATTAATTTTAACATCTATAATCATATAAAAAATACTTTAATATTATTTATAATAATATTGTTCTTTTTTTAATTGGCAATTTAATTGTTTATTTTTTATTATTTTTTTATTAATTTTTACCTCTATTATTATATAAAAATATTTTAGTATATTTTAAATTCATACAATAAAATTGTTAGTAAAATTTATTTATATTATTTTATGTCATATTTTACAATAATATAAAATATAAAAATTTAACTCGTTGCACATAAATATTTGCTGAAATAAATTAATTAACAAAATATTTAAAATAAATAATTTTATATTTTGTTAGATGTAAAATTATAAAAAATTATAAAAAAATTTATAAAGACTGAAATAATTTTTTTATTTAACAAATATTCATTAATTTTTTAATTAAAAAACTAATTATAATTATATGACATTATATTTGATTATACAATATTTTAATTCTTAGTCCTTTTATTATTAGATTACTGAATCTATTCTGTTCATATAAATATAAGCTTATGCATCATTCACATACTCAAATCCGAAAAGATTTAATGCAAAAAGATTTGTAGATAAAAAAATTATGTCACAAATATTTAATTTTTTAAGAAAATTAAAATATTGTTTGATTTATAAAGTTAATATATATGAGAAAATATAGAGAATTAATTTTTAGTAAGTTAGTATTAGTTAATTTTTTAATTTTAAATTTTTTTTAGTTTTTGAACATTTAACTAGAATTTAAAATTTAAAATTTAAGGTTAAATATTTATAATTTAGGATTTAGTTAAAATTTAAAATAAATAAAATAATTTTTAAAAAATTGTTAATGTTGGCCAAAAAAATTAACGACGTTGGTTTGGAATAAGACAAAAAGTTTTTTTTGTTATAATAATATTATATAATTAAAAAAAATTATCAATTCTTTTTAACACACAGTTATTTTTAAATATAAAATTTTAAATTTTAAATTTTAAATTATAGTATAAAAATAAAATGTTAGACTAAAATATCAGCTGATATTAATAAAATGTATTACTATATATATATTATGAAATATAGGCATTTTGCTGTGTCGGACACATTTTGGATATAACACTTATTAATATTTGTCTGACATGTGTGTCTGTTATATCTAACCATGTTTTAATAAAAAATTAAAAAAAAAATTTGGATATATTTAGACATACCTAAATACCACCACATATTAACATGTCTAGTCTAACTTTATTCTTAATATGTATTTTTGAAATAAGTTAGAAATAATATATATTATTATTTATTAAATTAAAAAATATTTTAAATATTTTATATAATTAAAAAATTCATTAAAAATATATTATAATATTAATAAAATATCAAAATATTACTGTAATTTATCTAAAAAAAATATTTTATATTTTATATATATATCGCATTCTCATATCTTAGAAAACTTTAAAATTTATATGTATGTATATCTTGTATCTTGTGTCGTGTTATATTTCGTATTCATATCAGTATTTGTACACATCATTATAGTATATATATTATGTTACAAATAAAAATCATAAAAAATCTTTAAATTTATTGTTTTTAGCCATTATTTTTAACTATCAACTTAATTTCTTTAGTTTAATAATTTAAAAATATATTTTAATTCAATTTTTTAAGTATTAATGACTAATTAATAATAAAAAATAATAAATTATGATAGTGATTCCTTAAAATGATATTTAACCTCGTCAAATGAAAGAATAAACTGAATTTATTTCTTAAAAATTATTATAGAATAATAACAACAAAAAAAGAAAAACTTTTGTCTTGCTCTAAGAGCATTCAAGAATCTCTGTTGGTCAGATGAACAGAAAAAAAATACATACATATATCATCACCTCATGATTCATGTGATCATGATCATCATCATGATTACCATCAATTCCTGCCATCGAAATCAGTCCCTTGACCAAAAAAATAATCATAATCTCCCTTGGGTGGTCGTGGTGGTGCACCCATCATGCTATGGAGTTGACCAGTCATCACAACCGCAGAATCTGAAGTAGTAGAAGAAGAAGACAACCCTGATGATGAATTCATTACAGAACCATATGAAGAAAAATTGTTACTGTAATTATTATTATTATTATTATGATAAAGCCCTGAAGCTGCACGTTGTAGATCATCATCGTCTCTACTCCAAAGCAACTGCGCATATTGCATTAGGTTTGGAAATCCTCCTTCCTCCGATGCGGAGGAGGACGGCGCAGGCGGCGGCATTAATGGAGTATACGGTTGTGAAGAAGGTCGATACACCATAGTAGGTGCTGGTTGTGAAGAGTGATGATAAGTTGTTGAAGCGGAATTGGAAGCGGCAACGCGCTCAGGAAAATTGAGTTTGGCTTTGTTACCTTTAAATTTTAAGGCCGCAGAATCGTAAGCTGCTGCTGCGGCTTCTGCAGTGTCAAAGGTTCCTAACCAAACTCTCGCCGCCTTTTTAGGGTCTCTGATTTCGGCTGCCCATTTTCCCCATGGTCTCTGCCTTACTCCTCTATAATGTCGTTTTCTCACATCCTTCTTGCCTTCAAATTCATACACTTTTATCAGTCACGCCAATATTATGCTTACTTTTATCAATATATCTTCAGCTTAAATACAGTATTTGTAAACGAAAAAATGTTATATAATTAACAAATATTATTATCTTTTTGTCAGTATTTAATAATTAATAATTTATATTTATATTTATAAAAAATTTATCTACAAAAAATATATAATTTATACTTATATTTATTAGAATTCACACACATAAATAAATATAATTTAATTTATATTTTTTAGAATTTATATACATATTAATAAAATTAATTTATTAAAATTTATGTCTGTCAAATAATAATAAAGAGTATTAAAAATTACTGTTCGAAAATAGTTTCTCTTTGCATATCATTACATGATTTCATAGAATATATCAAGTCTATAATTTTGAAATGAATATGTTTTTATAGAAGTAGTCACATTTGTTTCCATTATTGACCAATCTGTGTCATTCACTCATTCGCATATAGATATCAAAATAGAAATCAAAGTAAGCTAAATAAGTGAGAAAAAAAAAAGAGAAAATTGATTGGGGCAAATATTGCACTCACTAGTCACCACTACACTGAAAATAATACCAAACTAGCTAATTCTCTGATGGTCTCAACAGTCAACGTCATCGTAATAAGATAGACACAAAATAAAGCCTGAGATTGTTGAAAACAAACAAACAAACAAACGAACACATGGATAATATTGAAGTTATGGATAAAGAAAATGTCATCTCATTAAAAGCATATATTTCCATATACGCAACTACAACAATAAGTTTTGATTTTTTTCCCCAAACCAAAAAAATTAAAAAGTAAAAAAAATTAAATAAATAAATTTAATTTCCACTCATTTTCTTTCTGATAAGAGAGAATCGTCACAATAATTGCACCCAGCACGTTATTGGTAGTTAAAAAAAAACCAAAACCTTTGTATATAGTTTACTTTGAAAGCACAAGTAGAAATATAAGCAGATCTTCAGTGAGGATCTCCTCATATAAAAATAAATAAATAAAGACTATATTTTATGTAAACAAAAAACTCTGATCTGAGTGGAAATAATAATTTAGATAGCTGTATGTGTATATATATCTCTATATATATATTTATATAACATTACTATTGTTTATTATATAGGAAAATGAAGTGATTTAAAAAATTAATATAAACGAAGGTGTTAGATTTTTATAATTACCTTGGTCTTGGAGCTGAACTGTTTGAAGATTTGGTGAAGGTTCTTCCTCTTCTTGTTGTTGGATTTCAGATTGTGAAGGTGGCTGAAGAGGAACGTTGTTGAGAAAACAATCATCTTCTTCTCTTCTTTTCTCTTCTGATCTAGAATCAGAAGGAAGAAGAGGCCTCTTCCCATGCCTTCGATCCACCTTAGCTTCCTCACTTACCTTCTTCTCTTTGATTTGATGATACCTATATTAGCTTCTTCAGTTTTTGATGAACCTCTTAATAGTACCTTAGAGGATGAGGTTGAAGCTATAATATTATAATAATAAATTAAATAATATAGAAAAGTAGATCTAAGACTTGTTAATAAAGATAAAAGGAGAAGTGATTATTATTGAAGAAGATGAAGATCAAAAGAAAGGGACAAACAATAAAGCTTAGCTAGCTTGTTGTTAACATCTTTTGAATAATGAGAAAAAGAAGTTCCGAGAAGAATAACTAAAACGAGAGAGTATATTTTAACGAGACAAAGGAATTAAAAAAAAAAAGGACTCATAGGCTTTGCTCATTACTTTACAGCAACTCTAATAAATTATTATCACATTCTGAAGTACATTTGTATAAATCAGAAGACTTGTAAAGATTTAAAAAAGAAAAAGAAAAAATTATAAGTTTTCAGGTTTATTTTATATGTATTGAATGTGAATCGATATTTATGAAATTTTTTTCTCTTATCAAATTAAAATTCATTTTGTTTATTGTAGTTCAATAAATATAAGAACGTGATAGTTGTTAATTTGGGAAAATGATTTTTTTTCCTTTTTTGTAAATAAGAGGAAGTTAACTACTCTTGTGGTTTTAGATCTTATCTGATTGCTGGTCACTTGAATCAATTCTTAGGAGCTAGAGATTAGAATTTCATTTTTTTTTAAATAAAATTTATAATTTTCATAGAACTTATCATAAAAATGTAAAAAGATTAATGTTTGCTTTCAAAATATCTATAGTTGTTAAATTTAGTTATTTACTTCTTCTTTTTTTTCATGCTTGTAATATCTTAATTAGTCTTTAAAAAATGATAAATTAATTATTTCTGATATTTTAGAAGATATATAATATTATTAGATAAATTAATTCTTAATCTTTAAGTGACAAATTAGACTTTCATTTACCTAAATGTAGAGAAATTAAATTATTTAAACCCCAAAAGATATGAGACTAACCGAGTCTTTTTACCAGAGATTAATTAGTCTTATATTCTAAAAAATTATAAAATAATTTGTCAAATATTTTTTTATTAGAAACTAATTTTTTCAAAACAAAAAATAGAAAAGAACTAAATAACTTTGAGTAATTATTATCTTAAATTTTTTTATTATTGGAACCAAAATTGTTCTTACAAAGAGCAATCGATATAGAGTAGTATATATATCAGTTTCCATGATACATATTTTTTCAATTATATTAGATATATATTAAAATTAATTATTAAAATTAACTATTAATATAGATTATATAGTAAAATATAAAATAGATATTAAAAATAAATTAAATTATATATATTTATATATAAATATATAATTAATTTAGTGGTTAATTTTATGTATACATACATAATATTTTTTATATTTCTCACGTACATTTAATTTGAAACCACTAATTACGAATGAACTGAACTATATTTTCCACTGTAACCTACTATGTGTATAATTAGCCTACTTATTTAAATTCACAAACTTAAATGGACATAGCTAGTCAGTCCAATACGTTTAACACCTCTAATCATATATACGCCGGGGGGAGTACTAGAGAGAGGGGACAGGGGTTGGGTTTGTAAAATTAGTGGTAAGAAAAATGTTAGAAGGTTAATAAAATTTATTATTTTTTATTAGTAGTTAATTAATAAAGTTTAAAAATATGAATTAAAAGTATGTTATTGAATTATTAAACTAAAAAAATAAATTATTAACTAAAAATGCTAATAAAAAACAATAAATTATTCTATTTTTAAACTTTTCTATTAAGAATTTAGGATAAGATATAAAGTTTGTACAAATATCACATGCATATGATCACAATGCAATTAGATCCTGGGTTAAAAATATGGTGTCTTTATATAATGGGTAATCATAGCTGTATACACCTAAATTAGTGTTTGATTTGTGCACTTATGAAATCTAAAAATTGAAAAGATAAAAAATAAATAAATAAAAATTAATAGAAAACACGCTTTAAACAAGTTAGGTGTATAAAGTTAAATATACCTATTCAGACATACAAAATATCATTTTTCTATTATCAAATTGAGTTTAGGGTTAAGTTAAAAAAATGTTTAATTACTCTGTTGGTCCTTATAGTTTTGCGAAAATTTTAATTATGTCCCTATACTTTTTTTTCTTTTAATTGGGTCTTTATACGTTTTTTTTTTCAATTTAATCCCTATTAACATTAAACATAAAAAAATGTTAGTGAATTGTGAAATTACTTTTATACCCTTAGGGACCTAATTGAAAAAAAATACAGGGACTTAATTGAAAATTCGGTGAAACTATAAATATTCAATGAAAGATATTCCTATAATCCCTATTATTCTAAGACATGAAAAATATTCTTATAATCCATTTTATTTTGTCACTATCATTCTTTTGCTTATTTATATATAAATTGTATCAAAAATACCTTTTCTTTTTTTTTTTTTAACTTTCAAAATACCTTATCTTAAAAATCTAAAAAAAAGAATGGATAAAATGAAATAGAAATAATAGTAATAAGCATATATAAAATTCAGTTTTCATCCTTCAAGTATTCATTATGATAATGTAACATTTTACATTTGTGTGGATTCATAGAATATAATTTGTGTCTTTATCATATCATGGTACACAATAAAAAACCACAAGGCTATGTAACTTGTGTTATTCAAATTTAAAATCTGAAAATCAGTTCTTGTGTTGCAGTCTCCCACTGAACTAGCATAGAGATCAATAATAACATTGATAATGGACGGTTTTAGGCCGAAAAGAATTCTGAGAGAGTAGAGAGAGCAGACTTCAATTCATCAGTAAATATATGCAACCATCCTAAACCTCACTTTTTCCAGACCTGTATAAAAATCACCAATTTAGTAAATTAAATAATAAACTTAAATTCATAGTCATGATTCATGAACCTAGAAACAATAATCTAACAATGCCTTATCAAAGTGAACATTGTAATCAAATCATGCATGCATCACAATGCAAACCAGATAGGAGTAAAGATCGCAAACACTAACTGTATTTTTTCCAAATTTTCAATCACATCTTTCATTGTGTGTACTGTAATTTTCTTCACCTGGTGTAAATAACACAGCAATTCAGAAAGTGTAAAGCATTTACATTATACACCAGTAAGAAACTATTAAGCTCGCAATATGAAGGACACGTAAAGTTCATGCTGGAACTATCAAATTTAAACAAATTGGTTAGTGACAATAAACTTCTGATATACAAAAACAAATTCTTAATAAGCAGAAACTACACATGCAATGTGATACTCAGTAATGTTATCTGATAGCAAATATACTTTAAAATGGTCTTTAAAGACCCATTTTAAAGTCAAAGATGATATTCAAGGATCAATCTGATTAGAAGTGCTATATTATATTATATTCAATTCAAGAATCAACTTGAATAGACCTGCTACATTAAATAAAACACAAGGCTAAGGAGAAAACACAAGAAGCTAAGATTCAAGCATAAGAGTATCAATGTTTCTTTTTCTTTCAGGGCCTTTGGTATACCATAATTTTACATAGTCTCCATAAACAACACCCCGGTATTTGGCTGGCGGTGATTCATCTATCAGTTCAGAAGCTGGGGAGATCTTAACCGTCTTCGCTGGATCATGAAATGTTTCCACTGATAGTCTTGCGTGATCAGGATTTGTAATTGCCCTATGCACACAGCTCTTGTACTTCCCATTTGTTATGATCTAGAATAGAGAATTTTATATTAGACAGGTTGCGCCAAATTTATATTTTCTTATTGAAACTAACCAGCATTTTCCATAGTCTTAATCTCACAAGTGAATGATTTATCAAGAAAACATAGATAAATCACAGATATCATGAGAATCCACTATTAAGATGTCACATTGTAGAAGATGGAATATCATACAATGTTATGATTTCAAGAAGAATATAACACTTAATCAAAATTGTAAATTGTGAATGAAAACACATCATCTAAACTCAATATTCATGATAGTTTGTCAACCGTAGTTTTGCTAAATGAAAAAGCCACCTTTTTCACTTCTATAATTTTATTCATACCAAGATTTATGACCCAAAAACATCTTCACCAGCAATCCAAGCAACCTAACTTTAGTTTTGTCAAACAAATTATTCGTGATAGATTTAACACAAAACAGTTTCCAGACCCCTAACCTCAGTTTAAAATATGTATGTCATAACGCACACATGCTAAGAAGTACATACCCATTTCCTAGAACATGCAAGAAACTAAAGAAGAGAGATATTATTAGATAGGTAGTGTCTACTTGATGATCATCTATTGGACATTCTATTCAATCTTAGAGTCATATTGATGCAATTTTGTCATTAGCCACACTATTCAATCCTAGTCTTGGGCTCTGTCTGAAATGGAAGCCACAGAAGCAGGCACGAGGCAGCAAAACCAGGCGCGAGGGACGGAGTGGCAACGCGGTGAGGGAGGGATGGAGGCACGGTGCGGCAAGGCGAGGGAAGCATGGAAGCACGGAGGCACGGAGGCGAGACGCGGCGAGAGAGAGATGGACAAAGGCGCGGCGAAATACAAGGGATAAGGCATGACAGGGACGCGGAGAGGAGGAGGCGCTACGAGAGGGCACCGTGTGGCAGATCCAGAGAGAGCTCGATGAAGAGGTTAGCGCTAAGGATATGTGAGTGTGGAGGTGAGAAGGGTTTTTTTGGAATTTAAAAAATATAAGAGTGTCCTGCTATCCTAAAAGAGAGAATATTAGTTTTTTTAAGAGAATATTCTACTATTTTAGACGTTTTTGTCACTGTAGGGATTTAATTGAAAAAAAAATTAACATATAGGGACTTAATTGAAAAGAAAAAAAGTATAGGGACTTAATTGAAAGTTTCGTGAAATTATAGGGACCAACAGAATAATTAAACCTTAAAAAAAATATTAACGTATTCTTATTAAATAAAAAAATTAAGATTAAGTTTTAATAATGTATTCAAATATAAATTTTGTGTTATTTTTTAAAAAAATTTGAGAGAACAAACCATCTCTAAAAAACTTATTTCTAAGAACTTCTCCTACCAACATGAGAGTTTTCTTTTCTTTTGTGTTTTTTTCTAACGAGTAATACCAAACCAACTCTTAATATAACGCTTTGGTGAAAAGTTAACTTGTATAAATTAAAAGAATTATTTTTTGAAAAAAATAGCTCACTGAATTATTTTTTTAAATAAAGTTCAAAATAATTTGTGTTTAATTTAATTTAAATGTGCTTCAAGTTTAAATAATAATTTTTAATTTATATATGCTAAAAATATAATTATTTATGTGTCTCCTTCTATTAGCTTAAACTTTTCAGTTTTTGAAAGATGTAATGATTTCATCACACACTAAAAAAAATTGGAAAATAACGGCGGTTTTTTTAAAAAATTGTGACGGTATAAAATCGCCGCAAAATGACATACCAGCGATTTGTAACCATTGTAGTTTAGGGTGTGGTTATTTGATTTTGCAACAATTTTTACGAACCACTGTCACAATCGCTGCAAAATCAATATATAGCGTCGGTTAATTTAACGGCGGTTTAAAATTGCCATTATTTTTTTTACTAGTTTTTTAAAAAATTGTGGCGATTATAAACCACCGCAATTCTGATAAATGCTTTTTAATCCAAAATTTAGGTTGAATTCATTATTGAAATAATCCATCGACCACTTCTTCCACAAACAAAGTGGTTCACTCACCATTCTAGTTCTAGACAAGTTAGACAGGAATACCTATCACATGTAGCAACAATTAGCTCTTCACACTATAGATGCAAATTTTTTTGAAGATCATTTTCTTGAAGAAAAAGTTCCTCTAAGATTTAGCACTGAAGTTAATAGAATAGCTAATACAGAACCAATTACCTACAAAGAATGAAAAGTCAAGAATTATTACTTGATAACTGGCTTCTATCATCCATGAAAATTTCCATCAAGAATAGAAGGTTTAGCAAAAAATTCAAGAAATTTTCTCTTAAACAGGTAAGATTTAAGTGAAAAACTCAAAACCAAGCTCAAATCTATCAAAAAAAAAGTTAGAGTATCAGCAACTGATTATCTGAAGCAAATCTAAACCACAATAAGTTCACTCGTAGCTATAGAACATGTTTTATTGAAGCAATTTTAGAGGAATTAACTGAAGAATGTTCAATTTTTCTCTCTTTTGTTATGCAAAATTAGATTCAATATCTTGGAAGTGAAAATTTTCTTTCTTGATCATGAAGCCATGTTAAAGAAGTTTAGAAATAGTAATTATGGATGAATTCAATCCAATTTTACCCAATTAAGTTTTGAAAGAAGATCTAGTAGAGGCATTTTGGACACACTTTTCATCACATGTTCTTATATGTTTGATTAACTATTTACTGCACCACCATCTTCTTCTTCTATGAGTACATCAAATTTTTCACCATTGTCAACTCCTCCACTATCCAATTTTCACAGTCCTAGATCATTCATGGCTACCAACTGTAATCTTTTTTAAAATCCTTAGTATCTAGACATAATAGCATCACATCATATTACCACAGATCAATCTCACTTACTTAATGCATCTGAATTCATTGGATTAGATCAAGTCATGCTAAGTAATGGAATAGATACTTGTATCTCTCATGTAGGTCATAGTTAATTATTTAATTTTCAACATTCATAGAATTTTTTTTCTTAAAAATTTAATATATACACCTAAAATGTATGAATATCTTATTAGTAAACAAAAATTTACATAAGATAATAACTATTTTTTTTGAATTTTATGTTAATTGTTGCTATGTTAAATCTCAGGACGCTTATCAAATTCTGCTTAAAAGAGTGTCTAAGAATGGAGTTTATCAATTTTAACGAGTTGTTATAGCTACTTCTCTTAAACCTTATTGTGAATATTTGATATCTGATGACATTTCTTATGTAAAAAATAATTATGTTATAAGATTGTGCATATTATTTTACCTCCAAATTGTAATTTATTAGCTTTTGGTTCTTCTTTAAAATGTTTAATGTAAAATGTTCTTTTTCTATTTGGGATGATAGATTAAGCATCTAGCAACAAAGATGGTGAAAACTATCACGTCTATTTGTAATATCCATATTTCTAAATTAATAAACGATGACAATTTGTAAAAATATTGCTGTATGGCTAAAATGCATGCACTTTTTTTGTTAGAGGTGATTATCCATTCAATTTAATATGCCACTTAAAATAATTTTTACAGATGTTTGGGTCCTTCTCTAGCTTTATTATATCATAATTTTAGTTATTATGTTTCTTATATATATGCCTATACCAAGTATGCTTCTATTTTTTTTTGTTGCATTCTAAGTCTCAAGTATTTTAAGCTTTTGTTCAATTTAAAAACCAAATTGAGAATCACACTGGCCTTTATGTCAAAACTTTACAATCTAATCTTGGAAAAAGGTATTTATCACAATCATTTGCTGAATTTCTTACTCAACATGGTATATTACAATTTTTTTTCTCCCATACACCCATCAACGAAATGGGAGGACTAAAATAAAACATAGATACATTGGTAAAATAGGTTTATCTATGCTTCCTAGAACTTCAATCCCACTTGTGCACTTAGATAATGCTTTTCTATCTACAACCTATTTAACTAACAGATTCTCTTTAACTAATACTATGCATAAGTCTTCTTATGAACTATTGCACAAAAAGACTCTTTGATTATTCTTTTTTTAAAGATGTTTGGTTGAGGTTGTTTTCCTTATTTAAGACATTATAATGACAAGAAATTTGCATATAAATTTTGTTATTTTTATTGGTTATCCAAGTCATAAAGGATATAAATGTTTAACCAAATCTAAAAAAATTATAATATTCAGTAATGTTTTGTTTGATAAAACTATTTTTTCTTATAAAGAATTGTTTTAAAAATCAATCTACTAATTATGTTAAAACTCAATTTTCTGTTCTTTATTTACTTATGCCTATTATTCCTGTAATACTTTCACTATCAGAATATCACGCTTTTGGTTGCGTCACTTTAATAACGAGGATATTACGACGACCTTTATATATAAATAATAAAAAGTAAGAGCCTTGATCTAAAAATCGTATCGACTTTTCGTTGAAAAACCAAAAATATTTTTTTGTAGGTATATACATACATACAAATCCATCACACAACACTGTTACATTCACAAGATAATACATCAAAGAAAAGCACACCAATATTACATACACATATAATCACAACTCCTATTTCTCTTTATAATATATAATAATAATGGTAAGAAAAAATAATAACTAAGATAATACATCAAAGAAAAGCACGATCAAATACCAACAAAATCTTCATAGGCTTCCTATCCGTTTCCTAAAAAAGATAAGACTGTAAGGGGTGAGAACCTAACCACACGGTCTCACCAGAGGAATTTCAAAATTGTTGTAAAAGGATACATATAAAAGAGAGTTTATTTTACATCTATGATCATTGCTTATCTTATGAATCTTATTCTCTAAACATTTGTCTCATACTTAACTCCATCTAGTTCTTTAATCATTAATTCACCAAACTTACCAAGGATTCATCCAATCATGGCCTCCGGCCCGAAACTCGTTCACATTCAAACAATCACGACCTCCGACCTAACATACATCACAACACATCAAGAGATATAACTAAATTATTCAATCACAGCCTTCAGCCCAAAATTCATTCAACATTTAGACCATTATAAAATTAATCTCATACAAGCCACTACACTCCACCATAATCCCAACCAACAAATCACAATCACAAGTAATCAAACAGACAATCAAACAATCACAAAATAGAAAATAATTATGAGAAGTAGTACAATTAGCAGTCGACAGAATATCAATTTGACAAACTAAGTAATTATGCATACCCAAGCAATTTTAAACAAATGTAGTAAGATGCATGTCTGTCCTACTGGCCGTGAGCTTACGTGCCGATTAAAGTGCCATACCCAACACATTCGGTAGCTAACCCGGACATTGTTTTTCTAATGCGCATTCCTAGGAGGAAGAATTCTGAGGGAGAGTGTTGTAACACTCTATCACACAGAGCTTTACGCCTAGGACGTAAATCAAAGGTGGCGAGGTGCTACGGCCTCTAAAAGTAAAAATACGTAAAATAGATATATATGGATAATAGTTTAACTAGGAGTTTTGGAAGAAAGGATTATCGAAACAAGACTGAAAACGTGTCACACTCGAAAGACGATTGGGTAGAAGGCTTATACAGAAAACTAAAGAGACAAGTATATAAATAGAGTTTCAAAAGATAGATACATAAGCAAACTCTAAACTCGACCTGCGAAGCAAAGGCTGGCTAGAATATATATATACAACTTGAAAATAAACCAAAAGATAAACATAATTCATGTTTCTCTAAGTCAACTTCTAGGAGAAAACAAAATACAAAATACAAGGTGGAAAATATATTATGTATGTATAAATACAAATAAAATACAAACACTGAGTCTTAAGATAGTTCTTCGCTTCCAAGAGTCTCCAGAATGCTCAGTGCGGTCCTATATCTGAAAATAATAATATATGTATCCAGTTCTCAACATGGTTAAGGTGGCCACATAGGTAATATATAAGGTCATGAAAAAGCCAGAAGCATTCCTAGAACTCCGACACTCAGATTTAAACTTAAAGGAATAACTAAACCAAAAATTTGGTAACTGTATAAGGTTCTTAAGTTCTAAAACTAATCCTAACTCTACAATTCACTTTCTGTCTCTTCCAACCCTCCAAAATACCGGTGGAATAACTCTCGTCACACCTCTACCACACGAGGGATCTCTCAGTTACAAACACATACAAAATAGATAAGGAAAGCACAAGTACAGATAACATATACATCAAGTAGAACAAGTAGCAGATAAGCAAAGATAAAGCAGTTAAACAAACCAAAACAATGCACACTCAAGCAAGACATACAAATGCACATGACGTATACTTGTCCTACTGGTCGTGAGCTCACGTGTCAGTTACTTTGCCAGAATCCAACACACCTGGTAGCTAACCCGGACATCATCTCTCTGACACGCCTCCACACTCTTGGTATATAGTGCCCGTCACACTCTCAGGATATAGTGCCCGCCACACTCATGGGATATAGTGCCCGTTGCATTTCCTGGGATAATGAGAACACTCTTGGTATATAGCGCTCGCCATGCTCTTGGGATACAGTTCCCGTCACACTCATGGGATATAGTCCTCGACACATTTTCCAAGGTAAAGTGCTCCTACACTCTTGAGATATAGTGCCCGCCACACTCTTGGTATATAGTACCCTTCACACTCATGGGATATAGTGCCCGACACACTTTACAACAGAGAAAAAATAATGCAACAAAATAAAACAAAACATACATTCACACTTTGCATTCATAATCATTGTCTTCATAATCACTTTCAATCATTCTTATTTCTCATTTCTTACTCGGGACAGGTGGACAACATCACTGCATCTTACCCGGAGTCTCAGCTCGTACCCAGAGTAAGTGGATAACACCACTACATCTTACCCGGTCTCATATATCTCAATCAATCTGATCATATCTCATCCAAAGTTTATAATTAACTCATTTCTCCTTATTCTTCTTTCTCATAACCAATCTCATCATGAAACGCCTCTCAACTCAGCCACATTTCATTACTATTATCATTATCTTCATTATTTACTTCTTCTTCAACATTACCAATGCCTCATTAATTCAGTTAACACTTTGCAAAACACTCCCAAGTATCTCTTCAACTTATTTAACAGACTCATTCCCGTTCTATGATTTAAAGACTCACTAACGGACCTTAAACAAGTATAAAAGAGGTTTGAAAAACTAGAGGTTTGGTTAAACTTTTAAAAACATCACATTTGGCCAAAACAGGGGTTCCGCATATGCAGGCTTTGCCCCGCGTATGCGAGATTACAAAACAGTGAGCATAGTTCACGTCGCGCGTGCAAGTTGCGTACGCGACACTCCCTTTTGCTCCAAAAGCTGTTAAGTTATTAAAAATAATTTTTATATACCTAACTTCTGACATTCATAACTTTCTCTACAAAACTCCAATTTTCACAAATTTTAAACCATTTTGAAGCTCTTGAAATCATCTTTAATTTGAAACAATTTTCATTCAAATCCAACATCTAAGGCTCACGTTATGGACCGTCGAAGTTGGTTAAAAATCAAGCTTTTACTACAAGTTTCAAAAACTCTAACTTTCCAAATTCTCAATTCTAAACCCACAATTTCACAACCAAAACAACTCTAATGCTCCTAAACATGTTCATACATTGCCCTTTCATACTATAACATACCAACCTACACAATTTTTCCACCCTATTTCAATCCAACATCAGAAGAACATCATCAATATTCATCATCATTCTTATCATATATGACATATACACACACATTTGATCTATACAAATCCAAGATCACTCATAACCAAATCCAACCATCTACAATACATCAATAATTATCATTAATCATATACTCATCATACACAACCCATTTAATTCATTCCTATCTTATAGTCTTCTAGCCTAAGTTTTCACGAAACTTTATATATTATCTACGATAAACCAAAATCATACGTTGGCCGATTCCTCCCTAATGCTCGAACACCCCAAAAGTCCTTAATTCACAAGCTCCAGGCCTCCACTGCAAGGATTCTAAGCACCCAACACCCAACTCAAGCTTCCAACTCTATCAATTTAGTTCCAATGCATATATATACAATCTAATTACACACTAACATCACTAAAATTAATATAGGGTTTACTAATTTAACAATTTCACAAGAATTAGAAGTTCATCATCTTACCAATGAACGTTTGGGATAAAAACCAACAAGCCCACAAGGTTAATTTGATCCTAAACACCAAAATCACATAATCTCTCAAAATCAAAACCTCAATCACAAAACTAAAAGGGAAAGAACTGGGCATGAAATCTCAAATTTCTTACCTAATTGTTCAATGAGTTTTGTAGAGAATTTCAAAATAAAAGCATGGTTGCTGACGGCTCGTCAATCGGAATTCTGGATTGAGAAGTTATGGAAGAAAGAAGATTGAGAAGGAGTTTAGGGTTCTTGATTGCACCCATTCTCCAAAATTTCAGCGTGCTTCACTTAAAATTGGGGAAAGGTGGCTGAAATGTTGGCTTTATATAATGGGCTTAGTCCAATCGATTCGACCCGTTAGGCCAGTTTTAGACTAAAATCTTAAAATTAGTGTCAAAATTCATATTTTAATTATTTCTATCCTTCTAACTTATCAAATTTAATTTTCTAATTTCTTTAAATAATAATTAATTTATTAATTAATTATTTACTAATTACTTGATATTTACAACTGACGTACCACCTTCTCCTGGAGGCATACTCAAGGGGTAATGTTCCGAGGGAAAGTGCCCTACCACCTTCCCTTGGAGGCCGTGTCATATAAAACAAAGGAGAGTGCATGCGCATCCCCAGGAGGAAAAATTCCAAGGAAGAGTGCCTTACCACCTTCTCTTGGAAGTATACTCAAGGGGTAATGTTCCGAGGGAGAGTGCCTTACCACCTTTCCTTGCAGGCTGTGCCTTCTCATTTTGCAACCAGAGAGAATGTAAGGGAAAAATTCTGAGGGAGAGAGCCCTACCACCTTCTCCACATCTGCACCGCAACCACGAGCAAGCGGGATAAGTCCACCATCCTTGCTCGGTACAGGTGTCACATCAATACACAAGTAGGACAAAATTCACATCCTTGCCAATTCAGTTATCATATCACATAGTCACGCAAGGGGGACAAAATCCACGTCTTTGCTAAACAATAATCACCATCAACCAAAGCCATCATCATCATCATCATCATCAAATTCATTATTAACATAATCGTATTCAATCGATTTACAATCTAACATAACCAAGATCAAAATCAAAATTGCAATTATACATATAATCATATATCAATCAAACCTCGTCATAATTATAATTCATTCTGTTCACACTTATCGCAAGGATAATTATCCTCAAACTGTGAGCGGGATAAAACCACCATCCTCACCACAGTTGGAAATTGAACCGAAAGGAATTCTCAACCTTCTATCCAATTCTTCTATGCAATTAGAGAGGGAATCCTCAACCTAACTTGTTTACTGCAACAAGAGAGGGAATCCTCAACCTCAACTTGTCTATACATGAGCAAGACAAAACCACCATCCTCACCGTGGGCGGAACGAACCACCAACCCCACAACAGTTATATTCAGTTTAACAATTTTTCATCCGAAAATTATCCAATTCAATCCATTATACTCACTCCCAAATTCTTTTCACCAGAAGACTCAAAAATCATTTCGTTTCACCAATCAAATTCAATTGCTTTTAAATTCACTAAATACTTCTCAAAATATAACTCTTCAATCAAAATTTTCCAATCATAGTCTTAATTGAAACAGACATTATTTATTCCTATATAATCATTTGCATTACTTTAAATTTTGCTAAAGCGTCCCAAAAATATTTTCTTTTCATAATTAATCAAACCAAAATAAGTTAATTTTCATAAAATTTTTGACAGAACCTCTACTAAAACTCGGACCTTTCCATCATTCAAGGGTTTCATCTAAATTAACATCTCTCAACCCTTTCTCAACATACCATTCAACATAATCAACTAAATTATGATTCTCATCAATTATCAACACAATCAAGAAACCAATCATAATCACAACCACAAACACAATGACATCAAATCAAGCATCATTTATAGCCACAAATCAATCCATTTTAAATAATATCAAACAAAAAATTCTCAATTAATAATTTAATTTTCTGTAACCTCTTACTTAACCTTTTCCTTAATCCCCCAATCTTTTCATTAACCTTAACTTTTCTTTAACTTGACTTAACCTTTGATTAACCTTAATCTTTTTTTTTTCATTTATCCTTCAACTCTTCCTTTTACATTTTTATAAAAATGTAGATATTTAATCAAATCATATTCATCTAAACAGTCCAGATTAATCTGTAAGACTCGCACAATCATAAAAATCATTTTTCATATCAATATTAATTTATAACAATTCCTTGATATAAAATATGTTTTAAGAAAAGTCCCTACCTCAATTGTGACTCAACTATGCGACAAACTCCCTTTTATTCTTATTTCGCAATAATTTTAATGACTCCTCGCAGCAGTGACAACCACAAACCCAGCATGCAATCACGATAACTTAAATCTGAAATATTAACGTTGCAAAATCCTCAATAATTTATAATAAAATAATAGCAGTTAGAGTTTTGGGACAAGATCTACTCACCGTACCAAAGAAGAATGAAGGAATGGAGTACCAGCAGTTTTAATAGCCCTTACCGGCAAGAACATAACCTGACAGAAGTAACAGAAAGCTAGGGCGAGGCGGAACAGTAGCTCAGTGATGACAGAAAATCTCAGCGGCAAATACAGCAACAACGCAGTGACAACAACATCCCTAGAATTCGAAAGAATGGAAACTAGAAGCAAGAACACCCTTACTAGCGGCAGTAACACTAACTCAGCCAGTTTCGGCAGTGTTTCACGTCGACCACAGCACCAATTTCAGGTGACAGAGGCGTGGTGGCACAACTGCAACAACGACGATAGTGGATGGCTTCCCTTCCACTGTGTTTCTCTCCACGATGACCCAACAGCGACAACAGTAGCGACTCTCGACGGCGACGGCAACGAGGACCGCTTCCTCTCCTTGGCCACGCGTTTTCTCTCCCTCTTCATGAGCTCCTCAACAGCGGTTCGGCAGCAATGGCGGCTTCTGGCAGCTCCGCAGATGGCGACGTGCATGACGAAAACAAGACTCGATGGCGTGGGACAACGACTCCTTCCCCTGTGAGTCTCTCTCTCACCTCCTCTACGAGTATCCCTCTCTCTCTCTCTCTCTCTCTCTCTCTCTCTCTCTCTCTTTGTGCTTGGTGGTTCGGCGGCGGCAGCGTTCCTCCTCGCTGGCGCCGTCTCTCCCTCTCCTCTCTTCTTTTTCTCCCCGAGCTCCGCCTTCTGTCTTTTCTTTTCTTTGTCTTCCGTGGGTATGAGGAGGGTGGCGACTAGTAGGTTAGGGATAGGGTTAGAGTTTTGATTTGGGGATTAAGGTTAGGGATAGAGTAGGAATTTTAATAAAATTAGGTGTAGAGTATTAATTTAAAACTAAATTTAATCCAATATAATTAATTTTAAGAATACTATTTATTTTTCAACTTACAAATTATTTTCAATTAAGTAGTCTAATTTAAAATTAGAGATAAATAAATAAATTTTATTTTAATTCATAAAATTAATCAAAACTTTTAATTATTCAATTTAAATTGTATAAAACCCTATTATTTTCAATTACTAAAACTTTAAATCCCTAATAAGAAAATACTCAATTACTTTAAAGATTTTATAAATCCTAATAGATTTTAAATTCAATGTCTCATAATTTTTATTTAATTATTTTTTTAAATAACTTTTTCTAAAAATAAAACCATCAATAAACATAATAAATTACAAATAATTCATTATTTATTTTCTAAAAATCTGGAGTCTTACAATTCCTATGTCATAAACTTCTTTTATAGTTTCAAATTCATCTAATAGTGCTAATCATGTTTCTCTTCCCTCGTTTATATCTAATGCTCAACCTACATTTGGTGATCCTTAGGTGATTACTCTCCCCAAACAAAATCAACAAACTACCCACATTTCATCCACAACAAACTACCCTCATTTATATCTGATGCTCTCTTCATTCTTTATACATTCATCAACTTATACCATTTATGTTTTAGTGTCTATTGATGACATACTTTTCACGGGTAACAATCAAAATGAAATTGCATTCTTAATGTCTAATTGAACAACATCTTTTCTCTTAAGAGTCTTGATATTTTTAATTACTTTTTTGGTATTGAAGTATCAATATTATCATTAGGAGGTTATCATATTTGCCAAACTAAATACATTAAATATCTATTGTTAAAAGTTGGTCTGCATGATGCAAAATTAGTTCTAGCTCTTATAGTCTCATTTGAGAAGCTCTCTCATTTTGGAGCTGAATCCTATACTGATCTTATTTATTATAGGCCTATTGTGGGTGATTGCACACTTATAAGACTTGAAATCTCTTTTGCAGTAAGTAAACTTATCCAATATATCTACAATCGTTTTATCACATACTGGAAGACAATAAAACGTATTCTAAAATACTTTGCTGGGACCAAGGATCAAGGAATTGTGTGTTTCATCGAGCCATTAATTTTTGTATCTTTACATTTGTAAATGCTGGTTGGGGCTCATATATAGATGATAGACATTCAATTTCAGGATATTGTGCATATTTTAGTGGCAATTTGGTTGTTTGGGCCAGCCACAAACAACACTTAATTAGTCGCTCAAGTGCATAGGAAGAATTTCAAAGTATAGCATGCCTCAACTGAAATTATTTGACTTGAGACTTTATTATCTGAGTTGCATATTACTATCTTTAGAGTTTCCATCATTTACCGTGATAATACTAGTGCTGTCCAAATTTCAACAAATAATCCAATAATGTATGACAGAACCAAATATTTTGAGTTCAATTTGTATTTTGTTAATGACAGGATTAGTGAGAAGAAACTGCACATTATTCATATTTCTATGATGGTTTCAGTGGCTAAGAGAAGGGGAGTTGAATCTTAGCCCCCTTTTTGCTTGAAACACTTGCTGACCTTCAGAGAAGACTTTTCTGTTTTTGCTCGTCACTGGACACGAGCAACTTTGTTTTTGTCTCGTCCCTTGCCACGAGACTTTTCTTTTTGCCTCGTCACTTGGCACGAGATAATTCTGGTTTTTGCTCCTGTGTATTTGAAAACAGAAATGGAGTAGAAAGGAGAAGAAGATTGCACCCAGATATATCCTGGTTCGGCTGCTAATTGCAGTGCAGCCTACATCCAGTCTCCATCACAAACATGATGGAATTTCACTATAATCAATCTGATTACAACTTGTAAAGTGCTAACCCAACTTACAAGGGGATTCCCACAGAATCATGATATACAACATAGATGAACAAAGGACCTCTAAGACATCTATGGCTTTTTCTTTTAATTTTGCACTCTCTGCCTTTTTCCGCTCTATGGATTTTTCATACAAACCTCACTTGTTTGCCTTTTTCCATGAGACTCAAGACATGACAAAATTAAACAGAAAAATTACAAAACAGAGAACATTGAAGGAGAAGAGAAAAACTGTTAGCTCAGGTAGCTCTGAGAACTCTGTGCCTTGCACTCTCAAATTTTCTCCTTGCCTCAAACAGTGGTTGTTCTCCCTTTTTAAAGAAGAGGAAAGCCTCTACACTTGAAGCCAAAACCGAACCAACTTCTTCCTCCTTCAACAAACACAGAACCGGTTCGGCCACACAGAGAGAGAAGAGATAACCATGCATTAACCAACATGCAATTACCTCTAGCCCTTTCTTGATCATCACCCTTCATCAATCCGGGCTCTCCATCCTTGGCTTGCTCTCCAAGATGGATTTCTGGCCCTTGATGCCTCATGATGATAATGACTTCATCTGCTTCAATCTCTGCCTTCAACCATCACTTCGCCACTCTAGCTACTCCCTGTGGTGGTTGATCAGAATCAAAGACAAGCCATGCTTCAAGAATCTCTTCTCTTGGCCGAATCTTCAACGTCCCTTTTTGAGTATGAAAGGCTCAAGATTACCTCACCAAATCTAACCACATTTGGTGAAAATCTCAGCCACAGCTCATTTTTATTTTAGTGTGTTTTCTTGCCATCATTAGCTTGATGGTCTTGATGCATGCAGCCTCTTCCTTTTCTTGGTTGAAGAACATTTCTTCCATTGTTTCCTGGACAAGGACCGAAGAGAGAAGAGGAAAGAGATGAGAGAGAATTAAAAAATCTGAAGAAAAGCAATGTAGAGTGGTTAAAACACATTAATTTGAGAATAGCTTGCTTTTACTTCCCTTAGAGTGACGTGCATAGTCATAATAGCCATCAAATCAATCTTCTCTCTCTTTCTTATGTTTCCAATGCATTAAATTAAATTTGAATTCCATCCAAAGTGAGAAATGGAATCCGTTGGAGGCAAGCAACCAAATTCAATGAGTTGGGTTTTTCATCAATGTGCCCCAATTCCATTTTTTCTTTCGGACCATGCATGCTCAACAAATTGGGCTTGTGACATTATTTAAATTTCTGGCCCAATAGTAACATTTGCTTTCCTGATGAAATTTGGAACTTGCACAAAGCAATTGGAAATCATGTAACACACTTGGGCTTAGATTAATCAAAATTATTTGAGCCCAAGTAACATCAAATCAGCCATATTTATCATATTTTATCAAAACCAAAGGCTGAATGTATTTTGGGCTTGCACCAGAAAATTGTTTTCGGCCCAATATTAAACCTGCACAACAAAATTATTTTAATTAACACATTAATCAAGATTAACTTAATAACTTTGCTGTTAATAATGTTTGATCATCATCAATTTAGTTTAGAGTTTTCCAAACTCATCATTCTAGAATGGACCAAGTGCAAACATCTACACTAATCCACTGTTGTCCGTAGTTTCATTCGATAAATTTAAACGCAAATTCAAGGTTGCTCCAAAAGTTCCTTAAATTTGAGGAGGGGGAGGGATGAGATGAGAGATGTAAATGAATCAGTCAAAACGGAAATAGTTAGTTAAAATTTTCCATTATGAATCAATGTAAAAGCTTAGATATGTGTGCTATATATATAGTGTTGCACTCTCATAGTTTATAATACAAAAAACTTAATTTTCATTCAATTCTCTACAATTTTGTTCTACTTTTACATCTTTGGTTCATCAAGAATCATATCAATCCATAAATTCACACGAACAAAAAGTTTAGGGTTTGATCTTTATTAGATCCCAAAAGAAAAAAGAATTTAACATAAGACAAATTATAAAGAAAAGAATTTATGCAAAAATTCAAACAAACCTATTGAATCAAAGAATAATGAAAGAACTAGAATGAATTCGATGGATTCATTGCATTGTATATATAACTAGAGGTGTAGTTGCTGGTGTAGGCAACACTACAATGCAGAGAATTTTATTCATTGAGAATTATAACTAACTACCTATAACTTGAACTAACTTAACTAACTGATAATTAATAACCTAACACTAATATCCTCCCTCAAGTTGGAGCATATAAATTGTATGTTCCTAACTTGAACATAAGAAAGTGAAATTGGGGTGGGGGAGAGCTTTAGTTAGAATATCAGCTAGTTGATGTTTAGTAGGTACATGAATCAATCTAATGGTGTCAGTTTCAATCTTCTCACGGATGAAGTGGCAGTTAATTTTAACATGTTTGGATCTCTCATGAAAGGTGGGATTTGATGCCAATTGAAGAGCAGAGATGTTGTTGCAAAATAACATGGCCGAATCGACTTGGACTGTAAAGAACTGAAGTAAACCAATTAACCAAATAACCTCACAGCTAGCAAGAGTCATGGAGCTATATTCAGCTTCGATGGAGCTCCTAGAGACTACTGTCTGCTTCTTGCTTTTCTAAGCAATGAGAGAGTCACCTAAGAAGGCACAATAGCCTGTAGTTGATCTCCTTATGTTGAGACAACTACCCAATCAACATTAGAGTATATGAACAGGGTAAGTTGGGAAGCAACTGAAAATAGAATTTCTTGGCCTGGTGCATTCTTAAGGTACCTTAATACTTGGTGAGCAGCTTGTAAATGAGGCACCTGTGGGTCAAACATGAATTGTGCCAGTTTAGTGATAGCAAAGGTGTTGTCTGGCCGGGAGATAGTGAGGTACATGAGGTGACCAATGAGTCTCATATACGTAGAAGTATCAGAGATCAGATCACCTTCTTTAGCTCTTAATTTGAGATTGGCATTCATAGGAGCTATTGCTAGCTTGCAGTCCAAGAGGTTGGTGTCTTCTAGCAAAGAGAGTGTATACTTGCGCTATGTGAGTGAAATCCCTTGAAAAGATTTGGCAAGTTCCATGCCTAAAAAGAATAAGTCCTCCAATATCTTGAGTTTAAAAATGGACTGCAGCTTTAATTGGACTTTAGTCACCATATCAAGGTTAGCTCCTATAATTATTGATGGTTTCAGTGGCTAAGAGAAGAGGGGGTTGAATCTTAGCCCCCTTTTTAAAGACTGGCACTTGCTGATCTTCACAAGAGACTTTTCTGTTTTTGCTCGTCACTGGACACGAGTAACTCAGTTTTGTCTCGTCCCTTGTTACGAGACTTTTTGTTTTGTCTCGTCACTTGACACGAGATAATTCTGGCTTTAGCTCCTGAATAGTAGAAAACAGAAATGGAGTAGAAGGAGAAGAAGATTGCACCAAGATATATCCTGGTTCGTCTGCTAAGTGCAGTGCAGCCTACATCCAGTCTCCATCACAAACATGATGGAATTTCACTATAATCAATCTGATTACAACTTGTAAAGTGCTAACCCAACTTACAAGGGGATTCCCACAGAATCATGATACACAACAAAGATGTACAAAGGAACTCTAAGACATCAATGGCTTTTCTTTTAATTTTGCACTCTCTGCCTTTTTCCGCTCTATGGCTTTTTCATTACAAACCTCACTTGTTTGCCTTTTACCATGAGACTCAAGACATGACAAAATTAAACAGAAAAATTACAAAACAGAATACATTGAAGGAGAAGAGAAATCTGTTAGCTCAGGTAGCTCTGAGAACTCTGTGCCTTGCACTCTCAAATTTTCTCCTTGCTTCAAACAGTGGTTGTTCCCCCTTTTTAAAGAAGAGGAAAGCCTCCACCTTTGAAGCCAAAACCGAACCAACTTCTTCCTCCTTCAACAAACCGGTTCGGCCACACAGAGAGAGAAGAGATAACCATGCATTAACCAACATGCAATTACCTCTAGTCCTTTCTTGATCATCAACCTTCATCAATCCGGGCTCTCCATCCTTGGCTTGCTCTCCAAGATGGATTTCTGGCCCTTGATGCCTCATGATGATGATGACTTCATCTGCTTCAAACTCTGCCTCCAACCATCACTTCGCCACTCTAGCTACTCCCTGTGGTGGTTGGTCAGATTCGAAGACAAGCCATGCTTCAAGAATCTCTTCTAGCTGGCCGAATCTTCTTCTTCCATTTTTGAGCATGAAAGGCTCAAGATAGCTTCACCAAAACTAACCACATTTGGTAAGCATCTTAGCCACAGCTCATCTTTCTTTTGGTATGTTTTCTTGCCATCATTAGCTTGATGGTCTTGATGCATGCTACTCTTTCCTTTTCTTCGTTGAAGAGCACAGCGTCCATGGTTTACTGGACAAGGACCAAAGAGAAAAGAAGAAAGAGATGAGAGAGAGTGAAAAGAATCTGAGGAAAAGAAAAGCAATGTAGTGGTTAAACACATTAATTTGAAATAGCTTGCTTTTACTTCCCTTAACATAGAGTGGCGTGTTTGACATAATAGCCATCAATCACTTCAGCTGAATTTTTCTCTCTCATGTTCCCCATGCATTAATTAACAATGTAATAGATTTTGAAATCCATCACATGGTTAACACCTTGGTTCCGTTGGAAGCACTTGGCTTTTCATTTTTCTTTTTGTTTCGGACCAAGAATGGAAACATTCATCATTTGCGAGACTTGGGCTTGTAGTGTTGACATTAAAAGCTGGCCCAATTAGTAAGCATTTGCTTTCCTGATAAGTTGTGTGGCGGATCAAGCATAGGAAGCAAACAAGAAAGCATTTGTTTGGGCTTGCAATATTAACATTTATTCTGGCCCAATTATAACTAGCTTTGAAGCACAAAGCTGAATTAATAATGCAACAGTTGGGCTTTGTTAATTTTCTTTTGTTTCGGCCCAACAAAAATCTGCACAATAAAATTATTTTAATCAGCACATTAATCAAAATTAGCTTAATGATTTTGCTGTTAATAATGTTTGATCATCATCAATTTGGTTTAGAGTTTTCCAAACTCATCAATCTCCCCCTTGATGACAAACATTATTAAAATTGAAATGGAAAGAAATTTGAAGATTGAGTAAGAAATACTCCCTTTTATTTGAATTTCTCCCCCTTTCAAAATGTCACATGGCTCCCCCTTAATATGTGCTATTTTACCAAGGGAAGCATAAACCTGTAACATTTAAAATCAAGCTTCAAGTAACAATGTTATTTAGCAAATTTTATAATGCTAAATTGCTTGATTTATGAGCAGTTTTAATTGATAATCAAAACTTATTTGATATCATAAACTGATTCACTGCTCAAACTTTTCAAAAAAAATCCAAATATTTTTCAAATATTTTCCTATCAGAGCAAAACAACACAATGAAAGATATTTGAATACAAAAACAAGGCAGTTTTGATATTTTACACAAATAAAGGAACTGCCAAAAATAAATTTTTAAACCAACAAGTTTATCAATGATGAATCAATCAGCCAGGCATCAAAATAAATCAAACATTATAAACCAAATGCCAAATAAACTAATCATGATAAACTACAACATGCAGTTCAAACAGCAATGACCAAATACAATCAACATGCATTCTTTGAACAAGGGTAATCATGAATCTTCAAAACTGAAAATTTCAACCCCTGTTTTTCCAGCCCCTGTTTCGTTCCAATTTCAATTTTGGAACCTAAATTTCCTCCCCCTTTTGTCATCAAAGGGGCACCTGCATAACCGTGATAATCATAACAAAATATTTCAGATAAAATAGCAGAAATGTATCAAAGCACCCTAGGGATTATCCTAAAGCAGTGAGTATCAAGTCATGCTTATAAAAAACAAAAGAAGATTGAGCCTAATGGAGCCAATATCAATCAGAGAAAATCACTAATTATCAGAGAATTGCATGTCCTCTTCTTCAGCGCCTCCTTCACTCTCTTCTCCCAAATCCTTTTGAAGATGTTCCAGCATCAAGTTGACCCTTTCTTTGCAGTTTTTCCAAGCTTTCTCATTCTCATAAGCCTGCTTCCGGGCTTCTTTATGAGACCGAAACATCATGTCAGCCATGTTTGAGAATTCTCCCAAGATCTGTTGAAAGGACCTGATGGTTTTGGAAGATTCTGGCTTTCCCTCATGCTCACTGTCCGATTTTCTCCCCTTGGTTTCTTTAGTCACGCCTCCACCACGGATTATAGACACATCATTTTCTACCTTCTCATTCAACAAATCAACTTTAAAGTACTCAAAAATTCCAGTTAAGAACATACCATAAGGCAGATTAGCCTTTCTGGTGCTTCTAACAGAATCCCACATGTGTCTAATCATAATATAACCAAAAGAGATAGGGGTAGAGGTAACCAAAGCAAACAAAATGAGACAGTCAGAAAATGTTACTCGGTTGTGTGAGCCGCTTTGGGGAGTCAGAATATGAGTGATGATGCGATGAAGCAAGGAATTGACCGGTCCAAGCGCTTTGTGAGTTGGAGTGGTTCCATGCAATCCGGAAAGGTTTGTGCAAATGTGCTGAAGAACAGTTTTGTGAGAAATGCCGACTTGTGTGTCCCATTTTTCCACCATGTAAGCTTTCGGACCTTCATCCTTGAAGCCCAGGGCTGCTCCAATAGTCTCAGCATCAAGGGCTATTTGAACCCTCTTGACATAGGAATGAAGGGTGCCATCGATGAGCCGCATGTTAGCATAAAATTCTCTAACAAGACCTGGGTATACTGGCTTTTTGATAAGGAGCAGAGGTTTCCATTTGAGAAGTTCAAACAGAGAAGGAATGTTGGTGTTCTTGAGATTGTCGAGACTGACAAGGTATGTCGTGCATAGATGGCGTTTCTCCATAACCTCTTTATGGAACTCATATGAGGTGCAAGAGTTAAACCTGCTTGGATCATAGTGGGAGTGAGACTTGCGAAACTTGTCTCGGAATTCCATGGATTCCAAGTTCGCAGGTTCGGTTGTGTCATTTAGTGCAAACCCTTGATCCTTTTTTGAGTCTTTTCCGGGGGTTGTCTTCTTTGGTGATGAGGGAGGAGGTGAAGGAGTAGGAGAAGTGTGAGATTCTTGCTCTTCTTCTTCAACTGCGGGTTGTTTGTTCTTTCCTCGGCCTGAGCTCTTGTGAGCAATCACCTTCTTTCTCATGGTGGTTGTTTGTTTGGATGGTGGTGAAGGAGAAGATGATGAGGTTGAATGAATGTGGATATGGGTGTGGGTTTGAGGTGTTGATGGTTCCCGAGAAAGAAGAATTCTCTCACTCTTTCTTGGCGCGGTTTTCTTTTTCATAGTTATGGAGAAATGAGAATATGAAAGGGTGTGGTTGATAACCGAGTGGAGTGGGAGAGAAGCAAGGTGGGTGACGCATTAAATGTGGCTTGGAGAGAGAGAATGATGGAAATAATGATCATTAGTGGGCGGTTAATGACCATTATGGGCGGTTATTGCCCAAAAAATGATTTTCCTTTTAACTTTTGAAATCAAAAACTGAAAAGTGGTTACCTTAAATCAAGGGATTAGATGGAGAGAAGGGTTTGATTTGACAAGAACCACTTCCAAGAAGATATTATGACACAAGAAGGAAGATTCTTAAGTACATAGAGAGATAACTAACAAAACTGTTATGGTAGGGTTATGGAATTTGGTGGGGCCCATAAAATTTGAATTCTGCGTCCCTCCCCCTAGACCACAGCTCTTCCATTGTGCCATTTATTTTTATCTCGTCCAAACCTACGAGCAAAACAGAACAGAGTCACAAATTCACAGATTTTCAATAAAACTCAAATCAAACATTCCCAAACTTTTTCTCAATGAACAGAATCTGTCTTCACAGAGAGGTTTTGTAAAAATATCAGCAATTTGGTCTTCAGATTTTACAAATTGAATATCAATAGTACCCTTTTGCACATGTTCCCTAATGAAATGATATTTTATCTCAATGTGCTTAGTTCTTGAGTGCAGAACTGGATTTTTTGAAATGTTTATAGCACTCATATTATCACAAAATAAGGGTATACTATTGATTTTTAATTTGTAATCTTCCAATTGTATTTTTAACCAAATTAATTGTGAGCAACAAGCAGATGCGGAAACATATTCGGCTTCAGCAGTAGATAGAGCCACTGTGGCTTGTTTCTTGCTTGACCACATGTTGAGTGAGCTTCCAAGGAAGCAACACATGCCGGAGGTGCTCCTCCTATCCACCCGGTCTCCCGCATAATCTGCATCACAAAAACCTACTGCACAAAAGTCATTAGATTTAGGATACCATAATCCATAATTACAAGTTCCCTTAATGTATCTAATGATGCGTTTAACAGCCGTAAGGTGGGATTCTTTTGGATGTGATTGAAACCTTGAACATACACCCACACTTTGGACTATATCCGGTCTAGAGGAGGTAAGGTACATGAGTGAACCTATCATTCCTCTATACCTTGTTTCGTCCACATCTTGGCCATCATAATCTTTTTCAAGTTTAGTATTGGGATGCATAGGAGTGCCCATTGATTTGGAATTTTCTAGGCCAAATTTTTTAATAAGTTCTTTTGCATATTTTCCTTGGTGAATAAAAGTACCACTAGGAGTTTGCTTAATTTGGAGGCCAAGAAAGAAGGTAAGCTCTCCCATTAAACTCATCTCAAACTCACTAGTCATGAGTTTTCCAAACTCTTCACACAAGGAAATATTGGCCGAACCAAATACAATGTCATCAACATAAACTTGAACAAGAAGGATATCATCATTAGATGTCTTAATGAATAAGGTAGTGTCGGTGGTTCCCCTTTGAAAATGATTTTCCAACAAAAAGGCACTAAGCCTCTCATACCAAGCTCTTGGAGCTTGTCTAAGACCATAAAGAGCCTTAGTTAATTTAAAAACATGATTTGGAAATTCCTTATGTTCAAAACCGGGGGGTTGAGCCACATACACTTCCCTATCAATAAAACCATTAAGGAATGCACACTTAACATCCATTTGAAACATTTTGAAACCCTTATGGGCAGCATAGGCAAGAAGCAACCTAATTGCTTCCATTCTAGCTACCGGAGCAAAAGACTCATCAAAATCAATACCTTCTTCTTGATCGTAACCTTGGGCCACTAATCTAGCCTTGTTACGAACAACTTGTCCATCCTCACCAAGTTTATTTTTAAACACCCACTTAGTACCCGTTACCTTCTTACTATCCGGATGAGGTACCAATGTCCAAACCTTATTCTTATCAAATTGAGCAAGCTCCTCTTGCATTGCTTTGACCCATGATGGATCCTCAAGAGCTTGTTTGACATTATTGGGTTCTATTTGTGACAAGAGAGCAAGATTGCTAGGTTCGGTTGGCCTTTTGGTGGATGATCTTGTTGTTACTCCTTGAGAGGGGTCACCAATGATGAAGTCATGAGGATAACCCTTCATAGACTTCCATTCTCTAGGCTTTCGGACAGGTGTTGAGCTTTGATGAACTTCTGGTGGTCTCACTGTTTCAGTTTCTCGTCCCTGATCAGGAGACAAATCGGGAGTTTCTCCTTCAATCTGACGAGACAAAACTGGACTGGCAGATTCTTCATTCTGGACAGATTTGGGATTTTCTTTGCTTGTTCCAACTCCTTCTCCATCTGAATCATTATCTATCACAGTACTGGGAATTAAGTTAGAATCACAAAAAGTAACATGTATGGATTCCTCTATTATCCTATGCTCTTTGAGATAAACTCTATAAGCTTTGCTTGTAGTGGAATATCCAACAAACATTCCTTCATAGGATTTTGGATCAAATTTTCCAAGGTTTTCCTTATTGTTAAGTACAAAGCATTTGTATCCAAAAACATGAAAGTACTTAAGATTGGGAGGGGTTCCTTTCCATAGCTCATAAGGAGTTTTCTTTAACCCTTTTCTAATGATTGTTCTATTCAAAATATAACATGCTGTGTTCACAGCTTCAGCCCACAAAAATTTAGGAATTTCATTCTCACATAGCATGGCCCTAGTCATTTCTTGAAGGCTTCGATTCCTTCTTTCAACCACCCCATTTTGTTGGGGTGTTCTAGGGCATGAGAAATTATGAGAAATCCCTAAGTCATCACAGAATTTTTCAAAATCTTGATTTTCAAATTCTCTTCCATGATCACTTCTCAAATGGGCAATTTTCAAATCCTTTTCATTTTGAATTTTCTTACAAAGGGTGGAGAAGGCATGAAATGCATCATTCTTATGAGCAAGGAAAAGTACCCAACCAAATCTAGAGTAATCATCAACCACCACAAGACCATAGTGTTTACCTCCCAAACTTTGAGTTCTAGTAGGACCAAAAAGATCAATATGTAACATTTCCAATGGCCTTTTGGTTGAGATTCCATCTTTTGATTTAAAAGAGGATTTTACTTGTTTGCCCAATTGGCAAGCATCACAAGTAAGATCCTTATCAAACTTGATGTTCGGAATTCCTCTAACCAAATTCTTTTTGACTAGCTTAGAAATTTGGTACATGCTAGCATGTCCCAACTTTCTATGCCAAAGCCATTTTTCAGATTCAAGAGAGGTAAAGCATGTTACATTTTGTTCCTTTAAATCCTCAAGAGTTAATCCATACACATTATTGCATCTTTTAGCTTCAAATAAAACTTCCCCAGTTTTCTCACAAACAACCAAACAAACAAACTTCTTAAAGATAACATCAAAACCTAAATCACACAATTGACTAACACTAAGTAAGTTATGTTTCAAACCATTTACAAGAAGCACATCATTTATACAAGAAGAAAAGTTTTTACCAACTTTCCCAACAGCCACTATTTTTCCTTTTGCATCATCACCAAAAGTAACAAGTCCTCCATCATATTCATCAAGCTTTATGAAGAAGGTTGTCTTTCCGGTCATATGCCTAGAGCATCCGCTATCCATGTACCACATATTTTCCTTTTTCTTGGATGCTAGACAGACCTACAAAATGAACTCAAGTGACCTTAGGTATCCAAATTTTCTTGGATCCTTTCACGTTAAACCACCTCTTATGTCCCAAATCATTGTAATCAAAAACAACTTTGTAAACTTTGTCACCAATCATTCTTTCACCAAAGAAGCATTGAACTGGAAAATGACCACTTCGGTTGCACATTCTACAAAATCTTGGAGTTGTAGTTTTGTTAAAGTGAATTGGGTCTTGATATGTTACATCATTTGAGGATGAGGCAATATTTTCAAAATGTGATTTTTCAGATTTATAAAAACCCAACCCAGCTTTATCATAAAGAGGTTTTTGACTTGCCAAAATTTGGTTCAAATTTTCAGAACTTTGAGTGAACTTGGCTAAGTCATCTTTAAGTCTTTTAACCTCTTTGTGCAACTCTTCATTTTGCTTAAAACAGTTCACATATGCAAGAACAGAATGATCACTTTCACAGCTTCTAACTTGGGCTTTTAACAGCTTGTTTTCTTCCACAAGATCACAAGCAGTTTCGGCCTCTCTTAGTTTTTCTTTGAGAAAATCATTTTCAGCTTTAAGAATGAAATTTTGCTGTTCAAGATCTTGGTTCTCATTTAGAAAACATCTTATTTTTTCAGAAAGATGATCTATCATAAGATGAAGGTCTTCAGTGTTGGAGTTTTGAAATGATACCTGATCTATCTCATTTGCCATAAGACAGTGCTGTGATTTGGTCTCAGACTCTTCATCATCATCATTTGAGTCATTTTCCAAATCTTCCCATGTGGCCATCAGTCCCTTCTTCTTCACCCTTTTCGGCTTCTCTTCCTTTTTCAACTTGGGACAATCAGATTTGAAATGACCCATTTCCTTGCAATTGAAACAGGTTACCTTGCTAAGATCTTTCTTTGTCCTCCTGGAGCTGCTGCCTTTGCTTTTGAGCTTTGCCATTTTCCTGAATTTTTTTGCAAACAACACAAACTCATTTTCAGAAGAGTTATCACTGGATTCATTATCCAGAGGGTTAGTCACAGAAGAAAAAGCAATTCCTTTCTTTTTTGAATCTTTTTTCAAATAGGAGTTTTCAAAGGCAAGTAAGTTTCCTCTCAAATCATCTAGTGTCATAGAATCTAAGTTACTACTCTCAGAAATAATTAAGGCTTTTGTTTCCCACTCTTTTGTGAGACATCTCAACACTCTTCTCACTAGCACAGATTCTGAATGTGTGATTCCAAGAGCATCTAAGCCAACAGTGATGACATTGAACCGTTCGAACAGTTCATCAATGGACTCTCCTTCCTTCATTGCAAACATTTCATATTCCCTGTTTAACATATCTGTCCGAGTCTTCTTTACAATGGTAGTTCCTTCATGAGTGATTTGCAACTTGTCCCAGATTTCCTTTGCCGTTGTGCATCGTGATACTCGTCGGTATTCCTCAAAGCTGATAGCACAGTTGAGCAGATTGGTTGCCTTGGCATTTAACTCCACCGTCTTCCTATCTTCCTCGGTCCAGCTTGCTTCTGGTTTAAGAGAGACTACTCCTTGAGCATTTGTGGTGGTTGGAGATTTAGGACCCTCCAAGATGATCTTCCAAAGTCTGTAATCCACGGCTTGTACAAATATCTTCATCCTCTCCTTCCAATAGGTATAATTTTTCCCATTGAAGAGGGGAGGTCTGTTGCTTGATTGACCTTCAGCCAGATTGTATGATAACACATTTGTGCCACTGTTTTCTGCCATGAGGATCTTTACTCCAAGCTGCAAAGCTTGATCTCTTTGAGACCAAGCTCTGATACCAATTAATGGTTTCAGTGGCTAAGAGAAGGGGGGGTTGAATCTTAGCCCCCTTTTTAAAGACTGGCACTTGCTGATCTTCACAAGAGACTTTTCTGTTTTTGCTCGTCACTGGACACGAGCAACTCAGTTTTGTCTCGTCCCTTGTTACGAGACTTTTTGTTTTGTCTCGTCACTTGACACGAGATAATTCTGGCTTTAGCTCCTGAATAGTAGAAAACAGAAATGGAGTAGAAGGAGAAGAAGATTGCACCAAGATATATCCTGGTTCGGCTGCTAAGTGCAGTGCAGCCTACATCCAGTCTCCATCACAAACATGATGGAATTTCACTATAATCAATCTGATTACAACTTGTAAAGTGCTAACCCAACTTACAAGGGGATTCCCATAGAATCATGATACACAACAAAGATGTACAAAGGAACTCTAAGACATCAATGGCTTTTCTTTTAATTTTGCACTCTCTGTCTTTTTCCGCTCTATGGCTTTTTCATTACAAACCTCACTTGTTTGCCTTTTACCATGAGACTCAAGACATGACAAAATTAAACAGAAAAATTACAAAACAGAATACATTGAAGGAGAAGAGAAATCTGTTAGCTCAGGTAGCTCTGAGAACTCTGTGCCTTGCACTCTCAAATTTTCTCCTTGCTTCAAACAGTGGTTGTTCCCCCTTTTTAAAGAAGAGGAAAGCCTCCACCTTTGAAGCCAAAACCGAACCAACTTCTTCCTCCTTCAACAAACCGGTTCGGCCACACAGAGAGAGAAGAGATAACCATGCATTAACCAACATGCAATTACCTCTAGTCCTTTCTTGATCATCAACCTTCATCAATCCGGGCTCTCCATCCTTGGCTTGCTCTCCAAGATGGATTTCTGGCCCTTGATGCCTCATGATGATAATGACTTCATCTGCTTCAAACTCTGCCTCCAACCATCACTTCGCCACTCTAGCTACTCCCTGTGGTGGTTGGTCAGATTCGAAGACAAGCCATGCTTCAAGAATCTCTTCTAGCTGGCCGAATCTTCTTCTTCCATTTTTGAGCATGAAAGGCTCAAGATAGCTTCACCAAAACTAACCACATTTGGTAAGCATCTTAGCCACAGCTCATCTTTCTTTTGGTATGTTTTCTTGCCATCATTAGCTTGATGGTCTTGATGCATGCTACTCTTTCCTTTTCTTCGTTGAAGAGCACAGCGTCCATGGTTTACTGGACAAGGACCAAAGAGAAAAGAAGAAAGAGATGAGAGAGAGTGAAAAGAATCTGAGGAAAAGAAAAGCAATGTAGTGGTTAAACACATTAATTTGAAATAGCTTGCTTTTACTTCCCTTAACATAGAGTGGCGTGTTTGACATAATAGCCATCAATCACTTCAGCTGAATTTTTCTCTCTCATGTTCCCCATGCATTAATTAACAATGTAATAGATTTTGAAATCCATCACATGGTTAACACCTTGGTTCCGTTGGAAGCACTTGGCTTTTCATTTTTCTTTTTGTTTCGGACCAAGAATGGAAACATTCATCATTTGCGAGACTTGGGCTTGTAGTGTTGACATTAAAAGCTGGCCCAATTAGTAAGCATTTGCTTTCCTGATAAGTTGTGTGGCGGATCAAGCATAGGAAGCAAACAAGAAAGCATTTGTTTGGGCTTGCAATATTAACATTTATTCTGGCCCAATTATAACTAGCTTTGAAGCACAAAGCTGAATTAATAATGCAACAGTTGGGCTTTGTTAATTTTCTTTTGTTTCGGCCCAACAAAAATCTGCACAACAAAATTATTTTAATCAGCACATTAATCAAAATTAGCTTAATGATTTTGCTGTTAATAATGTTTGATCATCATCAATTTGGTTTAGAGTTTTCCAAACTCATCAATTATGATGTTGTCTACATAGACTAATAGGAAAGTTACAGAATCACCAAAACCTGTTGAGAACAAGGAGTAGTCACTCTTGCATTGAGTGAAACCATTTTACTTAAAAGTTGAGCAAAATTTGTGAAATCACTGTCTCGAAGCCTGTCTAAGCCCATAAAATTACTTTGTAAGCCTACATACAAGGCATTTCTTACGTTCGGAATATCCCATTGAAACTTTCATATATACCTCTTCATCCAAATTTCTATTGAGGAATACATTATTGATGTCCAATTGGATTAAATGCCACTTACGCACTGCTGCAATGCCTAACAGAACTCATACAGTGGTGACTTTAGCTACAGGACTAAAGGTATCTTTAAAATCAATTCCTGCTTGCTGTGTGTATTCATTGACTACTAACTTTACTTTGTATTTTTCTAAACTCATATCAGCTTTTAATTTGGCTTTGTAAACCCATCTGTACCTATGACAATTTAGGTGGGTGGTAAAAGAACCAATTTTCAAGTGTTATTGACCTCCAAAGCCTCAAGTTCTTCTTTTATTACAGTCCTCCATTCCTCATGTTTAACTTCTTGATGGTAAAATTGTGGTTCAAGAATAAGATTGGCTTGGTAAATGGAATGATGATAAGTATGATTTAATCTATGGTTGCTAACAAAGTTTGAAATCAGATAAGAAGATTTAGTCTAAAAAATGTAGTCATGAAAGTAAGAGGGAGTATGTTTAGTTCTGGTGAATTTTCTAGGTTGGGTGGAAGTAGAAGGTGATGTTTGGTTTTCTATAAGAAGAAGTGTTTGGGATTGATTATTGGTTGTAGTTGGTGATTGAGGTATCTCAGGTACAATTGGGATTGTTGGAGCATTAGGCAACGGTTCAGAATCTAATATTAGATTAAGGAGGACAAAGTCAAAGAAGATGTCAGTGTTGAGTTGAGTATGAGAGCTTTGAGCAAAAGAAATGGTGTCCTCATGAAATATCACATCCCTTGATATGAGAAACTGTTTGGTTCAAAAGTTGTAAAACTTATAACCTTTGTAGCCAAGTGGATAACCCAAGAACACGATTGGATCTGCTCTAGGGTCAAACTTTGATCTAGAACTGGTGTTAGTGGCAGCATAGGCAAGACATCCAAAAATCTTCATTACCTTGTAGTTTGGGGACTTTTGAAATAGGAACTCAAATGGAGATTTTATTTTGAGGAGTGGGCTTGGTGTTCTGTTGATTAGAAAGGCTACAGTAGACACATTCTCCCCAAAAAGTAATTGAAACTTGTGATTGGAAGTATAAAGCTCGAGCAACGTTAAGAAGGTGTTGGTATTTTCTTTCTACCACCACATTTTGTTGTGGTCTATATGGACACGAGAATTGATGTAACACACCCTTTTCTTGCAAAAAATCAGTTAATGCCAACTCCTTTGCATTATCAGACCTAAAGCATTTGATCTTCTTGCTGAATTGAGTTTCTATTATTGCATAAAATGCTTTTATACGACCTGCAGCTTCAAATTTATGTTGCAACAAGTATAACTAGAAAAATCTTGTAGCATCATCAACTAAACTCAAGAAATATCTCTTTTCATTATATGTAGAAATATGATATGGTCCCTAAATATTACAACGTATAAGGTCAAAAGAATTTGGTGACAGATTATTATTTGATTCAAAAGAAAGTTTTCTAAACTTTGCACGAGGACATATGTGACAACCTGTAGAGTTAGACTCTTCTAGAAAACTTATTTGTGACAAATTAAAAGAAAAAGTTACATGCTTGATGATTTTATTTGAAGCGTGGCCCAGTCGTGCATGCCAAAGCTTGGAATTGCACAAATTGATAGAATGATATACGAATCTCAATTGATTGGAGGGAGTTGTTTCTCTGAAGATGTAGAGTCCCTCATGCAACTTACCCTTCCCAATCTTCTTCAATGTCTTGTTCTCCTAGATTGCAAAATTAGATGAGCTAATAGTGATGTCAAGAGTAGTGTTGGAAAGGAAGGCCGTGATAAACAAAAGATTGACACAAAAATCAGGCACATATAACACATTGTTCAATGTGATATTTGAACTAACAACTACTGTTCCTATGAAATTATCCTGAAACTGTTCATTGTTTGGAAGAGAAACTGAATAGTTTTGGGAGGTGTGAATAGTTTGAAAGAGAGACAAATCACATGCAATATGAATTGTGGCACTACTATCTAGAATCCAGTCTTGTTTTGATAATTTTGACTTTGTAACTGAGACATTGAGAATGATACTTGCTAGTGTGACTATCTGTGTAATTGCATTTAAAGAAATTTTTTAAAACTTTTGACTATTAAGTAACTGCATCAATTGCTGCACTTGAGATGCATTTAAGCTCAAATTTGAGGATGGATCTTAAGAAAATTGAGGCTCTCCTCCAATGATATTGTGTACTGCTTGCTTCAGATCATGCATGGATGGACCTCTTCCTCTATTATAATTCGGTGAAAAACCATAAAGCTTGAAGCACTTATCGATTGTGTGATCGAAAATGCCACAGTGAAAACAGAGAGGCCTGTCTTTATTCGCATTTCCTCTTCCTCTGCCAGATTGTGGAGGCACATGCTGATTTCTTGCAAGGAAAGCAAATTGTGTTGGGATTAAGGGAGCTCCAATCACCTTGTGCTTTTTTTTTTTTTGGACTACTAGGAATAGGAACTTGTTGATTGATGATAGAAGCTCCATCAATAGAATCTGTTCTCGAATCTGAGCATAGGAATCATCTAACCCCATTAGGAAACAATGTATATACTCATCTTGTAGAAAAATTTGCATTGGCTGCGAATCAGCACAATTGCAAAGAATTAGACGATATGAGTTGAGTTCTTCCCAAAGAACTTTTATCTTTGTGAAGTATTGTGAAACCGTCATCGAACCTTGATTTAAGTTCACTAACTCTCGCTTGAGTTAAAAAATTCTTGGACTATTGCTATGTCGAAACCTTTCTTTGAGATCATTCTCCAGCTCTTCAGCTGAATTAGTATAAACCAAGAATGTAACAATTTTTTTATGGATATCGAATTGAAATCCAAAAGAGACTCTTATTTAAATGACATTTTAAAAATATAATTATTTATATGTATTCTATCAGTTTAAACTTTAAAATAAAAATAATTTCATAACAATATAAATAAGATGAAGTAAAGCTAATTGTTGAATATACTATTATTAAAATATGTATATAAAATTTGTTATGAAATTAGTTTTCTCAAAAATTTAAAATAATAAGAAAAGACACCAGAATAATTATATTTTTAACAAATTTAAAATAAAGAATTGATGTATTTTAAGATTTTGGCGTTGAAAAGACTAATTGAAGGCAAAAATCAAAATGGAAAGACATTGTAATTTGTAAACTCATCATTTTGAGTTGAAAAACACAAAATGGAAAGTTAAGTGTTTTCTTTTAATTTACGAGAAAATGGAAATTAATTTAGGCAGCAGGGATGCAAAACTTGTTTGGAACTTGAAAAATGAAATTTCAATAAAATGAAATTAGATGAGACCAAACATGTTCAATTCCTTGTATATATTCATCTACTGACCAGTCTTACTTTCTAGTCGACCAGAATTTGGTCTCCTCCAACTTCATACCAAACAAGCACTCAATAGTTATGACCAAAATAATTAGTTTTGACCAAATAAGGAAAACACTACAATAAAATAAAATAAAATAAAATAATTTTAAAAAGTTTAATTTAAAATAAATTTACATACAAATGTATCTTTAATTCTTTATTAATTAAATATCACATACATTTTCTATATATATACATGGGGCGAAAAAAAAGAAAGAGTTTCTATCAACTTGTTCCGACCTAGGATAATAAACTCATGAACTTAGTTTTACTTCACCTTTGAGAAACGAAAGAAAACTTTCATCTCTAGCTCGCTTCTTTTGAAGTGTGAAGCCGTGTCAAACCAAACTACCCAACAAGCATTAGCTCTCCCTGAAAAGGAGGTGATGCAGCCGCACTTTCCAGTACGGCTACATTGTTACGACTTCACTCCAGTCACTAGCCCTGCTTTCGGCATCCCCCTCCTTACAATTAAGGTAACGACTTCGGACATAGCCAGCTCCCATAGTGTGACGGGCGGTGTGTACAAGGTTCCATATACTTTTTTTCAAATACACAATTATTTATAACTAATTAAAATTTTTAAATTAGACAATTATTTGGGACTGGAAAATAAATTCTTACTATATATGTTACTCCTTTAATTTCAGCGTTAATAGATAGCTATAGGGGTATACAAATTCAAACTAAACCTAATAAAGATTGAAAACTAATCTAAGAAAGTCGAACATGGACCAAACTAAAATATAGTGTGATTGATGAATTTTCAATATTTTCCAATTAATATATGTATACTGTTTTCAACTTTTCATTACAAAAATAAAAATGTGTCAATAATTTATTGAATCATATATCTTTGTTATATTTCTTCTCTTTTTAGGTAACTTTAATGGATTCAGCCACCAACCAATTAGAAAACAAAAAGAGTAAAGTCTATACTTAATTTGAAAACAGGTCAACAAGCTTCACTCAATTTGAAGATCAGTCTTTGACAAATTGGACCGACCTGCATATCTTGTCATCTTTGTTAGCACGAAAATTGATCTCAATAAAAGTATTGAATAATATAGAGTCTTGTCCACGATTAATCTAAAGATAGATAATTGTTAAAGTTATTGAAAACATTTCAAATACATCGAAAAGTACCGCTGTACCAATTATTTTAATCGTTGATTTCAATTAATATATGTTATATATATTTTTTATAATTTAGATCAACTGTTAAAATAATTAAAATACCGATACCTCTAGTGTACCAAAATTATTATTATTATTGGCATATCTTAATAGAAAATATGTTTTTAAAATTTTTTTGTGCATCAAATACCTTAATAGTGTACTGAAAAGACACATTTTTCTTTCGATTAGATCTTGTTAGTAATCAAAATATGATATGTTTTTGAATTTGACACATCTAAAATACAGTGTATCTGAAATCTAAACAAAATAAAATTAATATCACTGCATTAAAAATATGTGCAAAATCAATTCAGAATTGATACATCGATATAATAATACAATTTAAATCGTGTTAAGTTGATTTTTATTCTTTTATTTTATCTAATTTTATTTAAATAATTAAATTTTAAAATTACATTTTTTTTAATTTAACTTTGGATGAATATAATTTAAATTAACGATTTAGTTTAATTTAATATAAAATAAACGTACTTAAATAACTATAAAGTATTTTTGGTACCCACTTTTTTTTACTAACATACCTAAATAATAATAAACAACTACAAAGTATTTTGTTAACAAATAAATATTTTATTATACTAACAACTAGTATTATTATCTACATTCATCCATCCTATAATAAGAACAAAACAATTGATCCAAACCATTTATTATTATTAGAGATAAGTATTATTTTGGTTCTATCATTGAGGATCAGAATCAAAATCATTCTTGATGTAATTTTTTATTTAAAATCGTCCTAAACATTTTATTAGAGAAAAAGGGAGAGGGGAAAGAAAGAAGGGAAAGAAATAGGGGGATGAGCGGAGGGGAGACAGAAGCGGCAGCAACACGGTGACCACTCACCACCACCGTCACGTCTTCTCCATCTTCGTGAGCTCCCTCTCTCTGTCTCTCTCTCTCTCTCTCTTCGGTGGCGCGTGACGACCTCCACCTTGCGGCGGGACAAGGCTGAGCGGCGGCTGGGCGCGACACATTCCTCACCTTGACAGCGACGCGTGTAACGGCGGCGGATCCTCCCTCTTGGTCACTGGCTCACGTCCTCTCTCTCTCTTCCTTGGGCGTGACACGATGGCGACGGCGACGGCGACGCGTGTGACGGTGGCGACTCCTTCCCCCTTGGTCAATGGCTCGCCGTCACCCCTTCTTCCCCCTCTCTTTTTTCTACTTGAGCTTCTGCTTCTGCTTCTTCGGCTTTGCTTATGTCTTCCGCTTATGCTTTTGTCTTCTTCTGTCTTTACTTCTAATTTTAATTTTGATTTGTTATTTTTTGATTTTATTGTTGTTGTGTATTGATTTTGTTATTGAATTTGATGTTGTTAATCTGATTTGGTGTTTTTGAATCTGATTTGATGTATTTGGTGGTGGTAAAGATGCTGGTGGTAGTGGAGGATATTTTTGTCCATAAAAAGTTAAAAGGACGATTTTAATACGAAATAAAACGTTTAGAACGATTCTAAATAAAAAATGACATCAGGGATGATTTCGATTCTTACCCTCAACGTTAGAAACCAAAATAATACTTAACCCTTATTATTAATATAAAAAATATTTTTCTTAAACATAAAAAATAAAACAATAAATAAATTTACATATACTAGATAATCAAAATATTTAATAACCTAATATTGTACTGATATTTTTTTTCATTATTTTTGAAAAAGCTTTAAATGGAGATGATGAACCAACGCTTAAACATATTGAGAGAGAAAAAAGTGATATATTAGAAAGTGAAATTAAATATATCGATATGCGCGCACGCACACACAGAGTGAAATTGAATTCATTAATATGTGCACACAAAGAGAAAGAGAGGAGGTTAGGGGTGGGGAGATTTAGGATTCAGGGTAGGGGTGTTTAAATTTAAATCGATTTAAATTAAACTGCTCATTCAATTCGATTCAAACTGAAAACCGATTAAAACAGCACTAATTTGAATTTGATTGGATTCTATTTTTTTACAACCCGTTTGATTGGATCGAATTTCGGATCTACTTTTCATAACCGATCTAATCTAATCCAAACCGCACAATGTGTTATAATATTATTATTTTATTATTATATTTACAATTATACTTATAACATATTCAATTTGTTATATATTTTTCTATTATTCATGTATTATTATTATTTAATAAATATTTTATGTTCAAAATGTTATTTATTTATTTATTTTAACTAACTTATGATTTTATTTCTATTGTTATGTTATCGTTTGCTTTTTAAGATATTATTAATATTTGTTATGTCATTGTTGATTATTTAAAATTTGATATTGAGATTTGTTATATGTATTTAATTTTTTTATTAAAAAAACCGCAAATCCAAACCGATTCAAACTGCTTGTAATCTGATCGGATCGGATCGGATCGGATTTTCAAAAAAATTTCATCCAATCCAAACCGCACCGCACATAAATTAAGCGTTCAGATCGGATGACTTTTTCCCTTAAAATCGAACCAAACCGCACTGCGAACACCCCTAATTCAAGGTTTAAAACATAGATGACCCATGAGACTTCAATAGAAATCGTTAGTCATGATTTTCGAATGCCTCCCAACCGTTGATCATTGATAAAAGATCGTGGTCATTAATTAAAGCAACGTTTCTCTTCAATTTCTCTCTTAATTATAACCGTTTTTTCATTCTCTCTCTCTATAAAAATTATAACGATTTTTTTAAGTGGATCAAACTTCATTAACCATTAATCATATTTTTTAATTGAAGTAAATTCTAACATCATAACAGCTTAACACAATTTTATCATAATATAGACAAATTATACCATCCCAACTTTCATATTAAAATTAATTTGCGACAAATTGTGACACCATTTTCGTTCATATTTTTGAACCGTATTTTATCTTGAAGCCCATTATTTCGAATGGAGTCAAATCATCATCATTTTATTATTGTACTAGAAGACAAATGAGTTAGGAAAAGTTGAGTTTGGCACACACATAGGTTTTTGATTCACATAGGAGCGGCTTTACTTGGTATTGTATATCACTATAGCTAGGATGCTTGTCTATATTTAGATCTCAGAAGAAGATTGTGGGGCATTGATACATTGAATCTATAAACTAATTTTACTTGTTAGTTGGCGTTATTGTTTCGTCTTTATCTCTCATGTGCATGTGCATATAAACTTTTAAAAATATGAAAAGCACACAATTCAGTCTGTTATGAATGTTATCCTAACATTATGATTAAACTACAGCACCATAAGTAACACTTTAATATTGTACATATCATTTTTATATTTTTTTAGAGTATATAAAAAAAAAGTTCTGGAATTATTAAGTTGTTAACAAAATTACTTTCTAAATTTGTTAAGACAATTTTTTTTTTAAATTTGACAAAAATATTCAACCATTAAATATATATTCACAAAAAAAATTAAAAAAATTGATATAATATTTACAAACATGCTTAGAAAAATTAAATATTTTTACCTATAAAACTTAATGATTTTATAAATAGATATTTTTTATGATTCTTTTGTAAATAGCCAAAAATAATTTTAAAAAATAAAAAGAAAATTTAGAGGTCGAACCTTGTTTTTTTTTCATACAATTATTCAAATATTTTCACAAAAATTTAGATAAAATGTATAAATAGTTTGTGAAATATAAAAATCATATGTTATTTATAAAAATGTAATCTTTTATTATTCTTATCGTATTTTAAAATATTTTGTTGGCATATTTATCTTTATTAACAAATTTTAAAAAGTACTTCTGTCAATAATTGTATAATTTGAAGATATTTTTTGTAGTTTACTTTTTTATTAATGTGTATTGTGCTTAAGTTTAATTAGTTCTTGACCCTGTAAGTTCTTTTGTTAATGTTTGTTTTAAGCTCATTTATTTGATTTTATTATTAGAAATTCAAATAATAATTATTCTATTTAACCTATAAAAAATTCGGCAATTGATTCCTTTTTTCGGAATTTTTATTGACCCTCCAAAAATGTTTAAAGTTTATTTTTTATAGGTCATCTAAATTGATTTTTATTGAACATCTGCTTATGAATATTGTCTATTTTGACACAAGAAAAATAATATAAAAATTTTAAATTATACTTATTATTTGTTAATCATTAAAACTTAATCTTTGTTATGGAACTAACATATATTAACAGTAAGGAGTGTTTGCCATGACTTGAGAAATTAGGCTCATTATGTTTGTGAAACAGGTTGCTATAGGTCTTGGAAGGCCTCTTGAAGTTTTTTTTTTTTTTTTTTTTGTCCACGACATCCCCCAACCCGACAGGTCAAGAACTAATCCGTCGCAGATCTGAGCTTTATTTAAGGGTCTGCCGCTGGCCAATGAGATGCTATATGCACATGGTGGGATTCAAACCCCCGACACTTGTTTAAGTGGATGAGTGAGATGACGAATCGACCAACCCAAATTGGTTAAGCCTCTTGAAGTATTTAAATTGATGAGAGTTGTTATATTCATCAGAATACAATAGATTTTTGTAATTTGATGGATGAATTAATATGTATGCTTACTTTTAGTTGTGATACTACCATTTGGTTGATTATTGTTGAAGAGTTGTTAGTTATGTGGTTGGGAGGAAGCTAGACAATTTATAGTTTAGAATTTGTGTTTATGGTTCTTAACCAATAGTTTTGTTGATTGGAATAATCTAATTTATAGTAAATTATTTTCAGATTGTTGTTTATGACCATAGCTATTTAACTTGAGAGTTGTTTTCAAAATGTTTTCTTAAATAATTAAAACATAATCAATATTTACTATATATGGGAAAATGTTACAATTTTTGTAGTGAATTTTTATCGATTATGGTAGGGTTTTGTCTATATCAAAACAAATTAAATATTTAAATTTGATATTCCTATAAGTTCATGAAGTGATTTCGCACTTTGAATTTTGAAGTCATAATGTGTTATCATATATTGAATTTTAATTATTAATATATATAATAAAACATTTGGATTGATAAAACATTGAATTTCGCACTTTGATTTATTATATTTAATTCAACTTTAGTTGAATCTCACCTGAATTTTTAAACATTTAAACTTCTAACTTCATCATTTGGATTGCCAAGCAATTTGGTCTTCAAAAACTTTATGTTAGGAAAAGAATTTTCTCCAAACAGTTTAGAAATCATGTTCATTAACGCCAATATATATTTGCATCAATCTCTCTCTTTCACTTTAGGAGCCAATCATAAGTCGTTGATGTTAAATTACGTGCAAATTTTCTATCTTGATTTAATGATAGTTAGAATATTATTTTTTTATTGAATAAACTATTAAAATTTCCTCTACTTTTTTAATTTGGATCCTCTAAATTTTAAATTTTTTATTTTAGATGATAAAATGAGATTTCTCATAAAGTGAGATCTCTTACCATTAAAAGTTTTCTCTCTCATATTTTCTCTTGGTCCTACCTATGAAATAAATGGTGATAGATCACACTTTACCCTTTAAAATAAAATTCAAAATTTAGAGGATCCAAATCTCTAATTTTTTAAAATATCAACAAAAATAACTCCAAATTTTGTATTTAGCAAATCATGTATGTATATAATAAGATAAGCCTCAATACAATCCCTGAAGTTGTACTCGAGTCTCATAGTAGTCCCTGAAATTAAAAATTCCTCAAATTAAAGTCATCACCGAACTTGCACTCCGGGACTCAAAGTTGTCCTTCCGACAATTTCTAGACACCTGGCGTAACCGGAAAGCTGAGCTAGCAGCCTTCGTGACACGTGGGCCTTACAACGGCTAGCTGATGTGGCAGAGTAAACTCTCCCATATCAATTTGGTCCCTCAGTTGAAGTTAAAACCCTAATCCCCAAATTAAAAGGCCACAGTGCTCACTCTGTTCTCTTCTCCTCGGTTCTGTGTTCTTATCTTCTCCATCTTTGAAGCCCGACAGTTATGGCAAGCACGAGTTATGGCATAATTACATAGATATCACACAATTGTGGCATAGGATTTACCCAATTGTTATGAAACTAGGCAGTGTATATTGGATAGAAATAGTGCCACGATACAAAAATTATGTAATTATGTAGCAGAATAACTTCGATGAACAAAACTGAAAATCATTCGAATAATTTATTTATTTTTCCACTGTAACTCTTAAAAGGGTGCCTAATGATGTTAGTATATGGCATTGTGTTAAATATAGATCTTGAGGAAACCATGCTTTTCACAGAATATAGAATGTAAAGCCTTTCAATGGAGCAAAGTTAGCTTTTGTATCTTCAATAGCTATCTGCCTATATATCTTCATTTCCAGAATGAAAAAGTGCCATTTACAACTATATGTAATCATACCTAGTCAGAGCCATCCAACAAGACCCAATGCTAATGTACTCAATTGCTTCTAACTGGTATTAGAAATTGATGAATGTCTGTGGATATAAATATCAGCTACATGAATGAAACCCTCTGCTTTAGAACAAATAGTAGCTCAAAGGGAGAACAATATAATCTTATGATGACCAAAACAAAGAGCATGAGAAGCACTAGAAGTATGGAAATATAACGCATCACCTTAGATATTCACTTACACACAGTTACTCCATATTTGTGCACTATTCAACAGTAACTACCCTATGATAGTTACTCAGTTTCAGATCAACTCCAGTCTCGCTGGGAAATGGTCACAGCAAATTTATACCTTTTTTGCACTACCTTACATAAATAAACATCTACACTCAACGGAACCAGAAAAACAATTCCAAATATGCCATAGGAATAGTTTACATATTAACACACAAAAGGTAACATGACTTTGTTTTTCTTGTTCATCAAGGATTCTTATACATCAACATCACATTAGAGATCACTAGCTAATCCTAACTTAAAAAATGTCTTAAATGCAATGTGGATGACAAAAAATGTGAGGATAACTAAGAAACAAAAATGATATCCATTGTAAGTAAATACAAGCTAAAGATTTCATCCATCTGGTGACCTTTAAGGATCCGATTTAACAGTTTGTATGATTTAAACAGAACTTAATAATACACAAATGGCTTGATCAGGACAACCCATCAAATTGCTCTTTCGAAGTAAAGGCATGAGAACATCAGTAAAATTCAGACAGCTTTCCACCAATAATTTTTTTCATTAAACAAATCTTCAAAACATAGCAACAAGTATGACCATCAATTTAATTAAAGAATCAGGTAAACTTCTACAATTAAGAAACAAAACCAGCACAAATCAATAGCAATCAGAATAAAAATGAGAAAAAGAAAAATTGATGAAAGTTTCAATGAGCTGCACTGCAGAAGATTGAGAAATAACATCAGGTATCATTTTCTGATTTGAATTTTTCCTTTTTTTCCCACCGTAACAAACTTAGTAACTGATCAAACCCTAGCACAGAGCTCAAAAAAGAGGCATTCATAGCCACATATTACATTCGAAAGAAACGGCCTGAACTTTGGTGAATGTTAAATTAACAACAACATCAAAACATAGAGAAAGCGGATATTTTTTTCATTTTCGGCTTACCTGTGTCAGAGAAACTATCCTTCCCAACTCTGTGTATGAAGGAGATCACAACAGCGATGCTCCAGGACCTGAGTTTTTGACTAAAATCGGTGCGGTTAATGCAATCGTACATGCGCCATTGGTGACTGTCTCGAAGAAGAAGAAACCTCACTCTCTGTTGTGTTTGTTTTGTGTTTTGAGAGGAGGGAGGAAGGAAGAAGGAGGAAGGAGGAAGGGAGAAGGAGGCTTTCAGCATGAAACGACGTCGTTTCATCTCATTTTGGCGCCACAGCCAAAACAGCGTCGTTTCAGTAAGGCCCACGTGTCACGAAGGTTGCCAGCTCAGCTTTCCGGTTGCGTCAGGTGTCCAGAAATTGTCGGAAGGACAATTTTGAGTCCCGAAGTGCAAGTTCGGAGATGACTTTGAAGAACTTTTAAGTTCAGGGACTACTATGAGACTCGAGTGCAACTTCAAGGACTACATTGAGACTTATCTCGTATATAATCTAAAATTTTGTAGGAATATTTCAATAACTATTTAAAAAGTACATAAAAATGACCAAAATTCAATCCTTAAAGTATTTTTGGCCATTAATAAAAGAAAATTGCAAAAGAAAATCTATTTAATGTAAAATACTAAATTTTCATGATAAAATCATCTTATTTATTCTAATTATACTCGTAAAAAAATTACATTAAAATTCAGAATTTCTTTATTAGCATATTTAAAAATTAGGATTAGTTTTAGTAGTTTATCCTTTTTTATTTTATTAAAATTTTAAAGGAGTTTGATATGATGAGATAATATAGCAACACTTTGTTTTTTTTTTGGTCAAGTAAATTAGACAACTTCTAATTCTAAGTACAAACATACACACCCATATACTCCTCATATGCTTACTAATTTTTTCTCCTTGATTGCAGTTGGTAGGAATTAAGTTCGAGACCTTTAAGATAGAAAGGAAGCAGAGCTAAAGCTCATTGGCAATATAGCAACCCTTGGTTTTTAAATTTTAAGTCAAATTGTGTTTCAAATCTAAGCAGTTCCATTTATTATCAATCCAAATGTCTATGACCCTCAGTTGAGCGTCCAAATATCCTTTTTTCTTTTTTTTTTTGGTTTTTGGTCAGGCCTTTTTTCTTTGCTTTTGTGTATACTGTTTTGGTTACTTGGTATCGACTTGTGCTCTGTAACATAACTTTTTTTTTGGTAGTTAGTTTGATAAGATTGTTTTCATTTTTGTTTTTGTGAAGAAGTTTTTGATGGCTAAAACAACGGGCTTCAATGGGCAGGATCAATAATAATTCCCAACCCACTGACGCATCACCTTACGTAACAAATACTGTGAAATAATAATCTGTTGTAGAATTTATGAATGTCTTAGATTGGGCCATTTTAAAAAAATCTAAGATAATAGATCCAATCCAACAAGATTCCAAATTTGCCGATTTGACTTATTCAAAGCACATATTTCATCTCAAAGGTCTTGGGTTCGAGTCCTACCAGCTGCAACCGAGAAGAAAAATTGGTAAGTATATGAGGAATGTGTGGGTGTGTATTGTGTACCTAGGATTGGGGGTTGTCCAATCCATTGGGGTACCTAGGATTGGGGGTTGTCCAATCCACCGACCAAAAAAAAAAAAAAAAGCACATATTTCATAACTCACTACCAATTCGATTTGTGCAACAAGCAATGCCTTGTTAACCCATTACCATAGTTGTCACAATCGAACCGGTAATCGAATTGGTCAGGTTATTGGGTTACTGAGTTACTAGTTCAACCAATGAATTACTGGTTGAACCGATTGACTCGGTACTATGTAAATAAAAAATAAAAATAGTCAAAAATTTAAAATTATAATTTAAAATATATATTTTTACTAATATTTTAAGAATATCAAGCTATTTTAAAATAATATGGACCAAAAATAATAAATATTTTATTATTTTTATTCTATCATAAATATTTTTATTTTATTTTTATATTAAAATAACTATTATTTTTAAATTTCAACAATTTATTAATTAGTTTATATCTATTATATTATTATATACTACAAGTATTTATTAAAAAATAATACTAATAGATATTATATAATTATAAAAAAAATAAATGAGTTTATAATTATTGTTAAATGAAAATATAATTAATTTAAGAATAAATAAATTTATAACTAAATTTAAAATAAATTAGATAGAAGTAAATTATTTGATAAAAAATATGTATATTTATTATAATTTGCATATATTTTAATGAAAATCATCAGAGTCTAATGGCTGTCAATAGGGACACTTCTCCAAAGGGGGAGGGGTTCGAACCTTATATGTAACATTTAGGGTTTAGGATAAATTGGACCGGTAAAAAATCTAATTTTTCGATTGAACCGACCGGTCCGATCCGATTTTGATAACACTGCCCACTACTTTAATTATTTATCTACAAGTCAGTAATTATTACAACGTGGAATAACTCTCCAGTATTAAGAGAATAATTATCCATTACCACAAGAAAAAACTATGCAATAAGAATTAAATCATCATTTTCTCATAAATATTTTATCAATTTCAAGTATTTTGTAATTCCAATTCACTTAAATCTATCTAAAACTCTTATTAATTTAGATATTGAAATCCTGTAACCTCTAACCATCATCTATATGAAACGTCAAATAACTTCACCATTCCAGGAACAAGTAAGAACATTCATCCAAAACCAAAAGAATTTGAATATCACATTTAAACCCATCTCACTTTGATCTCAAGTATTCCCACTAATGAGATACATACCACATAACAAAAGCTATGAAAGAGTATATGCCTTTACACAAATTATAATTATATTATAATGAATATATTATTCAGTGTTTTATAAAATGTCAATTATAATGACATACATATATTAGAGAATATTAATAATGATCTTTTACTCTTTTTTTTTTCTCTTTTTTATTTATTTATTTTACACACATTATTAGTACGAAGTTCTAATTGAATTAAAAAGAGAGTAAAGTATTGTTTTTGTCCTCAATGTTTATGGTAAGTTCTAAAGTTGTCCCTAACGTTTCAATCATTCTATTCAAGTCCCTAACGTTTTAAAACTGACTCAATGTTGTCTTGCCGTTAGGGATCCGTTAACAGAATTGACGGCGGGACAAAATTGAGACGATTTTGAAACGTTAGAAACTTAAATAGGACGAAAACGTTGGGGACAAAAATGATACATAGAAATAAATTTTAATTTTATTCTTCAATAATATCAAATTTTTACTATACATAATATTCAGTTATTTTTTAATCACATCTAAGTATATTGCACTTAATCATATTACTTTCATTTTAAATAAATTATTTTTTTTATAATTTTACTCTTAAATATTTTTAGTTATCATGAAATATTTGTAGAATAACTAGTATATAAACTTGCAAAAAAAGAAAAAGATAATATATATACAATAAAATATAAATTATACCTTTTGTCTCTAATGTATCAAAATTTTTTAAAATTATAAAAAAATAAATTTATTTAAAATGAAAGTAATGTGATTAAGTGTAATTTATTTAGATGTAATTAAAAAATAATTGAATATTATGTACAGTAAAAAATTAATATTATTGAAAGATAAAATTAAATTAAAATTTGTTTTTATGTATCATTTTTGTCCCTAACATTTTTGCCTTATTTAAGTCCTAACGTTTCAAAATCGTCTCAATTTTGTGCTGCTGTCAATTCTGTTAACGGATCACTAACAGTAGGACAACATTGAGTCAATTTTGAAATGTTAGGGACTTAAATAGGACGATTGAAACGTTAGGGACAACTTTGGGACTTACCACAAACGTTGGGAACAAAAATGATACTTTACTCTAAAAAAAAGATATAAGGTAATAAATTTTAATTATATAAAAAATGTTCTTACCTTAAATTTGCGGTTCTTCTCAATATGCGGAAGTTGAAATTCGTATTGACTAAATGGTCCCGAAAACACCATTAAAACAAGATTATGAGCCTTGAATTATTATAATGAGTATGTTCCGAAGATATTATTATAATATCAATTTCGCTAGGTAATCAACAGGAGGTATAGCCAACAGCAGATAAGATTGTATTGGGCTGCACTCCAAGATCCACTAAACATAAAAAAAACCATCCCAATGTAATTATCCATACTCTAATCCTAATTTCACTTTTACGTTTTACCTTTTCATGATCCTAATTTCACCGTAGCCCTCCACTCTTAACAACCCCCTGCCACACCGTCACCACCATCTTGCAATCTCGAGCTTCAGCACCGCCACCCTACTCGTGACGGAAAAGAAACATCTAAAATCGGAAAAAAATATTTAAAATTATTTTAAAAATTTCAAAATTCATTTTAAAGATTCAAAATTATTTTAAAAATTTCAAAACATTGAAAACTTAATAAAAAAAGAGATATTCGATAATTTTAAAATTTTAAAACCTAACAAAATAAGACATAAAAAATTTTGAAAAAAACATCTAAAACTATTAGAAAAACATCCAAACACAAAAAAATCCAAAGTATAGAAAAAAGAATCATTCAAAACTAGTAAAAAACATCTAAAATTTAGAAAAAAAATCCAAAATATAGGAAAAAGAATCATCCAAAACAAATAAAAAGAATCATTCAAAATCTAAAAAAAAATCCAAAACAAGTTAAAAGAATCATCTAAAATCAAGAAGAACTCGCGGTGGCATTTGGCATGATGTGCGCGAGACAGTGGCAATAGCACTGCGGGGAGATGGGGCGAGAGCAACAGCAGCAGCGCCACGAGGAGAGGGAGATGAGACAGTAGAAGGGGCGCTGCGGGAGATGTGCGCGAGACAATAACAGTGTCGCATCACTAATGAGGATTTTTGTAACACCCTAACTATCAAAGCTCACGCTTCCGGCTGCGGACTTTGATAGCTCGGACATTACGACGTCTCTTATATTATTTAATACTAAAATATGAGCCTGTTTAAAATTTTAAACCGCAATACCGCTCCAAAAATACTTTTGTTATGTAACGTACATCCATACATACAATACAAATTACAAAAACTCACAAAGAATATATATATATATATATATATATATATATATATATATATATAATATTACAAGCTTTAACCAATACAATTCCTAGCCCTCTTACAGAATATATAAAGATAAAGGTGAGGGTACAATAATTAATAACTATAGCAATACAAAGTATCACGACAACGACTAGATAGACTCTTCGTGACTTCAGCGTCCATATCCTGAAATGGGAAAGTTGTAGGGGGTGAGAATATCATCCTCGAAAGGGTTCTCACCGTAGGGTTGCAGAATTACTATAATAGGATACGCGAGATAAAATTGTTATAGTGATTGATAACTGCCTTATGTATCTTTTCAAAAACAACGGTTTATTATAAAAGAGAAATCTGAAACCTTTTCTGAAAGAGGCATTGTTCAATTCTTAAAAACTCAAAAGTCTTTCAAAAGGTTTACTTATGCTGAACCAAATTAGCCTTTCATACTTTTCAAACCAGAAACACTAACCAACATGGCCTTCGGCCCATCTCATGGTCAACCACGGCTCTAAGCCCAAACAGCCCAAACAACAACCAGTCACCACAGTCCAACAGAGTCTCAGTCGCAAACACAAATAGGAAAGTTCAAGAACAAACAAACAAGTACAGCACGTAGAACAATTAGCAGTTAATCACAAGTAATCACAAAGGCAAACCAAGTACAATATGCACACCCAAACAATGTCACATAGATGCATATGATGCATGCCTTTCCTAGTGGCTGATGATATCATCTGTCGGTTATATAGCCAACCCGACAAGTCCTGGTAGCTAACCATTAGACTGTCCCTCTGTTGTGCATCCCCAACTTGAGTTATTCTCGATCATCATCATGATCATAATCATAATTGGTGGACGAAATTGTGATTCATTCTTTTCTAACTCGAAACAATCCCCGGTAATGGCTCCAAAAACTTGCTGCTCAATATCACGGTGTCTAAAATTCAATTCACAACTCCGCACAACTAACTAGCAAGTGTACTGGGTCGTCCAAGTAATAAACCTTACGCGAGTAAGGGTCGATCCCACAGAGATTGTTGGTATGAAGCAAGCTATGGTTACCTTGTAAATCTCAGTTAGGCAGATTAAATGGTTATGGGTTTCAAAAATTAATAATAAATGGAAAATAAAAAGGGATAGAAATACTTATGTAATTCAAGAGTGGGAATTTCAGATAGGCATATGGAGATGCTGCACTCCTCTTGAAACTCTACTTCACTACTCACTCTTCCAATCATTCTTACTCCTTTCCATGGCAAGCTGTATGTAAGGCATCACTATCATCAATGGCTACTTTCAATCCTCTCGGGAAAATGGTCCTATGCGCTGTCACTGCACGGCTAATCGTCTGGAGGCATCACCCTTGCTGATAGCTACATCCCATCCTCTCAGTGAAAATGGTCCAAATGCTCTGTCACAGCACGGCTAATCATCTGTCGATTCTCAATCAGGTTGAAATAGAATCCATTGATTCTTTTGCGTTTGTCATCACGCCCAGCCTTCAGGAGTTTGAAGCTCGTCACAGTCATTCAATACCGGAATCCTACTCGGAATACCACAGACAAGGTTAGACTTTCCGAATTTCCAGGATCCTACTCGGAATACCACGGACAAGGTTAGACCTTCCGGATCCCCATGAATGCCGCCATCTATCTAGCTTATACCACGAAGATTCTGTTGAGAAATCTAAGAGATATGCGCCCGACCTAAGGTAGAACGGAAGTGGTTGTCAGTCACGCGCGTTCATGGGTGAGAATGATGATGAGTGTCACGGATCATCACATTCATCAAAGTTAAGTGTAGCGTATATCTTGGAATAAGAATAAAAGAGAATTGAATAGAAAGTAATAGTAATTGTATTAAAACTTGAGGTACAGCAGAGCTCCACACTCTTAATCTATGGTGTGTAGAAACTCCACTGTTGAAAATACATAAGTGAAAGGTTCAGGCATGGCCGAATGGCCAGCCCCCATGGTCTAAGGACCAGGCGTCCAGAGATGTCTAATACACTAGTAAAAATTTCTATTTATAATAAACTAGCTCCTAGGGTTTACATGAGTAAGTAATTAATGCATAAATTCACTTCCAGGGCCCACTTGGTGTATGCTTGGGCTGACCTTGATCTATCCACGAGCTGAGGCTTCTCTTGGAGTTGAACTCCAAGTTATGACGTGTTTTGGGCGTTCAACTCCGGATCATGACGTTTTTCTGGCGTTTAACTCCATACAGCAGCATGTACTTGGCGTTCAACGCCAAGTTACGTCGTCAATTTTCGAATAAAGTATGGACTATTATATATTGCTGGAAAGCCCTGGATGTCTACTTTCCAACGCCGTTGAGAGCGCGCCATTTGGAGTTCTGTAGCTCTAGAAAATCCATTTCGAGTGCAGGGAGGTCAGATTCCAACAGCATCAGCAGTCCTTTTGTCAGCCTTTTTTTCAGAGTTTTGCTCAAGTCCCTCAATTTCAGCCAGAAATTATCTGAAATTACAGAAAAACACACAAACTCATAGTAAAGTCCAGAAATGTGAATTTAACATAAAAACTAATGAAAACATCCCTAAAAGTAGCTTGAACTTACTAAAAACTACCTAAAAACAATGCCAAAAAGCGTATAAATTATCCGCTCATCAATAATCCATATCCAACACCCTCACTGGTGTATATTCATGTGGGCGAGCTCATTTGGAACTTTCACAGTGCCTGGACACACTTACGACATAGGGTCAGCAGAGTCTCTAGTCTCCACCTAGAGCACGTGGTGGCTAGCCACAGCTTTCTTCCAGGGAAACTCGTGTCTCCGATAGTAGAAGTGCAACAATCACAATATCAATAACTCAGCATATATGCATTCATTCTCAGCCATGAATCAACGTTCATCTCACCCATCCGGCTTAAGTTCATAATTTATAGTCAGCCATTTGGCTTATGACAGATTCTGCAATCAACCATAATTTATTATCATACACAGTCATTCCGGCTCATAACAAAATAGCACTTCCACCATTTAACATCATCAAATTCATAAAAATCATTATTCAAAGCCATAAATCACATTTTCTCAATTCACTTCGCTTTGAAATCAAATTTCAACGCTTTTCAACCTTGGCTTTAAAGTTCTCATTTCTCAAATCATCTCGGGCTCACAAGCCACTCTTAGTCAAGGTAAGTTTCCCCTTTTTAAAAACAAAGTCACCCTTGGCCTTCTCTTTTCAAAACTTCCAAAACCATGGCAAGTTAAAGACTTATTTTGAAATATTCAAAATCATCCATCCAACAACGGAATTTTATAACAAAAGTTCCTCGGCAGAGTCTCAAGTCTTTAGGGGAGAATAACATAATTCATTTCCTCAAATTCACTTATAATCATTAGAACCTTGGCTTCCTGATTTGAGTAATAAAATAGGATCTAAGCCAAATCGAGTCATGTAATCAATTACTCCTTTCAAAGCCGTTTCCTTCACTTAAACAAAACCAGCTTCAACCTCATGATAAGTTCTAAAAGCGTTTCAGACTGCTTAGAAATTGTTTTAGTCTTGCAAAAATTTCAGAATTCAAAGAATACTTAAAATTTTTCCCAAAACCTTTTAAAATGAAACTTGTCAATAGATGTTCAGGTTCTTTCAAAGTCACTAAAACCCCTCTAATTGAAACCCTCAAGTCAAATTCAAAGACATAACCTTTTTCACATCTAAAACAGCTTTAAAACATAAGTTTCATCTAAATAACTTTTCCCCAAAAGAGATACAATGTTTTTCTTAAGAAACAAGACTAAATCACAATTCCTCTTTAATAATTCATTTCAAAAGCATAAATCATCCCTTTTCTTGATAATTCAAATAAAATAGTAGAAGTCGTTAACTCATAATTTTTCCTAGACGACATTTCAATAAAGTCCCGGATTCTACCGAAATTTTTGCAGCACCTCCCCTAAAACTTAGACTTTGCCACCCGGTTCGGGTCCCAACTAAACCGTTCCACAATCCTTTTCAACAGTTCAAATCCAAAAATTAATTCAAGAGCAAGCTAAACCAAATAGTCACCTCATTTTCATATCTCAAGGAAACCGTTTTAAAATCAAATCATTATCAACCGATTAAATTCATTTCCAACACTTTAAAGAAATAGCTCAGCAATAATTCATTTATCAAAATCAAATCGATTAAAGCATACCAGGCTGAATCTAAAAGTATATTCTATTTTTCACATTATCGAGAAAATCAACTCAACTCGAATCTTTAAAAAGATCAACTTCAAAAACATTCCGTTTCATAAAGCCACACAACAATCTAGTCAAACAAGCATTCATAATCATTCAAGACAACCAAACAATACATAAAACTGATACAATCACCAAATGTACATTGTCTCATATCCATATATAATAATTCCAATGTATAAAGTATAGTTTTCAGAAAAAGCCACTACCTCAATACGCAAAACCATAGTCCAAACGCCTCATAAAGTTTTTTTCGTCTCAATCCGAAATCACCGGCAATCAAAACCCCGGCTCTGCTTGCTCTCTCAAAAGCAGAAACAGCTACAAGCGGCACAAGAAAATCGGATTCTAATTCCTAAAACCATTAACATCGCCAATACTTTATTACACGGAATAGAACACTAACGTAAGGCACTTGAAACAGAAATACTCACTGAAATAGCGAAATGAAACAACAGCGGGTTCTGAACCAGTTTGCAGTGGCCCTGGCAGCCACATCAAGCGACGGTGGCGACCGGACTCCGGCGATGAAGACCGAAACCCACATACAGAGACGATAAGGCTTCCGAAATCTTAAACGAATGGAAATCAAACTCAAAAACCCTTACCGGTAGAGTTTTCCGGCGACAGCAATGACGTTTTCCGGCGGCCAGGCATGGCGGCGCAGTTGATTTCTCCTCCAAGTGTGGCTATAACATAATCAGTTTCTTCTCCCTCCATTCACAATCCCAACGGAAGTCACAGTGGTGGTTCTGAGCAGCTCTGGTGGCAGAGGCTCCGGAACTCACAGAAGTCATTGAACAGTGCAGCTCCAATGGGGGCTTCTAGCAACGACGGCGGTCCAGGCAGCATCAACGACGATGATAGGGTCTATAGTGGCGGCGACAATAGCGGCTTCTGATCACAACACAACAACTTAGCACGGTGAGGGCCCTTTCTTCCTCTGCTCTGTGGGTGTTCCACGATATTGGCGACGGTAGCACCCAGCGAACCCTCCTCCTCCAGCAGCGACGCCGAAGATCAAAGATGGCGACGCAAGCTCAGGCCCCATGGATGGGACGATGGTGATGGCAGAACGACGCCTGGGCAGCGACGATCAGCGTGGCTCAATGACGGTCGATGGGGCCTACCGGATCTTCAGTGACGGCGACGAGGTGTTGCGGCCAAGCAACGCCTCCTTCTTCTCCCCTGCGCGCTCCCTTCACCCTGGGTCTTCCTTTTTTTATGCCCGATCTCTCTCTGTGATGGCACGGTTGGCAACGATGCAAGTGAGGGATCGACGGCGACCAGCTGGCGGCGACAGCACCCTTCCTGGCCGGGGCGCTCTTCTTCCACTCCTCCTCCCCTTCTCCGCAGTGGTTCACTGCTTTTGTCTTCTTCGTAGGTATGGGGAAAACTGTGTGTTGATGGATGAGGGTGATGCGGCGCTGAGGAGAGTGAGGGATGGTTAGGGTTTTTGGCAAAAAATTAGATTTAGGGGTATTTTCGTAGTTTCAAATAAAATTAGGGATAATATAATAATTAGAAATGAATTTTAATCCAACAATAATAATGTATAAAAATACTATTTGTTCATCAATTTCACAATTATTTTCAATAAAATGTTCAAATCCAAAAATTAGGAATAATATACTTAATTTTTCTATTTTTCAAAACAGCGATATTAATATTTTAAAATATTAATTATTTAGTCCAAATCATATAAAATTCTTATTATTTCCTAATTACCAACTTTATAATTTAAATATAGGAAATAATCCAATAATTATGAAATTAAGTAAAATTTTCACTTTAATTATCAAAAATTGATTTAATCATTCTCGATGAAATAATTTCTGAAAGTAAAATCTCAAATAACAAATATATTAAAAATCATCTCATAATAAGATTCTTCAAAAGTTCTGGGTCTTACAATTTTTCAGGCAGCGGTGCCGCAAGAGGGAGGGAGGCTAGACAACAACAGCGGTGTCGTGAGGGGAGGAAGGTGAGATAGCAGAAGCGGCACCGCAGGAGACGTGCGTGAGACAGTAGCAGTGTTGCGTCACTAACGAGGCTTCTTCGGGCAGCGGCAACGTGGATGACCGAGAGAAAAGGGCGCGCACTTCACATGAGAGCTCCGATCAGTGGCGACAACGCACTACCATGGCGGAGGAACGGACGACTGAGCAGCAGAGTAGTGACGCGATGAGAGAGAAATGTGACGTGTTGTGCGTTTGTGTTTATATAGGATTACGTTGACTAATCCTAATTATTTAAATTCAAAACCTAATTCTAATTAATTTAAAATCTTATTTTTAAAATTAATTCATTAGCATGTTGTTTATGTTGGCTAAAATGTGTGTTGTTCTCCTAGATTTTTTCTTATAATATTAATCCCTAAAAGTTTACATATAGTCTATTTAAATGGATAAAATATTCAATTACAAGTATGTTCTATTGTAGCAGTATTATCTGATCTTCCACATCTGAAAAGAATTTTCTTTGATTAAAAATTTTGCTTGGAAAAGTATGGTACAATAAAAATGAGTACCTTATTTTAAAAGATCATGCAAATTTTTAGAAGAGTCTAAAAAAAGTCATCATCATCTGAAAGAGGTGATTCTTTTGAATAATTAAAACGTTAACTCCTGCAGGATTACAAAAATTAATTTATTAATGGAGATAAAAATGGTGATATACAATTTTATTGGTGCATGGCGTATAATCCATAAATATGGATCTGTCAGTGACTTAAAAAATGCAAGTTACGTTTTTTGTGAAACAGAAAAAACAAAAACTGCAGCAACTATAAAACCCAACTTACTCTTGTCAGGAGAGCCATCCAGTGTACCAAATATGTCCCTCCTTTGTGTGTGTTTGGTATAATCTCCCAACATCTTCCATAATTTTAAGCTCACATCTTCCATAATTTCAAGCTCACCTAATCCGATTATTTTTTGACACAAGTAACTGTCAAAAAAATTCACAACTATGACGTATACGGAGGTTTTTTCACTAAAATAAAAAAATATCATTTTCCCAAACACGATTTTTAAACTTTAATTCTCCAAATACTTAAGACAATGACAACCATTATCAACGTCTCTAGAGTACATAGAAATACACAAGAGTACACAAACAACAAGCATAGCTTCTTCAATATCGCCAACACTAATGGCAACCATTATCATCATCTCCAAAAGTACATAGACACCTTATTGATTAAAATATTTTTTCTCATAAAAACGTAACCTGCGGTTCTAAGCTTTCTATAAAAGTTTCTGACACCTTAAAAAACATGCATTTTACGTCTTTAAAAAAACTCTGACACCCCAAAAAACACAGATTGGGTTTTGTTATTTAAAAAAAAAACGTGAAAACAATAACACGGAAGTTGCGTTTTATTATCTTGGTAAACAAAAAAAATAAAAAACGATAAAAAATGGTAAAACGCATGTTATGATTTATTCTGACATTATATCAATGAAATTTTTGTTCATCCATTTCATTGCAGTACACTATTATTGTTTTCATATAGAAAAAAAATAAACCGCAGGATTACGTATATTATTTGTTATGAACTAATGGATCCTCAAGATACCATTTAATAATAAAAAATTGCATCCTCGCAGGATCACGTAAAAATTACTGTTATGGATCACGATAATTCTTTAATTTGTCGGAAGCAGTTATAAGAACAATGATGTTACTTCTCACCGAGAAAAAAGAATAATAGTGTTACCATTTAACGTAACAAAAACATACATAATTAAAAGATAATCGTTGTCTAAAGTGAATGAGCTCTTGTAATTCAAAATCATAATTAATCCTCTAAAAAATTTGTGTATTCCATAAAAGAAATGTATTGAAAAATTATTCCATGAATTAAATAAATCTTATTATTTATATTACCTAAAATATATGAATAAATATTTTGAGATCTTATATTTTTAGAAATGAATATATACTTAAAGATAATTTTAATAAATGATTTATTACAAGTTATTATATGGATATTATTCTTCTTTGGATAAAATTGTGAATTTATTAAATCTAATTTTCAAAAGTAAATTAGTTTGCCTAATTATAAAACTCGTTCCTAGTATTTCAATTCCATAAGGAGAAGTGGCAATTGGCAAAGTATAAATATAAAATTGGTATTAATTAAAATAAATAGTTTGGTAATGTGATTAATATATTTTATTTTCTCATAATAATTTATTTTATGTTCAGGAATAATATAAATCTCAAAATTATTTATGAGATATTCATTTCTAATTATTTTTATGAATACTTAAGTTACCATTTAAACACACGAAGCTTATTATATGTTGTGTATATTATATATTATTATATATTTATTTAATATACCATCATTAAAATATATATAAATACTCATAGTTTTATTTTTTCATTATTTTTAAACAAGGTAAAAAATAGATGCCTTGTTTGGATTCCAAAAACAATATACGTATTATTTATTGTATACAATATACGTATTATTTATCGTTTTATATTATTTAAGTGTGTAAGACCAAAATTGAAAAGGGTTATTATGAGTTAATTTTAAATTTAATATTTTTATAGCTTTAATGTTAGAATTTTTTTTATTAAAGATAATTAAAGTAAGTTTTGATTAATTGAATTTGAAATAAATTAAGATCTCTATTCAATTTTATAATTATCGAGTTATTTTTTATATTTAAATTATAACGTTAGTAGTTATGAAATAATAAAAATTTTATATGATTTAATTTAAATAGTTGATATTTTTATAATTCAATACTTTAAGTTTTAGAAATAAAAAAAATTATTCTTATTATCTTGTAATTTTAATTAAAGTATTTGATTTTAAAGTAATTAGTATTTTGGTACAACAATAATATTTTAAAGTAATTTTAAAGATTTAATTAGAGTTTAAATTAATATCCTATGCCCCAATTTTATTCAAATTATCCTACTCTAATTAAACTCAAAAATCTCGAAATCAAACCCTATTTTTCATCTAACCCTAATCCTAATTTGGCCTAGTCCTAACCCTAGCTACCCAACCCCCCTCTCACACTCTTCCCCACTCACACACACGCACACCAGCAACAACACACACACAGTAGCAGTGAAACAGAAAACAAAGAAAGAAAGGGAAGGGGAAAGCAGAATCAGGGAAGGGGAGAAGAGAGGGAGATCTGAGAGACGAAAGATTCAGAGAGGATGGAGACGCCGTCATCCTTGTCACCGTTTGTGGAGCCGCGAGGAGTGTCGCTGTCGAAGCCACGCCGTTCGTCCCTGCCCAGTCGCCGTTCTGCCGTCCATCAACCACGTTCTGTCGCCTAAGAAGAACCATGAAGATGAGAGAGAGCTCGTGTGCGAAAGGTAGCGTCGCTGTGCCTCCGTCACGCCTCTATCACCGTCGAACTGCTTTGCTGTTGCTAGCTCTGTCACGACTGATCTGCCGCCGCCACTGTTAGAGTTTGTCACCGCCACTTTTGCCAATGCCGGCGAGCACGAAGAGAGAGAGAGAGAGAGATAGGAGTTTGCATAGCAGAGAGAACGTGATAGGGGAGCCCTTGTTAAAGCTAGTCACTGCCGCTGAGATGCCATCGCTGCTGCCTCCATTTTTGCCACAGATGCCTTTCGGTGCTGCCACTAGAAGGTCGTCAGAATTAGTTAGAGCTGCCGTTCTGATTCTGCTCTGTTTCGGTTGATGTCATCGTCGCCGTTCTGGTCGCCAAAGAACTATCCTTGGAACCGCCACTGTCCTGGTGAGGTTTATCCTTATTTCTATTATTCTGTTGCCACTATGAAGGTTGTTGTTAAAGTATTTATGTTGAATAAACCTGTTACTGTGAATTACTCCGCTGCCGCCGCCATTGGAGGTAGGTGTCGTTGGTTGTGTTCGAAAGAATGAAGCTGTTGCGTTGCTGGTTGCGGCTCAGCCAATCGTCACGTCCCAACCGCGCCTTCAATTCAGTTTCTGCAAAATTTGAAAGTTGAGGTAGGGGCCTTTTTAGAAAACTACACTTTACGAATTGAAATTATTATATATGGATATTTATGTGAGAAAATGTATCTTTGAGTGATTATATAAGTCTTATGTATTGTTGGTTGTCTTGGATGAGTATGAATGCTTGTTTGGCTGGGTTATTGTTCGGTTTTGTGAAACGAATTGTTCTTGAAATGCTTTTTTAAAACTATTTTGTAAAAGATTTGAGTTTGAATTGGTGCTCTTGAAATCTGATAATGATGCACTTTTGGAAAAAACTTGAGTTTGAACTGATTTGATTTGGAACCCGATAAAGAGGGTTGCAGAATGGTTTGGTTGGGACTCAGAAAGGGTGACAGAATCCATGTTTTAGGTGAGGTGCTGCCGAAATTTCTGTGAAAATCCAAGAATTCTATTCGAAATGTCATTTGGAGAGTCATGAGTCTAAGACTTGTACTATTTTACTTGAACTATTTACAAAGGTGATGAATTGTGTTTCGAAATGAATTATTGAAAAGAGAACTATGATTCAGCTTTGTTTCTTAAGAAAAGTATTTTTACTTTTGGATACAAGACATTTAGAAGAAGCTTGTGTCGTAAGCTGTTTTAAAGGTGAAAAGGGTTTATGTCTTTGAAATTAGCTTGAGGAGTTCAATTGGAGGAGTTTCAGTGGTTTTGAAAGAATCTGAATCTTGATTGATAAACCTTATTTTTATGACATTTCGGGAAAAGTTGAAAGTATCCTTTAAATTTCTGGTTTAGAAAACTAAAATGATTTCCGAGTCGGTAGAAACGTTTCAGATTTTTAACATGGGGTTGAAATTGGTTTTAGTTTAAGTAGGAGAAAGGATTTTTAAAATGTGGTTGGAGTAATTGATTTTTAGCATGAGGATTTTTAAAAGGGACTCCTCAACCTTCTACCCAATTTTTTGATGCAATAAGAGAGAGACTCCTCAACCTTAATTGTCCGCACTATAGTTTCATCACGAAACCAGAAAAGGGGTTTTTAAACCTCTAAATCATTCTATACTACGACTACAATAGCTAATGAGGTATTTATAACCTCTTATTAGGTTAAAACAAAGAAAACCCTAAAGCCCATAAACATAAGGCCCAATCTAGTAATTAAATAAACAAAATCAAAATATATCAAATTAAATTAAAACATTCTAAAAATATAAACTAATATCTTCTAAATAACACTTAAACTCTTCATATCATGAACATTTGAAGCACGTATCATTCTCCTCCTCTTCAAAAAAGATTCGTCCTTGAATCTTGTAGGTGAAAAAAATAGTATATAAAAAGGACAATAATTACAAGGAAGATAATTTCTTTTTTTTTTGTTTTTTTTTGCACCGTATGCTTTTTTATTTTTTTAAACAATAAAATCAACAATAATGACAAAACAATAATGAAATACAAACGGAAAATAAGAACACAAGAACTTAAAGAAAGATGTGACAGACACTGGACTCTCTTTTTTTATGATAAAAGAAGAACAGATATAGATTAATAAGAATTAATCTAATACCTGAGCTCTGATACAAAATGATAAAAAAAATAAAAGATAAACAAAAAGATAAGGATTCAAGCTGAATAAAAAAGACATATTGAAATTGAAATAAAAACAGAAAGGATAGATTGAAATTGAGTACAAAGAGAATAACTCTACTTTCTACCCAATTTCTTGACACAACAAGAAAGGGACTCATCAACCTAACTTGTCAATGCCATAGTTTGGAAATTGAATCGAAGGGACTCCTCAACCTTCTACCCAATTCCCCGATGCAACAAGAGAGGGACTCCTCAACCTCAATTGTCCACACCATAGTTTCATCACAACACCAAAAAAGGGGTTTTAAAACCTCTAAATCATTCTATACTACGATTACAATAGCTAATGAGGTATTTATAACCTCTTATTAGGTTAAAATAAAGAAAACTCTAAAGCCCATAAACATAAGGCCCAATCTAGTAATTAAATAAACAAAATCAAAATATATCAAATTAAATTAAAACATTCTAAAAATATAAACTAATATCTTCTAAATAACACTTGAACTCTTCATATCACGAATATTTGAAGCACGTATCAGTATGGTTTAAATTCTATTCTTATTCTTATTTATTCAAATCAAGAAAATTAAAGTTTTACATATTTTTAAATGAATTTGAGCAAATGAGTTATGTTATTCTCCCCTAAAGTCTTGAGACTCTGCCGTGGAACTTTTGTTACCAAATCCATTTTAGAATGAATGATTTTGAATCTCTCGAAAAAAGGCTTTTGATTTGGTGTAGTTCCTGAAATGGTTGGAAAGATGTTGTGGAGAGTGGCCTTATTTTAAAAAGGAAAATTTATTTTTGAGGAAAAGTGGCTTATGGGCCTGAAATTATTTGAGAAGTGAGAATTTTAAAGCCAAGGCTGGAAAGAATTGATTTTTTATTTCAAAGTAAAGTGAATTGAGAAAAAGTGATTTATGGCTTGAATGATGATTTTATGAGTTTGATGATGTTGGATGGTGGAAGTGCTATTATGTTATGAGCCGGAATGGCTGTATATGATAATGAATTATGGCTGATTGTGAAATATGTTATGAGCCAGATGGATGAGTATGAATAATGGATGATTATTGAGTTGATAAAGTTATTGTTGCACTTTCAATTATCTAAGATACGAGTTTTCCTAGGTAAAAGCAGTGGCTAGCCACCACGTGCTCCAGGTTGAGACTCGATACTCTGGTGACCTTATGTCGTAAGTATGGTCGGACACTGTGAAAGTTCTGGATGAGCTCACCCCTATGAATAAACACCAGTATGGGTGTTGTATAATTATGATTATGATTGTTAATAACTCGAGTTGGGGATGCACGACAGAGGGACAGTCCAAGCCTTTATAACCGACAAATAAGACTCATCAGCCACTAGGACAGGCATTCATCATATGCATCTATGTGACATTGTTTAGGTGTGCATATTGTACTTGGTTTGTCTATGTGATTAATTGTGTTTAATTGCTAATTGCCCTACTTGAAGTAACTGCTTAATTGTGCTTGAACCTTTTACTTGTGTTTGTGACTGAAAAGTTGGTTGTATTGTGATGGATTGGCTGCTGTTTGGATTGCTTGGGTTTAGGGCCGTGGTTGATTATGAGATGGGCCAAAGGTTGTGTTTGGTTTTGTGTTTTTGGTTTGGAAAAGTTTGGAAAAACTAAACTGGTTCAGCATAGGCTTAATGAACCTATGCTTGGAATAGCTTGGTCATTCATACTGTATAAGAAAGACTTTCAATAAGGCTTTTAATTTATTTTATTGAGGAATTAACAGTTTTCTCTTTCAGAAAGGATTTTGGATTTTGATATTAAACATTTGGTTTTGAAAAGATGCATAAGACAGTTATTAATCACTGTAATGGTTTTATCTTCATGTATCCTATTATAGTAATTCTGCAACCCTATAGTGAGAACCCTTTCGAGGACGATGTTCTCACTCCCCTACATGTGTTTACTTTTCAAGATATGGACGAGGAAGTCACGAAGAGTCTATTCTATTTTCCGTTTATATGATATATTGTATTGTTTTAGATATTATGTTTTCCCTCACCTTTATCTTTATACATTCTATAAGAGGGATAGGAATTGTATTTATTAATGCTTCTAAAAATTATATATATATATATATATATATATATATGTATGTATGTATCCTTTGCAAATTGTGATATTAGTATGGATGTATGTTTTGAAAAATTCCGTGTAAGTTTTAAACAGGCTCATATTTATGTATTAAATACTCTGAGAGTCGTCGTAACACCAGAGCTATCACAGTCGCGCAGCCGGAAGCGTAAGCTTTAATAGTTAGGTGTTACAAAGTGTATAGTATTGTACAAATTACAATATTGATCTAATATACAATACTGCTGTGTGTATAATTTTATTTCTTGTTTTTCATCATTTTACATTACAAGAAAAACACCTATTTAACCACATTTTTTTAAACTATATTTAAAAAGCATAGTCTATTCATAGAATAGGGTATACTTTTTTCCGTGTTACACCCTTTTTATGAGAGAATAAGAAACATAATTGTGGCATCATTTAAAAAGTGTAGCCTTAAATACAATAAAAATTACTTATAAAGCGTAGTCTTATATTGATATCTATAAGTACACTTTTCGTACCAAAAATAGCGCTTTTAAAAAGTAACATATTCTTTATGTTTTGGCACTTCAAAATTGTTTACTAATATATTCATGTATACTTAATGAATTTTGTTTTAGATTTTGCTACATAAACAATAACTTTTGTAAACAATGAGTTCTAGAATTAACCCAAAAAATAAAAAAACACTCCACCCCCCAAATTATCTCCTAAACATTAACATTAGATAACCATCTGTACATCTAATGAATTGAACATCTAGTCATTGTTAACTGTGCATGAGTAAATCGAATCAAAGAAAATAACTATCCAATTAAAAATAATCAACATAATCATCTGCATACCTATTAAATTGAACATCTGACCTATCTATTATTGACATTGTTTAGTATTATCGTAATCTACTTATACTTTTTTTCTTTTGTTTTTCTTTTCAGAAATCGTCCTCCTTCAGAAACCCGTGCCCTGCTCCTCCTCTTTCAGAAAGCTTCATGCCGTTTTCACACCACCACCACTCACTGTCGCCCTTCTCCTTCGTCTTCACCTTTGGTCACCCCCACTCACCGTCGCTCAACACTCACCACGCCGCTCTTCATCTTGTTCACCTTCGCTCACCACTCACTGTCACCGCTCCTCAACTTTTTTACTGTCGCTCACCACTCACCGAGACATTGAAGTTCTTTTCTCTCTCTCTTTAAAAGAAAAACCCTAGCCGCTGCTCTCTTCTTCAAACCTGGTCCACCCGCCATCCCTACTCCTACTACTCCAGTGTTGTCGCAGCACGTCTTTATCGTCACGTTGTGTCGCCTCTGTCCCATGGCCGTTGTCTATTCCAGTTCTGTCGCATGTGCTCCACTGCTCCCTCTCCCTCATCTCGATTTGAGTTCTGGCCCTCATCTGAGTTTGAATTCCGTCTGTTATTTTTTTCTTGTTTTTATTGTGTTATTGTGATTTAATTGTTGGTGTTGTTGCTGTGTAACTTATAATGTTCCTGTTGGTGTTGTGAATCTGAATAACAGAGAGTGATGACATATTGATTCTAAATATGAATAGTATTGATTAAGAGAAAAGTAATAATTAGAGGACATGTACTGAAAAATTTATGTTAAATCTGAATATTATTAATTCTTTCTTCCTTTGTTAGAGTCTATTTCAATAGCAAATAATGCATGCTGGGATATTAGAGAACTTGCAGTTAAGGTATGTTAATATTATGTGCTACACTCTGATTAAATTTTGTAGAACTGTATTGAGGCTGAAATCTAATTGGCTTAGTCAGAGTTATGTGCATAATGTAGTTTTAAACTGTTTGTTTCAAAAGCCAATTAGGACAAATGGCTCTACTCTTTGTGATTGGTATTTGACTGTTATCTTTTAAATTTTCACTTATGTATTTTTGTCTTATGAAATTTTATAACAATATCATTGTTTTAGTTCTGATAAGTTTCAATTTATTTATATATTTAATTTGCATCTTTTATATGGTTGGAATTTTCTAAGTCCTGTCAGAGTTCTATGCATTCACTAAATTTTCTATGATATGCGACAAATTTCAGAAAACATGTTATTTATCTAAACTGACCAAGAGTTGAATGGCACTCTTGTTAGACATTCGACTTTGGATATCTTTGAGGAAATCATTATTGCTCCAATTCCTTATTTTGGAATAGATTCCTGTAGTTGTACTTTGGCCTTCCAGTTGATTTTTTTCTTTGCAGATTTCTATCTTGAGGGTAAAACTTTAATGTGACATTTCTTCGTGAACAAGAATTTGATGTATTAAGTATTAATTGGAAAGAAGAGACAAAGCTATGCAAGGTTTACTACAGATTTGGTTCTTGGCTGAATAAGTTATAACTATCTTTTCCTTGTTTATCCATGTATATACATTGTGGTTCATTCATATTTAAAGAAGTAAATAAGAAGCCGAATGTTTAGAATCAAAATCCTATCTGAGACATATTTCAGCTTAATCATCCAAGCAAAATTTAGTCCTTTGCGCATAGAAGAACTCTTAACAAAGAAAGTGGAAGAAGAAAAAAAGGGACAGTAGCTACAATCGTAATATTTGTTCTAACCTTAAAAATTGTCTCAGAACTTCTGGTGTGGCTATTGCTAACACATGGCTTCTAAAATACGTAGGTAACCAGCAATGAGACCAGTCTGATGGCTTTATGTCGTAGAGTGTATACCCATGCTCATGATTATCGCATCAATTCTATTTCAAATAACAAGTAATTTAGGTTTTGTTCGTATTTTTTGTCATTATATTTCTCCTCATGTAGTCTTGTTTTAAAGATGACATTCCTTCTGATCTATTGTTTAATTTTGTTATTATTGCCTTGTGTATTCCTAAAATTTGATGAAATTTGGATAATGGTATTTTTTTTCTTCTCGTGACAGTGAAACTTTCATATCGGCTGATGATTTGCGAATAAGCCTTTGGAACCTCGAAATTAGTAATCAAAGTTTCAATATTATTGATGTAAAGCCTGCAAATATAGAGGATCTGACTGGTAAGCTTTCACTGCTATATTTTTATGCCATTGTGAAATTATTTGTAGTGGTAACTTGGTATGCTTTACCTAGTTAAAGGAGTAATAACTTGAGTTGTAGTTATTTGATAAGTGTTCATTTTGTGTGTGCAAACTTAGCTAATCTAGATCACGGATATGAACAACACTATAGCAGTAAGATAAGGTAGAAAATAGGTGAATGAAAGGTTCTGTATAATTTTTTGGTATAGAGGTTTGATGCCTGTGAATGCTGTCAACAATGCTTGTGAGAGATATTGGCATTTGGGATTTGATGAGTTATAAGTTATTCTTTTATTGATGGGATGATTTTTTTGTTGTTTCCTGTCAAAGTTGCTGCGGCTTTATAAGTTAAAAAAGGATTCACTTGCTTGCCGAAATTGATTGCAAATTTTAGTTATCTTTTGTGGTTACCACATTTTAAAGAAGTAGCACAAAGAGAAAGTGACAACTTTGAAGAATGAACTTGGAGACATGAAGGCCAACCAGCAGCAACAAGAGGAAGAGATTCATGGATTGCAGAATATGGTTTAGTTATTAGAAGATACTTATGTAGGATATAATATTTTAGTTTTTCGTAGAGTATTAGTAGTAAATTCTAAGTGGTCTCATGCTTATTTTGATATGACTATGCTTAATTTAGTGTGAGATGTATGAATATTCAAAATTAACTTCATTTCAATACTTTTGGTTCATTATAAATATATTTTGTTTACAGATAATTTTTATTATTTAAGGAAATTATTTAATATAATTATGTATTTATTTTTATTTTATAATATTTACTTCATTTAATTAAAAATGCAAAATTATATATGTAATCATATTACTAAATATTATGTTGTACAAAAAATTATTAGAATATATATATATATATATATATATATATATACAGAAAATTAAAAAACAAAACAATGAGGGACCTAAGGCTACACTTATATAGAGTAGCTATCGGTATACTATTTGTTATATTTATAAAGTGATGCAGTAGCCTAGAAAAGTATAGCCTATTCTTTTGAATTCTGGTAACCATTAGTGTTGAAAAACGTAGCCTTTGGTCCTAAATAGCGTCACTTAAAAAGCGCACCCTATTCTCAAAGGCCAGAAGCGTAGCCTTTGATATAGAAAAGCGTAGCCTTTTAGAATAAGCAACACTGGTATAGGCATCTCCCAGAAAAGCATATCCGAAGTCTAAAAGGTGTAGCCTTTGCCTAAAGCATAATTTTTTTTTTCACTTTTGGCTACACTTTTCAAGTGTACCTGAATATGTGTTGTTCTTGTAGTGTTATCTCCCATACATAAATTTGCAACATATTATAACTTCTATTTACATGTATAACAAGCTATTTTATATGTAATAACCTAGTTTTTAGAGAAAGGAGGTATTTTTCTAAAGAAATAATTTTTTTTCGAAAGTTTAGTGAAGTAGGCACCTCTACTGCACAAGTACTACATCATTAAATACCTCTACTGCATCATCATGCACCTCACCACATCATCAATTATCAAACTAGTGAAAAACTGCATTTTAGAGCCGGCTTCGCCTGGAAATTTCGAAAATTCGAATGACATGGTTAGATTCTGTTTAACGAGCCAATTTCTAATATGCAGAAAAATAAATAATAATTTTTTATAATATTATTTTAACCTATCCAAAATCTACTAGCACAATATATTGCCGCCACTCGCCGATGAACTTAACTATGCTAATGTATTATCATAGATCTTTTATCTCCAAGATAATCATGTTACTACTTACTAGTATCATTTATACTAGTAGCTCATATATTTATCTCTAGAAATGTAATTACTAATGATCTAATACACCTAACTTTAGTAATTATCTCCCGAATAATATTTTATTATTAATTTTTGGATGAATCACCTTATAACTCCCATGGTCCACAAGTTTTCAGCCACATATTTCTTCTTATTTATCTCTAGGAGTGTAATTACTTGTGTTTTAATACAACTTTAGTCATTATATCCTAAAAAATATTTTAACTTAATTTCTTGGTGACTAAGCTCCAAAAGCCATAACCCCCTCCCCCAAAGTGACACCACCAGCTTCATTTCTCCTTCTTCCTTGGTCTAGAACTCTTGAGAAAATATCTAGAAACTCTATGGATCCTCTAAGCTTCAAGGTTCGATTCTTGAGCTCTAAAACTCCTACAAAAAATCTAAATCGATTAAAGTGTTCTTCTCATCTTTCTCTTCACTGTCACCAGATTTTATAAGGTATGATGAAGTATTTTGGTTGTTCTTCTTCCTTGAAGTTTTGGCCATGAGAAACCATGGAAAAACTTGATGTTATTGTTGTTCTTTCTCAGGAAATCATATCTAGAAGTCTTATGGAGCAAAAAACAATCAATTTCAGTTTGAGAAAGATGAGTAAATTCTTCTTGAATTCTTGATGAAGGTTCAGCCTTCATGGTATTTTTGAATTAAAAGTTGTTTTTGATTGAAAACTAGGAAGAAAGTGAGCTAGAAATCACCTAGAGAAACCGATTTTTAGAGCTGTTTTAAAGAGGTAAAGTTTGATAAATTAATCATAAATTAATTATGTTCTTGATGTTGGATTATTATATGATTGTTTGATACTTGAAATTGAGTGGTTATGTGATGTTTTAATGATGTTTTTATATGAGAAACAAGCCTACAAATCATTGGATTCATGAAGCTCCATGGCTACTGGAAAACCATGCTTCATGGAGCTCATTTCAAGTTTGTTTAATGTGTTTTTGATGAAGGTTTGGTGGATGGAGTTGGTGTTAAGAAAATGACAAAAATTGGTTACCGAAAAGCATGAAAATGTATTAAGAATCAAGGTGAAAATGATGAAGAATCATAGTTACAAATTCGGTTTTTAATTAAGAAAGAACAACAACTTGATTTATTTTAGGGATACAATAGTAAATAAATAAAAGATTGAAGTTAAAATAGTAATTTCCAAAGCATAGGGATATTTTGGATATTAAGTAAAAATTTAGGGAAAAAATAAAAATTCATAAAAATATATAGGAATATTTTGGTCATTATAAAAAAATATAGGGGTATTTTGATCATTATTTAAAAATGTTAGGACAAAAATATAAATATAAAAAAATTAGGATTAAAATATAAGTAGATAAAAATTCTAGGATCAAACTGCAATTTATAAAAGTTTAAAGATAAAATAATATTAAATGAGTTTTAGTAATAAAATATTATATAATATTATTTTATTGATAATATTAAAATAATAATAATAATAATAATAATAATAATAATATAATAATAGAGAGACAAAATAATATTTTTTTAAAAGTTTTAGAAAGACCGTTTGAAACCCATAATTTAAAGGTTCTCTTCATAAAAAACCAAAAGTGAGATAAGAGAAGAGTATAAAAATTAATTAAGACACTAAAAGAGAACAAAGAAAAGGACAAAGTTATCTAATAAATATATATAAAAAAAGAGAATGAGAATTGGTAACTGAAAGGAGTGGATAAGGAAGATAAAAAGAGAAAGAAACTGAAAAAGGTTTACAAAAGGGAAAATTTAAAAGGTATTGTGGGAATGCCTACAACTGAAAACTGTTTTTTATGGGTACGCATATTAAAGTCAATTGATGTGGTTACGGCCATTTGACTTAAAGTTAACTGATGAGGCTTCGACCATACGATTGGTATGCAAGTAATGCAATGGGAAAGCCATATTTAGGATTTGTTCCTAGGTAATATTGGGTTTCAGCCTTGCAGGTAGTCAACCAGCACATGAGTTCGTGGCCTCCATAGGATAGACATGTATCATCCTTGTTTGCCCATATTCTTCTGTTTGTATTCTATGTGATATTTTTCTGTATTCTTTGTTTGTTTACTCTTTTTGTATTCTGCTATTTGTCTGCTAACAACAAAGAATTAATGAACCTAACCTGTAACCCAGACCTTACTAAGAACCCCAAGTTCTTACCCCAACTCTTTCTTACAAATGGAGACATGAGTTCTTTTCCTTAAGCTACTGGAGGTGCAGAGGACAATGTTCGCCTTTTGATAACATGCAGCTTGGTCCGAGTTTTGAAGACCTAGAATATATTTTCTCTCACTTTTGAAGTCTAGAGGGATTAAGTGAGTATAAAATCTAGGCCAGCTTGGGTACCAACTTAAGGACTTCTTGAACATGTTAGGGCCTAAGATGTTATATGTGTGTGTGTATATATTTATTATCTAGCTACTTCTTGGGGTGTCTTAATTGAGATCTAAACACTGCTAACAGCTGGATGACCGAGTACTATTAACTCACACGAGATGTATATATATGTGTAGTTTCTTATAATTGTTCTGTCTATTATTATTTGTAATTTTATCTGTGAATATTTCTGCTTGTCAACCCAAACATTTAAAAAAAAAAAAATACCCCGCAAAATAATTACGTTTTAACAACAAATCAGTCTCATATATTAAATAACAGTTAATAATTAGGGAAGCGAGTTAGTAACACCTAGCTTTTAGTATAATCATGACATGCCATAAGTTGAGTAATTACAATTTGGTATTAAAGCAAATCATTCTCAGTAGAGCTTGGGAAATAGACGAAACCATGCTTCACTGCATGCTCTGCTTTTTTGTCTCATGTTGTTAGGGTATTTTTGAGATACATTTGGCATGAATGTCTATGAGCGCTCATTTTAAAAACTATTGTGCTTAACTTGAGATATTAACACTGATGGATAAGACCTCAATGGCTACGAATATGCATAGTTTAATTGAATAAAGAATTCTGAACGACAAATTGGTATAAGACACGACTATCTTCATGGCTATTATGATCTCTATGGCTATGGCTATGTGAGATATAGTTACTGTACGAAACAGACTATTCTCCTCGTTAAGATGGCTTGAAGAAAATAGATCACTTGAAGATGGATCTTTTGCAATTTCATGCACTTGAATCAAATTTTAAAGGCAAAATTTTCTTTAAGGATGGTGAAATGTAATGACCAAGTTTTTAGCGAAACGAAACCTTTTCCTTAAGAAACAATTTTTTTCTGAAAGTTCAGTGAAGCAGGCACCTCTACTGCACAAGCACTACATCATCAAACACCTCTAGTGCATCATCAAGCACCTCGCCATATCATCAGTTATTAAACTAGTGAAAAACTACGTTTTAGAGCCGCTTTGTAGAAATTTCGAAAATCTGAATACATTGTTAGATTCCGTTTAACGAACCAATTTTGAAAATGCAAGAAAATAAATAACTAATATTTTATTATAATATTATTTTAACCGGATCCAAAATCTACTGACACGGTATAATGCCAGCACTCTCCGATAAACTTAGTTATGCTAATGTATTATTATAGATTTTTTATCTTCAATATAATCATGTTACTAGTATTATTTATACTAGTAGCTCATATATTTACCTCTGGAGTGTAATTACAAGTGATCTATTACACCTAGCTTTAGTAATTATCTCACGAATGATATTTTATTATTAAATTTTGGATAAAACACTGTATAACTCTCATGGTCCTCAAGTTCTCAGCCACATATTTCTTATTGTTTATCTCTAGGACTGTAATTACTTGTATTCTAATACATATAATTCAAGCAATTATCTCCTAGAAGATATTTTAACTTAATTTCTTGGTGACTAAGCACCAAAAGCCACAGCCCCATCCCCCAAAGTGACACCACCAGCTTCATTTCTCCTTCTTCTTTGGTTTAGAACTCTTGAGAAAAAAATCTAGAAATTCCATGGATCCTCCAAGCTTTAAGGTTTGGTTTCTTGAGCTCTAAAATTTTGACAAAAAATCTAAATTGATTAAAGTATTCTTCTCATTTTTCTATTCATTTTCATACCAGATTTTATAAGGTAAGATGGAGTATTTTGGTTATTTTCCTTTCTTGAAGTTTCGGCTATGAGAATCCAGGGAAGGAACTTAATGTTCTTGATGTTCTTGCTTAGAAAATCATATCTAGAAGCCTTGTAGAGCAAGAAACCATCAATTTCAGCTTGAGAAAGGTGAAGAAATCCTTCTTGAATTCTTGATGAAGGTTCGGCTTTCATGGTAGTTTTGAATTAAAAGTTGTTTTTGATTGAAACCAAGGAAGAAAGTGAGCTAGAAACCACCCAGAGAAACCGATTTTTGGAGTTGTTTTAAAGAGGTAAGGTTTGATAAATTAATTATGAATTAATTGTATTTTTATATTGGATTATTATATGATTTTTTAATGCTTGAAATTGAGTGGTTATAAGATGTTTTAATCATGTTTTTGTGCGAAAAACAAGCTTAAAAATCAGTGGATTCATGAAGCTCCATGGCTGTTGGGAAACCATGTTTCATGGGGCTAGTTTCAAGCTTGTTTAATGTGTTTTGATGAAGGTTTGGTGGCTGGAGTTGGTGTTAAGAAATGATAAAAATTGGTTACCGAAAAGCTTAAAAACATATTAAGAATCAAGGTAAAAACCATAAAGAATCATAGTTACAAATTCAGTTTCTAATTAAGCAAGAACAACATGATTTTATTTTAGAGATACAATAGTAAATAAATAAAAGATTGAGGTTAAAATGGTAATTTTCAAAACTTAGGAATATTTTGGATATTAAGTAAAAAGTTCAGGGACAAACGAAAATTTAATAAAAAAGTGTATGAATATTTTAGTCATTATTTTGATAATTATGTAAAAATATTAGGACAAAAATATAAATATAAAAAAATTTAGAGATTAAAATATAAAAGATAAAAGTTTTAAGTCAAACTTCAAGTTCTAAAAATTTAAAAATAAAATAACATTAAATGAGTTTTAGTAATAAAATATTATATAATATTATTTTATTGATAATGTTAAAATAATAATAATATAACAATATAAAGGTAAAATAGTAATTTTATTCAAAGTCTTAGAAAGACAGTTTGAAGTCCAGAACTTAGAGTTTCTCTTTATAAAAGATCTAAGGTGAGATAAGAACAGAGTATAAAAATTAATTAAGACACTAAAAGAGAATAAACAAAAGGGCAAAGCCATCTAATAAATAAAAAAAGAGATTGAGAACTGGTAACTAAAAGGAGTGACTAAAGAAGATAAATAGAGAAAGAAACTGAAAAAGGTTTACAAAAAGGAAAATTTAAAATGTATTGTGGGAACGCTACAATTGTGAACTGTTTTTCAGGAATACGCATATTAAAGTCAACTAATGTGGTTTCAGCCAAACGACTGGTATGCAAATGATGCAACATGTAATACCCTACCACACAGAACTTTACACTTAAATCGTAAATCTAAGGTGGTGAGGTATTACGACACCTAAAAAGAAGATACATACATAATATTTAAAGAATAATTATATAACTAGGAGCCCGCGAAAGAAAGATAAACAAAATCGAGTGCCGACATTCACATATGAAATGATAACATAAGAAGCGTTGAAAGGTACATACATAATAATTACTAGTCTCGACCTGCGAAGAAAAGGTCAGCTAGAATATTACAAACCAGAAAGTATACAAAATAGAAACCATGTTTCTCCACATAAAAATCTCTAAGAGAAAATATACAATAAGGCTTTTAAAAGTGGAGAAGATAATAAGCAACAAAATAAATCTCAAAAGTAAAGGTGCATCACGCCCTGCATCTGAAAAACAAAAAATCAATGACGGGTGAGAACCAGAAGGTTCCCAGTATGATAATAATTCCAAATAAAAACTATATAAAGAGATATGAACTCACTAGGCAATCCTAAAAGCTCCAACTTCACGGACGTTCAAGCCTAGGATTTTAACTAATCCCTAACAGGGTTAAGTCACTAAGTCTCAGCTCCATAACTACCTGTAGTCTCAATCATTTTCAATACAATCTCATCTATACTTCCAATATCTAATTCCTCAGTTCAGTAATTTCAATCACAAATAATAGCAATACAAGACAAACACAATTAGAGAGCAACTATGGCAAGTATTTCAATTAGCAATCAAATAGAAATATACAGTTAGGCAAACCAAAAAAAATATGCACACTCAAACAATAGCAAACAAATGCACATGATGCATGCCTGTCCTACTAACTGTGAGCTTACTTGTCGGTTATAATGCCAAACCCAACACATCTGGTGGCACCCGGACATTGTCTTTCTGCTGCGCACCTCCAGGATGAAAAATTCTGAGGGAGAGTACCCTACCACCTTCCCCTATAGGTTGTGCCATATAAAACAATGGAGAGTATCATTTTACTCAACAGAGAGTGCCATCTCACCTTGCAACCAGAGGAATGAAGGAAGAATTTTGAGAGAGAGTGTTCTACCACCTTTCCCACATCCGCACCACCACTCTCGCTATGCGCATGACGAACCACCATCCCCACAATATCAATAATGCAAGTGGAATAAAACCTACGTCCTTGCCAATCAATAATCATCATCACTCACAAACATGCAAGCAGGAAAAAATCTCTGTCCTTGCCAACTCATAATCACGTTCAAACATAACCAAGATAATAATCATACCCAAAATTATCAATCAAAATCATAATTCATTATCTTCACATTGATCACAACGATACTTATCCTAAAGCCGTGAGTGGGATAAAACTACCATCCTCATCGTGGGCAGGACGAACCACCATCCCCACAACTACACTGCAGCACTGAGCAAGCGGGACAAAATTCACGTCCTTGCATATACCAGGTGCAGATGTCTCATAAATTAAGTCTTTATCCGGGAATTATTCATTAAAATTCATCATATCTACCCCTAAAAACAAATATAATCCTTATCAACCAAATCCATTATCCTCAACAAATTCACCATTAATTGTAATCGCTAGTATATATATCTCATTCATAGTTTTTATCATAAGCCTCATATAACCAGGAACAGATCTACTCTTATGGATGTGGGGGCAAGCATCCCCACTACAATTTGGAATTTTATTGAGTAGTACATAATAATAATATTTATTTGCCCCCACTAAATTGTTAAATTTGACCCCACAATAATTTTTTATTTAACTTTTGACACTTGATAGTCAATTTGAGAACTTCATATTAGATGTCCATTATAATGATCAATTTTCAGATTTAAATAAGATTGGTGTTCTTTCTTAAAAATCGACTCGAAAGAATATTAGTGATCCATTTGTGTTTCTTCTTTTGAAATTAGCTTTAGTTTTTTTATAACAACTACACTAATTGAATGAACTTTTTTAACTATGAATATCATGAAGAGCTAATTGTATGAAAGTTGGGTTTTAAATAATTATTTAACAATATATATATATATATATATATATATATATATATATATATATATATATATAAAAGATATTTTGATTATATTGTCAAAGTTTCAAAATGTGAAATATAAAAAATTAAATTTTAAATTATATGTTAGTATTTAAATTATTATTTTAGTATTTTAATTTGTAATTAGATATTTTGAAACCTAATCATATTTTATAATAACAAAATATAATTATAACAACAATTATGCTACGTATATATAAAATAATCACTTGTACAGAATAAATTTTAAAATACAAATTTTGAAATACAAAATACACATTGAAAATAAGTTAAACAATATATGTATTTATATACAAATTCATAGTAGATAATTTGATAGCTAATATTTTATGTAAACATAATATTTTTATTATAAATATTAGGAAAAGTATAGGTAAACAACTTCTAACCAACCAACTTTAAATAACTGCAATTAATGATCATTAATTTTATATTTTATAAAAAATAAAATTTAAATAATTACTAATTAATAACAATTAATTAGTATGGAGTATAATTCAAAAATGTTTGTTGGCTTGTTGTTGGTTAAATTTCCTGTTGGTTACCTAGCAGAATTGTAAAGATTATTATCATGTTATATATATTTCGCCCCCATTATCAAAATTTTTTAGATTCGTCAATGCATATAACCCTCACTTTTTGACATAAGTCTCTAATCAAATTTTACTCAACCATAATTATAATCTCAACCAATTATAACCATATTTGTCTATCAATAAATCAATGTCATTATCTCGTGAGCAAGACTAAACCACTATCCTTACTGTAGGCAGGATGAACTACCATTCCTACAACTTTTCATCTGGTTAACAAAGTATTTATCTGGGAATTTATCAATTCAATTCATTAGATATATCCATTCTATATTTAAAGCTTAAAAATTGATTATTGGGTGTCATATGGATGCTACATGGGGTCACAAGCTTGCCGGAAGGTTAAACAGTAAAAAAACAACATTTTGCAGAAAATAAGTTGTGTGCACACGCACAAATCAGCAAGCTTCTGTGCATATACACAAGTTCATTTTGAGTGTCTGTGCGCACGCACACATCAAAAAGTTTTTTGGTGTACTGCAAAATCTGTAATTTTTAGTTTTTAACACAGATTTTTAAACCTCTATAACTTTTGCTACAAAATTCATCTTTTCTTCATTCTTTGACGGTTTTAAACTGTGCTTTCGCATATTTAATTCAAGATAAATTTTATTCAATTTTAAGCTTTGAGCGCTAAGTTATGGCCCGTCAAAATTGGTCAAAAATCACTTTTTACCCAAAATTCTGCATAATTCAATTTCATCTTTTTCTCAAATTTGCTCTTTTAAAACCAACCTAAACCAATTCTTATACATCCTCCCCACTCAATCATCAATCCCAAATCACATTCTAGCAATTCAAGACTTAAAACAACTAATTCCCATCAATTAACTATTTTCGATTTACATCAATTCCATTCAAAAACTATTAATCAATTCAATTCACACAATTCCATAATCCATATGGCTCAAACCAATTCCGCTATACTTACCAAGGATGCAACTTACCAAATCACGACCTCCGGCCCAATTTTTCTTATGAACCATCAATAGCAAATCAAGCTACACAATCATACTACATTATCCACTATAAACAATCACCAACAAATCACTCAACAATATCCATTTCAACAATTATTCCACATAAATTATTCAACTAAGCCAAGTTCAATCCATAATATCAAACATACCAATTCAACACTATCCTACGGTCCTCTAACCTAGATTTTCACATAGCATTACATAATGTTTACCCCAAACTAAAACTCATACCTTCATTGACGGTGGTTTCCAACCTTGTGAACCTTTCCTTCCGGCCAATCCAAGCCTCCACCAACTTCTTACCAATCCAACCAAGCACTCAATTTGCATCAAATCAAACCAAGCATTCAAGCTACTCTATTCAATATAATTACATCAATTTCTCAATTGTTTATACAATATTTTTACACGCAATTGTCAAAAAAACAAGGAAACTTGTTCTACATGATCTTGGGTCAAAATCCCGCTAGAGATTGTGCTTAAGCTTTCCCTAAATCATCAAAATCATAATGTTCAATATCCCACACTACCAAAATGTGAAATCAAGGAAAAAAAATGGGTCAGAGTTCTTGCAAGTACTCACAGCAAAAGTTATATAAAAATAAAGACGATGATGATATGAATGTGTGGCTGCAAACGAGTTTTCAATCAGAGTTACAATTTGTGAGAAAATTGGATTTGAGTGAGATGGTGAATAGTAAAATTGGGTTAGGGTTCTTTCCTTTCTTCTTTCTTCGTGGCTCTCTCTCCCTTTGGTGAATAGAATTGAAATTTTGTGAAATGAGGAGGGTGAGTCACGCCCTTTACCCCTTAAATGAGGGACAATTTTGTAATTTTTGCTCCTTGGCTCCACCTAGGACCAAAATCTTTAAGATAAGTGTTTTGGTTCATATCCTAAATATTTTTCTGATCAATCCTATATTTTTACTTTTCTCATACGTAGTACTGGATAGGCTTAAGCATGTACAGTTAATTATAAGAATAATTGAGTTAATTATGAACTTTGAATGAATATGAATCAATTATATGTTAATGAGATATTGAGGAATGACTTTAGGGATAGACGATTAATCCCTATCCGAGTTATAATTTTGTGCACAGATGAGTAATTCCTATCCGAAATGCGATTTTGAGGGTAGACGAGTAATTCCTATCCAAGTCATAGCCTGAGGATAGACGAGTAATCCCCACTCGGGTTGTGGTTTGAGGCACCTACCTGAGTAGATGAGTAATACCTATTATGGATTGGGTGAAACACCAGCATGGGGAGACGAGTAATATACATATTCCATGTTGTGGTGTTCTGTCTAGGGTTAGCTACCAGATATGTCAGGTTGTCTTTATAACTGACAAATAAGACTCATCAGCCATAGGGCAGGCATTCATCATATGTATTTGTTTGTTTTGTTTGATTGTGCATTACTTGGGTTTGCCTATTTGAATTACTATGTTTACTTGCTATATGTTTTACCTGCTGTAACTGCATCCTATTTTGTGCTTTCTTTGCTTGTATTGTTTGTCTGTGCAACTGAGAGATCCCTTATACTGGTGGAGGTAATGCTGAGAGTTGTTCCACCGATGTTTCAGAGGGCTGTAGGAGACAGAAAGTGAATTGTAGGGTTAGAATTTAATGAAACAGAAAGTGAATAGTAGAGTTAGGATTAGATTCAAAACTTGTGAACCTTAGACAGTTACCTAATTTCTGGTTTAGTTCATTTCTTTAAGTTTAACTCTGAGTGTCGGGTTCTAGAATTTTCTCTGGCTTTCTTGGGACCTTATATATTATTTATGTGGGTACCATTACCATGCTGAGAACCTCCGATATATATATATATATATATATATATATATATATATATATATATATATATATATATATATATATATATATATATATATATATATTGTTGTTTTTCAGATGCAGGTCGAGATGCGCCTCGGTGAGCATCTGAAGTTCCCTCTGCAAGCAAAGTTGGTTATTCTGGAATTATTGTATTTGTTTTATGCTTTGTATATATGTATATAGATTCTCCACCATGTATATATTATGTTTTGTCCCTCTTAGAGGCGGACTTGGAGAAATAGGTATTTTGTCATATATTTTGGGTTACTCTTTTAGGTTATATATATGTATATGTATACTCTGGTCGGTCTTTGCCTCGCAAGCTAGGCTAAGAGCTTGTTATTTGTATCTTTAGAACTCTAATCTTATATATATGTTATTTTTTCCGCTTGATCTTACCTACCTTTCCACATTTATTCGACTGTGAGGGATGCAATTTCTGTTTCATTTTTTATTAACTTCTCTTTCAAGGCTCCTAGTTACGATTTTCTTTAATTATATTATATTATGTACTTTTACTTTTAGCGGCCGTAACGCCTCACCACCTTTGATTTACGTTCTAGGCGTAAAGTTTTGTATAGTAGATTGTTACACATAGAGATACTAGACTGTGGACATATTTGTGTTAGAACAAAAATTCATATAGTCAAAACATACGGTCAAGAAAAATATTTTTGTTAATTGGACATAATACATAACTCATAAATAATTATGATAGCTAATTCTATAATTATTTTTCTAATTATTTTTTATATAATTATGTAAGATAATTTTGAGAATGTTTATGAAGATTAAAATGCTTATCATGATGGTTTATTGGCAAAGATAGTTTTATTGACAATGATTTTAAGTAGAAGATATTTATGTAAGATACAATATTTAGATTTTTCGTAGTTTATTAGTAGTAAATCATAAGTGTTCTCATGCATATTTTCATATGGATATGTTTATTTTAGTGTAAGATTCATGAATATTAAAAATGATTATCATTCCAATACTTTTGGTTCATTATAAATATATTTTGTTTGAAGATATTGTTTTTATTATTTAAAGAATAATGTATAGTATTATTATATATTTATTTCTATTTTATAATATTTGACTAATTTAATTTAAAATAAAGCATTATACATGTATGATCATATTACTAAGATGTATCTTTAAATATTATTAAATATTAGATTTTAGAAAAGAAGATTATTAGAATTTATATTTATAAAATTCTTATATGAGAATATGAGAATATATTTTGTAACATCCTAATTTTTAGCACCTCATGATCGTACTAAAAGCCCGAGTGCTACTTACTTCTAAACCTTTTTTATTTTATACTATTTTTATGTCATAACGAGCCTTTATGAATACAAACTGGAATCTAATTCAGGAAAACAAAAAGTAATCACTTTAAATCTCTTAATCACAAAAATATATATACATATTCACATAGCAGTATATATATAAACTTATTCAAAGATTATCAAATACAAGTCCTACCCCTCTAAAAGCCAAAACAATAAACGACGAGGGAAAAATAAAATCTAAGACTAAATCAAATATAGAAAATACGAATACATGTATTAAAACTCTGTGGATTGATCACGGCTCTCCGCATAGAATTTCTAAACCTATCACTGAAACAGAAGGTCTGTAGGGGGTGAGAACGTCGTCCTTGGATGTTCTCATTAGGGAAAGTGAATGCCGTAAAAAAATACAGAATAAAATACAAATAATTGACTCGCATCCCAAAAATAATTCTCTTTATTAAACCCTTAAAATTCTTCCCAACTCTTACTTTAAGTTGTTTAAATCCCTTTCTTTAAACCATATTACTAAATTTGCAACATAATAAAATAACCAATTAAGCACACAAGCAAGACACCAAGGCAAAAGCACAAGCAAACAACACATTCACAGAAGAATAAAATAAACAACCACAATCAAATGCAAGTGCGCAAACAATTTATGATGCATGCCTGTTCCTAGCGCAGGCCATGAGCTCATGCGTCGGTTGTCTAACCCGTGTCAGTTAGGCCTCATCATAATAACATTTTAATGTGTATCACAATAAGGAACAATGCTATCAGTTAAGCAAACATTCCCGCATTAGGAATCTTAGACTATCCGTTAGGCGGGCACTTTCGCATTAGCAGTTTGGCACAAGGCCCATTTAATATATAATTCTCAACTTTTTGTTTCATTCATAGCTTCTCATTTTCTTTTCTTTTCTTTTCTTTTCATTATACTTCCACATCACTAATTACATACTCATACCTCCACATCACCATATTATTATTCTCACCTCTGCATCACCACTTATTCTTTTACCTATCATAACCTCAAAATGTTTGGTTTCTAGGCAGCCAAACTTCTTTATCGTTTAACAAAAATTCCTTTCCTTAATAAACCAAACTCTAATAATAATTACTTAAAACAAGATATCTCCTCAAGAGATTGAACTTAAAACATTATACTTTTCTAAATAAATCAAATTGAAAACAAGGCTCTTTCCGTAATAAATCAAAATCAAATAATATTCTTAAATCAAATTTTCTTTTAAATAACGCTTTAAATAAAGTCTTAGTTTTATAAAAAAATTCGGCAGCATTTCCTCTAAAATTCGGACTATGGCACCCTTCCAGGGTCTCTACCAAACCATTTTCAATTCTCAAAAAATCATTGATAAATCCAGCAAACCATATCCATTACCAAAGTATTTATAAATCTGAAAGATAACTAGTTTCAATATCAAATTATTTTTAACTCTTCATTGTTACCAATAAATCAACCAACTCTTTCTCAAACTCTTTCTAACAGTTTTAAACCCAAGTTGATATGGCAGTTACAAATCCGAGTTATAACTCGGTATCGCACGTTACAGCTCTGCTTTTATGAGCTATAACGCGACCGATTAACGTGCCAGTCAAGGTTGTCAAACTCGCAAGTCTAGGTAAACTCGTAGAGCTGACCTAGACTCGACTCGTAGACTCGTACGAGTTTACTTGTTATACATTTTTTATAAAAAAATATATATATCATGTATAATGTATATATTTACTCAGATATACACATTCAAATTTAACAATTTCAACATCAAAACACATAATAAATTAACATAATACTACAATTATAAGTTACAACAAGTACTCTATTTAAAAACGTATAATCCTCATCATCACTAAATCTTCTCTTCTTCAACGATGCTTCTTTAGCCTCCACACAGACTTTCAACATCACAGCCTTAACTACTTCATGTACTGAAGTACAAGGCTCTGAATCCTCTTTAGTACCAGCAAGATGATGTTTGAATCTATAAATCCCCCCGCTTATAGTCTTTGAGCAATAATTACACTTCACTTTTTTACCATTGCCTTGAACATCAATCCCAAGTTTCCATCCTATATCACTTCTATTTCCAGTTGCATTTTTTTTCCTAGAAACAGCAGGTGTAGGTCTAGGAATACTAGGAAGTGAAGACCCTGTCCTTGAACCAACATTCTCAGATATTTTGTATTTTTATCCCTAAAAATCAACAACCCAAATAACAAATTTAGATTCACTCTTATCCACTACATAAATTCAGATTTTAGATTCAGATTCAGTTGATAAATAACATTCAGATTTTATCCTTCAATTGCCAAGTGATCCACTATCAAAATTGAATTATAAAATTATTCATAACTAACACTAACTAAACTAACACTAACATTTCAGAGTTTCAGTCAGATATTCAGATTCATTAACAAAAAAATCACTAACTAAGTAACTAACAATTTAACATTAACGTCTAACAACTGACAAGCCCATTAATCCAGAACCAATCAACCTAGTATTATCTATTGATATCACATATCAGTAGTTTAGAAAAAAACAATTAAACCAAACAACCAGTAAAGTTGTAAACCACACATTTTAGTTTTTTTGATACATTACTAACTTATTAAAGCATGAAGCAACATCAGTTTAATTTTTTTTCCATCATATCAAATCTCATTAACCAATTCTGTGTATTATTTAAACAAAACTAAAATCAGAAGTTTAATATCAGAAGTTCAGAACCAAAATTGCAGAATTCATACCAAAATAACAAAATTGTTAATATTTAAATTTGTTTAAAAAAATTACCTTGGAGAACAGGGGAAGAATTGAAGTAGATCGGCAGTGCAGAATAGGGGCGACGAATAGAGGAGACGAACTACGAATGCAGTAAAGAAGAAGGGGGATGAACAGCATGCCGAAGCAGAAGGGGGATGAACAAAGTGGAAGTAGATCGCAGACCAGGAGCGACGGCCGACGAACGCAGAACAGGGGCGATGAACAGCGTGCCGTGAATCGTCGTGTTCTTCGACGTGGGTGGTGGGCTGGTGTCGGCGATATAGCACGAGGAACCTTCACCAGCTCAGCCTTCAACTTAACTGAGAAAGTGAGGACATGAACGATGGGGGGTGGTGGGCTGGTGGGCGGTGTCGGCGATGTACCACGACTCCACCAGGAAAAATGGATAGGCGAGGTGGCAAGCAAAGGATCTGTCCGGCCTCTGGCATGGCGGCGCAGACAATGGTGGATGGTGGTGGTGGCGAACGTTGGAGAAGAGAGTGACTGAGTAAGGGCTTGGAGTAGTTTGTGCCGTTTCAAATTAGGGTTACTGGGTTAGTGGGTAGCTGTAGTTGCTGATTTTCTTTTTTTTGGCCCAAAACGACGCCGTTTTGGCAAAAATGGGAACCCATTTCAAACTCATTTACTCGCTCTCAAACTCGCGAGTTTAAGCGATTATATCCTAGTCTAGCCGAGTCTACCCGAGTCTACCTAGAAACGAGTTTGTGTCCGAGTTAACTTGTTTTCACTACCTAAACTCGTAAACTCATACGAGTTTACGAGTTAACTCGCGAGTTTGACAACAATGGTGCCAGTCATAACTGCCGATCAAACGGTATAACAATCAGATACATTATCAATCATTTCAAAACCGACGTTAATGCTCAAATCATAACTGAGGAGAAGCTCACCATACAAAAGCAAGGTAAAGTATCTTTCTTTAGACAGTTTGAACAATACAGCATATTGACTTAAGCATTGGAGTGCCTTTGCAGGTACACTCTCCCATTTTTCCATTGTTCACACTCTCAAGTCACATAAAAAGAAAAAGCTTGGATTAGAAGGATCGGACGTTCAGCCTCCGAAGTGATAGCTCGGCAGTTATCTGTCACAAGAAGCCGGCCCGCTCCGCAGGCAAGAACAATTGGCACCCACCATGGGGCCCGAGAAAAATAGATCTTTCCTCTTTTGGTCCTCATACCTTCACTTCTACCCATGGCTGACGTACCACCCCCTTCTCCATCCGAACTTTTTTGATGGTAACCGAGTTACAACAGGCCAAACAGCGTATGGCAGAAGATAATCAGAGAATGGCTGCCCAAATAACTGAATTGAATAATGCCCGGATCGAAAACAACAGCACCCATTAATTGCAACCAGAGGATGATGAACACCATTCCAACCCCTCTCACATTTTCGAGACCATTTGAGTTAAGGAAGCCCAGCTCGAAGACGAGAATTAAGAGCCCGACGAGCCTGTGGGACCCTTCACACCAGAAGTGATGAACTCCGAACTACCACAAAGATTCACCCTACCACTAACCCTCACACCTTATGACGGGCTCGGAGACCCAAAAAAGTTCCTCAAGAAATTTTGATCAATAATGATCGTTAACAGTGCATCTGACACTGTTTTATGCTGTTGTTTTCCGAATTATTTAGATGGTCCTGCACTTGATTGGCTCTGTGCTTTGCCTGTAGCTTCTATCTCACGATTTTAACAGCTGGCCAAACTATTTGAAGACCATTTTGCTAGATCTGCAATTTATCTACATGACTCAGATTATCTGAATACAATCAAGCAGGGACAGAATAAGAGCCTGAAGGACTATATGACTCGCTTCATGATAGTCGCCATAAGCATACTAGACCTCCACCCCGAGGTCCATCTGCATGCCCTCAAAAGCGGACTCCGACCTGGGAAGTTCCAAGAGACCATCGCGGTAGCCAAACTAAAAATCCTTGCCGAGTTTCACGAGAAAGCCAAGGGTCAAATTGATATCGAGGAGCTCAGACAAGCTCGAAAGTCCGACAAAACGTACTATAGAGACGAAGATAAGGCGCATAACAGTAAGAAAAATTTTAAACTAACCCCTCGATTTGATTCTTACACACAGTTCAACACCAAGCGACAAGACATAATCAAAGAGATCTTGAATTCAAAATTAATTAAGCCACCAAGGAAGACCGGTACATATCAAGATACAAAGAATGTAGACAAGTCTAAATACTACGCTTTCCACCAGAAGCACGGCCATACCATTGACGAATGTGTGGTGGCAAAAGACCTCTTGGAATGGCTAGCTCAGCAAGGCCACCTTGACAAGTACATTGGAGGTCACATCTAGGGATGGCAACGGGTCTCCATGGGGGCAGGGGCCATACACCCCGCCCCTGTCCCCGTCCCCGCCCCATCCCCATGACGGGTAACGAGGACCCCGTATCTGCCGGAGATCGGAGTCTCCGCAGATATCCACGGATATTTTGAAAAACTAAAAAAAATCAGAAAAAATAAAAAAATTGGTCTCTTCTCAAATGCATGCTGGGATGGGATGGGATGCCAAGATCCTACTGAAATCCCATGAGATTGACTACTATGGAAGAAATTATAGAAACCATGACATAATTTGAGAAAGTTTATTCACAAACATGAAATTATACAAATATGCTTCTATACATATAAATCGCTAAAAAAATGAGGTGCACACTCAAGTTTTTGTGCGACATAAAAAGAGAAGTATAGTAAGTGGTCATTTGAGGCACAGAAAATGAGGTATTAAATATATTCATTTGTGTAAGGCAACCAGAGCAATGTAATATCAACTGCTATTGCTACACTAATTTTGCATTGCTATGAAAAGTATGTCTTTTTTCGTTGGTGTTAATATTACTTTGCCATGGAATCCTCTTTTACCTGGAACTCTTACAGAGTAAGTGACTAATCATTGCAGGAGAGGAATGCCAGCTTAGTCATAAGTTCACAATTTATATCTAAACAAAATCAATCAAACACTAAAAAAAACCCAAACCATAAACACTTTCATATCCATTCATCCAATTTAAAATCCACTCTAGTCAAATTCAACCACATACCAAATCCACTCCAGTCAAATTCAACCACATACCAAACTAAACAATCAGCTACATCAAACACCAATTTACATCCGACCTCACTAATTGAGAAGAAAAAAAACAAATCTAAAACTGTTACCATTGCCTTGCACAAACTAGCCATCAACCATCCAAAACTTACAGATCTTCTACAAACCCACTTCAACCTTCATAAAAAAATAGAAGCAGATTAAAACATAATCAAATCCTTCGAACATTCAAAAATTAATATTTTAAATATTCAATTATATTCCATATATTCTCAAAAAACATAATAAAAAACTTCAAACATTTAATTTCAACTTCTTTTAGTCACTAGGCATTATTAAAAAAAACAGAAGCACATATATGAAGCGAAATCACAAGATAATTATTTGGAATTCAAAGAAAATCACAGAAATTACAAAACATGAAATAAACAACAAATGCTTCAAGTAAATGAAAATCACAGAAATTATGAGGTTAACTTACCGGAAAGAAATGCAGCCAACGATCTTGTTAGAAGCGGCAACGGAGACCAGACAGTCTCTGCCAAAGACGGTGACGCTTCAATCTCCTCGTGATGATTCTGCATCCGGCGACATCGGTTCTCCTAGAGCCAGTGCCAAGCGCGCGAGTGAGAGCAGATGAAGGTGGCGGACGGCGGTGAGAAGTCTGAGTGGAAGAGTGTCGCGGAGAGAAGGAAAGGAAGAGAATCTAAGAGAATGAGGGGGACCCCATCGAGGCAGCAACAACAGTTCTTCCTTCTGCAGTGAGACAGCGACCTAAGGAGACGAGGGCGGCAGACAACGGCAAGAGTGGAGGAGGGAAGGAGAAGGAGAGAATCAGAATTTTAAGGGAAGGAAAGTGAAAGGCGACAGAGAGAAGAGGATAAGAAATTAGGGTTTCATAAGTAATATATATATACTAGGGATATTTTGGTCATTTTATATATGCGAGTATTAAACGGATCCCCACGAGGCAGGGACTTCACTCCCTGCCCCCGCCCCATTTGTTTCGTGGGTCCCCGTCCCCGCTCCCTACGGGTGAAAAAATGTCTCCATCCCCATACCCCGATGGGTAAATCCCCGCGGATACCCGCCCTGTCGGGGGAAATTGCCATCCCTAGTCACATGCAAAGACGTACCACACCTTCCACAGCCAATGCTTCGTCCGAACAACAAAACTGACGAAAGGAGAAGGCATCTGACAAACCCCGTTTTGACGGTTTATCTTGTATTGATTTTAAGAGATTTTATCACCTTTTACCCACATTTATTCAATGAAATAGCATGGTTTTGTGATTGTCTCCTTATTTGTGCTCAGATGTGAAAACATGCTTTTAGACCCTTAATTTGATGGTTTTAATCTCCCTTTGATTCCACTAGATGCCTTGATATGTTTGTTAGTGATTTCAGATTGAAAAGGCTAGGAATGGATCAAAGGAGTGAAAAGGGAAAGCATGCAAAGTGGAGAAATCATGAAAAGTCAAAGAAGTTGAACTCGCCCATGGACGCGCACGCGCACCTGGCGCTTGCGCGCACCTGCGAAATACCCCATGGACGCGTACGCGTGATGTGCGCGTACGCGTCGGTGCTGGTTTATGATTTTTTAATGAAAACATGGCCAACGAATTCTGAAGAGTTGTGGGGCCCAATCTCAACCAACTTTGGCGCCAAAGATGCTATTTAAAGCCAAGGATTGAAGAGCAAAAGAGATTCCATTCATTACACACATTAGGATTAGTTTAGAAGTAGTTTCTAGAGAGAGAAGCTCTTACTTCTCTCTAGAATTAGGATTAGGATTAGGATTAGTTCTTAGATCTAGGTTTTAATACTTGCTTTCTTCTACTTCTACATCTCAATTCCTTGTAGTTACATTCATTCTTCTTCCATTCTTTTATTGCAATTTCCTTTATGTTGTTCTTGTATTTTGTTGTAGATCTAGTATTGTTCCTTCTACATTCTTCCAATTCAATAAGAGGTAATTCATAATAAATGTGTCTTCTTTGCTTTTCTATTGTTGATCTCTTATTTTTGTAGTTGAGAATTCCTTTAATTCTTGCATTTAATAATGTTTACTTCTATTGCACTCTATGTGTTTGTTGAAATGCCTCTTCTAGATATAGTATAGATTTTTGTTCATCTTGGCCTAGGTAGAGTAATTAGTGACACTTGAGTTATCTAATTCCTTTGTTGATTGATAATTGGAGAGATTGCTAATTGGTTTGGAGTGCACTAAAGCTAGTCTTTCCTTGGGAGTTGGCTAGGACTTGTGGCTCAAGTCAATTCATCCACTTGAGTTTCCTTTCTTTAGTAAGGGTTAACTAAGTGGTAGCAATGAACAATTCTCATCACAATTGAGAAGGATAACTAGGATAGAACTTCTAATTTTCATACCTTGCCAAGAGTCTTTTATAGTTGTTAGTTTACTTCCTTGCCATTTATCTTTCATGCTTCATATCAAAACCCCAAAATAACTCACAACCAATAACAAGACACTCTATCGTAATTCCTAGGGAGAACGACCTGAGGTTTCAATACTTCGATTTATAAATTTAGGGGTTTGTTACTTGTGACAAACAATCTTTTGTATGAAAGGATTATTGTTTGGTTTAGAAACTATACTTTACAACGAGATTTCATTTGGAAAATTCTAAACCGTCAAAAATCCAATCATCAGCATCCTCAAGCCAATATGAACAACCTCGAGGTATAATTAATTGTATTTCAGGAGGATACACTAGTGGAGGATCATCAAACTCGGCTAGAAAGCGATCTTTCTGACCAATATACTCGGTAGATGGACCACTGGGTGAACCTCAAATCGGGGCCCAATTTCCACAAATGACATTTACACACGCGGATTTTGATTCCAATATTCAGAATATGGGAGACCCTGTGATTATCACTCTTCAATTAGGAGATCTATTGGTGAGGAAGGTACTCTTAGATCCGGGGAGTAGCGTAAACGTTCTGTTTTATTCAATATTTCAAAAAATGAAGTTTAGCGACAACATCCTCCAACCAACGGGGGGAGACTTAGTCGGTTTCTCAGGTGAACAAGTCCCGATATTGGGATCAGTATGGTTACAAACCACACTGGGTGAGCATCCTCTTTCCAAAACATGTGATATTCAGTATTTAGTAGTCGATTGTTTCAGCCCCTATAATCTTATACTTGGCCGACCCTTTTTAAACAAGTTCGACGCAATTGTATCTACTGTTCATCTCCGCGTTAAGTTCCCTCTGCAGGACGAATAGATTGTCACAATCCACGGAGATCATAAAGAAGCATGACAGTGCTACAACATCAACATGAGGCTTCCAAGCCGTTCAAAACAACCTCAGGTCAACAATGTCCACCTCAGCACTAATAGCTCGGCATTAGCCGACCTAGACCCTAGAGCCAACTTTCTTGAAAGACCTGCGCCAACAGGTGAGTTACAAAAAGTATATTTCAATAATAATCTTAATAAATTTACCTATATAGGTACATCAATAAGCATAGTGGAACTAAATGCGATACAAGCCTTTCTACAAGAGCAAGCCGACCTCTTTGCATGGACGCCTTCTGACATGCCTGGCATCGACCCACAAGTCATCAGCCATAGATTGGCCATCAACCCTTCTGTACGACCAGTGCAGCAGAAAAAGAAAAACCTCGGAGATGAAAAGAATAGGGCATCATTAGAAGAAACTCAAAAGCTGATTAATGCAGACTTCATTAGAGAAATCAGATTTACTACCTAGCTGGCCAATGTTGTAATGGTAAGGAAACAAAACAGCAAGTGGCGCATGTGCGTCGACTTTACTGACTTAAACAAAGCATGCCCAAAAGATTCTTATTCTTTACCGTCCATAGACTCTTTGGTAGATAACGCTTCTGGTTATGCCACCTTAAGTTTTATGGATGCCTATTTGGGTTATAATCAAATCCTTATGACCCCTGAAATTTGATCACAAACTCAATTTAGTCCTTGAATTACCAATTGACTCAAATTGTACCCTAAAATTTTAAGACGTGGCTCAAGTTGGCCCTTTTGTCTATTTTCGTCACCAGAAAGCTGATGTGGCACATGTAATTGACACCTGGCAGCCTCAACGGTTGTCTAACATGGCAAAATTCTTGTATGCATCAATTTAGCCCCCAATAATTTGAAAAAAAACCTGCATAAGTCTTCTTGTCAGGCTTTACCTCTTCCTTCATCATTTGCAGAAAAAAACTTAGAGCATGACAATTAAATTTTTCCACAATAAATTTATGAATAATCTTATTTCAACATAGCCATTTACATAGCTCACTGCAGAAACTCACTGCTCCGCTTAGTAGCTACACATAGAAGCTGAAAAGACATCAACTTTTCAACATAAAAGAGCATGATTATAACCAAGTGCAGAATTTTTTGGTTGAAATAGCATTACCTTATAGTTCTTTGATTGATGCATACATTTTCTCATAAAATAATAAAATTTGGGACATGTGAAGAAGAACCCACGAAAAGAGAGGGAAGATGAAAAATATCCTGATTCCTTGGCATGCTTTCTATGATAGCCAACTAAGGCATAATTGGTTAAGGATGGCAAGTCTTTATCCAATAAATGAAAAAAATCATGTAAAATGGAATATATGAAAAGATGGAGAATTCTACACCTTGACTCTCACTAAAGCATTCTAATAGCTAGTAGAAAAAGCAAAGTTAAAAATAAAAAAACACCTCAGCCTGAAACAGGGGCCAAAAGCCACGATGAGACGCCGGCGACGGAATTACTGGTTTGTGTGTGGCGGCCAGTGTGTGAGTGTGTTAGCTATTGTGATCAGATTGTGTGAGTGCGAGACGAGAGAGTTGAGAGACTAAGGTAAGATTGTAGAGAGCCTGAGGCTTAGCTACTGGAGCTACCTGAGGCTTGGTTGCTGCTCCCCAACTCATCAGAAACTACTATGATTTGGAAGAAATAGAGGTTGCTAGGGTTTTTTTTTTAAATTATTGGGGGCTAAATTGATGCATACAAGAATTTCACCACGTCAAACAACTGTTGAGGCTGCCAGATGTCAACTACATGTGCCACGTCAGTTTTTCGGCGATGGAAATAGACTGAAGGACCAACTTGAGTCACATCTTAAAATTTCAAGGTACAATTTGAGTCATTGGTAATTTGAGGGCTAAATTGAGTTGGAGGTCAAATTTCAGGGGTCATTTTGAGTACTAACTCGAGTTACAAAAAGTATATTTCAATAATGATCCTAATAAATTTACCTATATAGGTTCAACAATAAGCACAGTGGAACTAAATGCGATACAAGCGTTTCTACAAGAGCAAGCCGACCTCTTTGCATGGACGCCTTCTGACATGCCTGGCATCTACCCACAAGTCATCAGCCATAGATTGGCCATTAACCCTTCCGTACGACCAGTGCAGCAGAAAAAGAGAAACCTCGGGGATGAAAAGAAGAGGGCATCATTAGAAGAAACTCAAAAGCTAATTAATGCAGACTTCATTAGAGATATCAGATTTACTACCTGGCTGGCCAATGTTGTAATGGTAAGGAAACAAAACAGCAAGTGGCGCATGTGCGTCGATTTTACTGACTTAAACAAAGCATGCCCGAAAGATTCTTATCATTTACCATCCATAGACTCTTTGGTAGATTACGCTTCTGGTTATGCCACCTTAAGTTTTATCGACGCCTATTCGGGTTATAATCAAATCCTTATGCACCCTTCTAATCAAAGTAAAATGGCATTTATCATTGAGTTCGATAATTATTGTTATGAAGTTATGCCTTTTGGACAAAAGAATGTAGGCGCAACTTATCAGCGTCATATGGACAAAGTCTTCGCCAATCAGATCGGCAGAAATATAGAAGTCTATGTCGACGACATGGTCGCCAAGACAAAAGTTGGCAAGAACCATATCGATGACCTAATAGAGATCTTCGGCAAGATATGCCACTACAACATGCGTCTGAATCCTGAGAAATGCGCCTTTGCCGTTCAAGGTGGTAAGTTTTTAGGCTTTCTACTAACCAGCAGGGGTATTGAGGCGAACCCTGACAAATGCCGAGCAGTGGTGGAGATGACAAGCTCGAAGACATTAAAAGAAGTCCAGCACCTCACAGGAAGCCTTGCTACACTATCCAGATTCGTCCCATATTTAGCTTCAAAATCTATTCCTTTCTTCCAAACACTTAAAAAGAAAAACAACTTTCAGTGGAATGACGATTGTGAGAAAACTTTTAATACACTAAAAACAACTCTCTCGCAACCGCTGATTTTACAAAAACCCTTACAAGGGAAAGATTTATTCCTATACTTATCAGTTACTGACTGGGCGATAAGCTTTGCTCTTGTTACAGAAAGGGACAAAGTTTAGCATCCAATATACTTCGTCAGTAAAACCCTCCAACATGCTGAAATCAACTATCCGAGGATAGAAAAGCTGGTGTTAGCATTAATATTCTTAGCAAGAAGACCGACCTTATTTCCAAAGCCATGTCATTTATGTTCGGACCAACCACCCATTACGCCAGGTGCTGCACAAACCAGAAATTGCAAGCAGACTTGTTAAGTGGTCAATCAAATTGTCTGAGTTTGACATCAGATACCAAGCAAGAGGACCGATCAAGTCACAATTCCTCGCCAACTTCATAGCAGAACCAACGATCCCTACAGAAGATGACCATACAGTACAATGGACTTTATATGTAGACGGTTCATCAAACACTGAAGGGTATGGCGCAGGAATCTAGCTGGAGGGCGACGATGGTTTCATTCTGGAGCATCCACTACACCTATCCTTTAAAGCCAGTAACAATCAATCCGAATATGAGGCCCTCGTTGCCGGACTCCGACTTTGTTTAGATCTTCATATATCAGCCATAAATGTATATTGCGACTCACTATTGGTAGTACAGCAGGTAAACGATCTTTTCCAGGTAAAAGATCCTCTGTTTTCCAAATACTATTTGTTAGTAAAAAATTTAAGTTCAAATTTTATAAAATTCGAAATACAACATATACCACGAGAACAGAACCATAGGGCCGACATCTTAGCAAAACTCAGCAGCACACAGTCCGATCTATCCACATTACATCAATCTACTATAACCTATTCAAGTGTTACTCTAACAGATGTTGTAAGTGTCACACAGGAAAAGAATTGGCAAAACGACTTTATACAATATTTACAAACAGGTCATGTACCAGACAGTGTCGAGAATGCAAAAAGGTTCCGACGACAAGCATCTTTCTTCACATTACTCCACGGATCTCTATATAGGCAAAGATACACTCGCCCATTACTAAAATGCCTTACAAAACTGAAGCCGATATAGCACTGTCCGAAGCACACGAGGGAATTTGCGGAACACACACTGGAGCTCAGAGTTTAGCTTCGAAAATCCTCTCCGCCGGTTTCTTTTGGCCTACCTTAAAACAAGATTGTCATAACAAAGTTCGGACATGTGACAATTGGCAGAAACATGCACCACTCATACACATTCCTGCCGAGCAACTACATCATTCCGATGTTAGTTGGCCCTTCAACCAATGGGGACTAGATATACTTGGTCTGTTCCTAACGGCACCGGGTCAGGTAAAATTTGTCATAGTTGGAATTGATTATTTTTCAAAGTGGGTTGAAGCCCAACCTTTAGCTAGGATCACATCCCAGCAAATGATCTCTTTCGTCTGGAAAAATATTATTTGTCATTTTGGCATTCCTCGGCATATCATTACTGACAATGGTTGCTAGTTTGTCGATCAGAAATTTTAATCTTTTTTGCAGAATCTTAAAGTCAAACAACACTTCGCCTCCGTTGAACATCCTCAAACGAACGAATTGGCAGAGGCCAAAATAAAGTAATATTGCATGCACTCAAGAAAAAATTAGACGACGCTAAAGGACTCTGGGCCGATCTAATACCTGAAATCCTTTGGGGCTATAATACCACACCACAATCATCAACAAAAGAGACCCAATTCCGACTTGTATATGGCTCTGAGGCTATGATACCATTAGAGATCTCGCAAAGCTCAATCAGAACCCAACTCAGTCACCAAGACGAAGCTCGGCGAGAAGAGTTAGATGTCATCGAAGAAATAAGGGACATGGCAACACTCTAACAATGCGTGGTACAAGCGATAGCTCAGCGACATAATAAATTGGTAAGAAGCCGATCATTTCAAAAAGGAGATTTGGTACTTCGAAAGACAGAAACTGCTCGGAAGCCATCATCCCATGGAAAACTCGCAGCAAATTGGGACGGTCCATACCAAATTATAGAAATCCTCAGCAATGGAGCATACAGATTAGAATCAGTAAATGGTACAACTCTACCTAACACCTGGAATATTTCTTTCTTAAAAAAGTTCTATAGTTGAAAGTCAGGGACAGGCTTGTACTCTTTTTTCTACTACCAAGATTTTTTCCCAAAAAGGTTTTGTTTGGAGAGGTTTTAACGAGGCTAGCCTACCTGCACCTTTGTATCCAATGGTTCACCAATTTATTGTATATGAACAATAAAGTTTGTCTCAATTTTTTCAAATAAAGTCAATACCAACTCTATTACTTATCATTTTGGTAACTGATTTTATCATTAAAGCATAGATCAGAGTTTATTTTTTATCAATCTCAAATAAATTCAAACAACGAGCATGGTGCACGAATTTGCAATCCGTACAACTAACCAGCAAGTGCACTGGGTCGTCCAAGTAACACCTTACGTGAGTAAGGGTCGATCCCACGGAGATTATTGGTTTGAAGCAATTTATGTTTATTTTATTAATCTTAGTCAGGATGTCAATAAGGTTATTTGGATTTAATTGTAAGAAATAAAAGTGTTTGGAATAAGTAATTGTTACTTTATTAATGAAGAATATGTTGGGGTTTTGGAGATGTTTTGTCCTCTGAACTTCAACTCTTCCTTGAAATCCTTTTCCACACGCAAGGCTCCTTCCATGGCAAGCTGTATGTAGGGTGTCACCATTGTCAGTGGCTACCTCCCATCCTCTCAGTGAAAACGTTCCGGATGCTCTGTCACAGCACGGCTAATCAGTTGTTGGTTCTCGATCATGTTGGAATATGATCCATTGATCCTTTTGCGTTTGTCATCACGCCCAGCAATCGCGAGTTTGAAGCTCGTCACAGCCATTCAATCCTTGAATCCTACTCGGAATACCACAGACAAGGTTTAGACCTTCCGGATTCTCAAGAGTGGCCGCCATCAATTCTAGCTTATACCACGAAGATTCTGATTAAGGAATCTAAGAGAAGCTCATTCAGTCTGATGTAGAACGGATGTGGTTGTCAGGCACACGTTCATGGATCTGAGGAAGGTGATGAGTGTCACGGATCATCACCTTCTTCATGTTTAAGCGCGAATGAACATCTTAGATAGGAACAAGCGTGTTTAAATGGAAAACAAAGGTAATTGTATTAATTCATCGAGACGCTGCAGAGCTCCTCACCCCCAACAATGGAGTTTAGAGACTCATTCTGCCAAAAGGTACAAATTTCAGATCTAAAAATGTCATGAGATGCAAAGTAAATCTCTAAAAGTTGTTTAAATAGTAAACTAGTAACCTAGGTTTACAGAAAATGAGTAAACTATGATAGATAGTGCAGAAATCCACTTCTGGGGCCCACTTGGTGTGTGCTGGGGCTGAGACTTAAGCTTTTCACGTGCCTGGGGCTGTTTTGGGCGTTCAACGCCAGGTTGTAACCTGTTTCCGGCGTTGAACTCCAGCTTGTAACCTGTTTCTGGCGCTGGACGCCAGACAGCAGCATGATACTGGCGTTGAACGCCAGTTTACGTCGTCTATCTTCGCGCAAAGTATGGACTATTATATATTGCTGGAAAGCCCTGGATGTCTACTTTCCAACGCCGTTGAGAGCGCGCCAATTGGACTCATGTAGCTCCAGAAAATCCATTTCGAGTGCAGGGAGGTCAGAATCCAACAGCATCAGTAGTCCTTTTTCAGCCTAACTCAGATTTTTTCTCAGCTCCCTCAATTTCAGCCAGAAACTACCTGAAATCACAGAAAAACACACAAACTCATAGTAAAGTCCAGAAATATAATTTTTGTCTAAAAACTAATAATATTTAACTAAAAACTAATTAAAACATACTAAAATCTACATGAAATTACCCCCAAAAAGCGTATAAAATATCCGCTCATCAGAGCACTTCGCTTATACAAACTACAACTCGCCCAATGGTCGGAAATCAAATCATTCAAACAAACAAGGAATATTCTAAACATAAATTCCTACCAAATAAGCAAAAGCTTTTCTAAATACCTCAAAAACAAAGAGATCCAAACACATTCTTTAAAACAAGAGTCAACAATCAACTCTATCAGAAAACTACAACTTTCCATCACCATTATTAAAATGTATTGCCCTTTCTAGCGGTAGAAACAAAAAACACCTTAACAATACAAAAAGCTCTAACAAAGAGAGCATTACAAAATAGCACAAAAAACATATAGCTTTTCATAAAATACTAAACATTCTCAGCCTCATCTTCGGCAACACCATCATGTTCAACCATTTTTCCATCCCGAACGATCTTTCCAGGATCCATTTCAGACAAATCTACTTCAGGGGCAAGGAACTTAACTTGTAAAGATGCTCTTTCAAACCCCTCAACAAAGGAGTCCAAAATTTCATCCCCTTTTTTCTTCTCCATTTCTTTCAGTTGAGCAGTAACTTCAATCAGCCGAGATTCCATGCTCCCCAAATCAGCCTCTTTTTTTTTTAAATCCTCGACATCCTTAGCATAACTATCCTTTGTTTCTTTCAACTGTTTCTCAGTATCAGCCAATTTAGTCCGTAATTCGGCCAGAGTAACTTTATTTTCAGCCAATTCTTCTTTCAACAACAAACAGTCCTCTTTTTCAACTATTACTTTCTTATGTTTCAACTCCTGGCTACGCCCTAAACTGGCCAGCCGAAAACCAACCACCTACAAACCACATTATCAACAAATTATACATACATACTACTACCAAAAAATAATACTAACAATAAAATAAAAATCGGACCTTACCTGCATATATTGCCCAATCACAATTTCACCAACCTCGTTAGCCAAGGATACATCGGCCGAGGACTGACACAACTCGTCCGCCACAGCCATATAAGGATACTATTTCCCCAACACCGACAAACCCTGGCTCTGCTCAGACAATTCATGAATCTTTTTATGGTTTACCATAAAAGCTTGAATTTCTTCTAAGGAAACACCCTTATCCTTTTCACTAGATTCTTCAGACAAGTCCACCATGTCTGATTTCTTCTTCTTCAGAATCACTTTCCTACGCCCCTGAGGAGGCTGACTAACTTCTCCAAACACTGGCCCTTTTCTCAACATAGAAACATTTTTCAAAATAAGCTTATAAGTCAGATTTTTCAAATCAAAATCACCTTTTTGTATATCTTTATAAAAATTCGGATAGGACCTCCCTTAACATTCGAATTCACCACCCTTACGTGCTCCTTCATTCTCTTAACAATTCCCAAATCATTGCAACAGTACTCACTATTATCAAACAAATCTCAAATCCAAGCACAATTCATATCTTAGTTTAACAAACAACACCAATTAAACACCATTCACAACTACAATTCAACAAATTTACATCAATTAGTAATACTAGACTCTGTTGAATTATTTGCAATTATTCAATAAGCTTTTTTAGGCATTCTTAAATTAAAACATTTAATTTTAAAAACAAACCCCCTACCTCAATTTTCGAAACCCGAAAGCTATGAAACATGCAAAACACCTTTTTACCGGCCCACAACAGCTTCGACAACTTCCACCGTATGCAAGCTCAGTAAATTAACCCTATGACATCCATAACTTAAAATCCTCAACAACAAATTACCAAAACAATAACAGCGAGAGCTTCGAAACGAGAGCAACTTACAGTCATGAAAAAGAACGACAAAATGGACATGCATCTCTGACAGCAACCTCTGGCAACCTTCGGCACCGACAACGCTGTTATTCGGCAGCCAGAGGCTCGGCAACCGCGTCCCCAACAACAGCGGCGGAGCGCGCTAACGGCGGTGAATGTAGCGGTAGCGACGAGCTCCTTTCTCATGAGCTCCTCCTCTCCCTTCGCGAGCTTCCCCAGTGGCGGCAGAAGCTCCTGCCATGGCGACGCGACGTGGATTTAACAGCAATGACGTGCGGCTCGTGATGATGGTGGCGACGAGACAGCTGCGACAGCGCATACTTGTGGCAGCACGGCGCGACGGCAGCGGTGGAATTGGCTTGATGGAAGGCAGAACAGCGACAGTTTCTCTCTCCCTGCTCGGCAACGACGATGACGATTCCTTGTGGTGGTCACGCTCCTCTTTTCGGTGACTGGCAGCGAGCTGGGCACAGCGACGTGGTGCAGTGGCTAGCGCGGTCTCCCTCTTCTCCCGTTCTCTGCTCTCTTGAATCTCCCTCTACCTTTTCCCCTATTTCGTTTTTCCCCCCTTTTTTTTCTTCCTTGTTATGCTCTGTGTGTGTGTGTTTGGTTGTGCTGTGTGTGCAAGAAAGGGGTGTGGCGGTGGGTGGGGTAGTGCCTAGGTTAGGTTAGGGTTAATGGGTTCAATTTGAGAAATTTTGGGTAATTTAGATAATTTTAATAGAATTAAGAGTAATAAAATAATTAAAAATTAACTATAATTCAATAATAATATCTATAAAAATATTATTTAATTATTAATTTTATTTATTTTTAAATAAATACTCTAATTCAATTATCAAAAATAATAAAAATTAATTTTTTTATAATCATAAAATAAAATTAAAAATCTAATTATTTAACTTAAAATATATAAAATTCTTATTATTATTATTCAATTACTAAAGTTTTAAATCATAAATAAAAAATTACTTAATTTATATATAAATTTTTTTAAAAATATAATCTTAATTAAATATAATAGATTATAAATAAATTTATTATTTAATTTTTTTAGAAATACGGACCTTACATATTTATAGCTTTTAGATTAATTTAAATTATTAAAATTAAATGTACCTAATAATAAATAGTATTCAAACAATACATTTATAGTCATTGAATGCATGTGTGAATGTATTTATATTCATTGCATTTAGAAATATTGTCTTTAAATTTTATTAAAATATACCTAATAAATTAGAGTAATTAAATAGAGTATAGAAAAAATTCAAATTGTTAAAATGCACCATTGTTCATCAATAACTGCGTGTTATTTATTCCAAAATTGTTTGAAATACTTCTGTCCTTCTCTTTTTTTTTTTTTTGAGATAGAAACTAATTTATACTTACTGTTGCTAAGAATCTGCTTTTATTTCTTTTCGGACTTCTGCCCCTTAGTTTATATTGGATTTATTTGGTACAATAAAATATTCTTATTATCTATGGAAAATGAATAAAAATAATATTAGCTAATTGTATATATATTCAACATCATGCATATATTAAAAAACAATTTTATTTGGATATACACGTCTTGTAAAAAATAAAATAAAATGATTGAAGAAAAAATCTCATTTGAAAATGATGTAAAATCTAATGATTTTAATTTATTTTTAGATATATTTTAATTATATATATGGTATACTTTAATTATTATGTTTTCTTCAAAGAGTTCTTTTTTTGTTGGTATTGATGTTATTTTAGAAATTAAAAATTTTAATTTTAGGAGTATATATAGTAAAATATACGTATACTAAATTATTATTGAAAATATTAGAAATAATTTATATCCATTTATAACACTAAATAAACGAAAAAAATTATAATAATTGAGTATAATATATTTCTGAACATAATATTTTTGATAAAAATTTCTTAGAATATTTTTTAATTTAAAAACTAACCACAACTTAAATATCATTTGCATGGTCTAATATATCTCATGTGAATTCTAAATATTTTAGTTTATTTATTAGACCTATTTTATTGAAAATCAAACACCATGGCTATGAAATGCACCTTTTTTTCCATGAATTCAATTATTATATTAAATATATTATTTGTATACCATTTATTAGCTATATTTAATTTCATCCATTTAAATCAATCCAATTACTATAAATACATTCTCACATTTTTATATATGAGATCTGACTAGAGAAAAAAGTGAGTTAATATATATAATTAATCACTTTTGATTAAGATAATGAGAATTTATAAATAATAATTATTATAAATTTAAAGATAATTAAAATATTATTTTATCACTTTATTAACACTGTCCCTTTAAAAGATCTTTTTTTTATGAATCTCGTTTTCATAAGATATATTCCCTGTTTTATTATGTTAGTATTGTTAACCAAATTCTTTACTCTAGCTTTTCATAATATGTGAACGTAAAAAATTTATGCTCTTTTGGTTTACATTAAAGCACTGACTAATGATATATTAGTTTGCTAGAATTTTGAGTTATTTCTAAATAAGCATCATCTCTAATCTATGTGTATTCTAATTCAGATGCAATCTAATGCTATTCAGGTTAGTATTGTGGAAAAACTAGACTGTGGACATATTGTATTAGAAAAAAAAAATTCATATAGTCAAAACAGGAAAAAAGAATGTTATTGTTAATTGGACATAATATATAACTCATAAATAATTGTGATAGCTAAAATAGTAAAAAGAGAATTTAGTTATATATAGATTAATTATAATCAGACTTGCTTACACGTTATAATTATTTTTTTAATTATTTTTTATATAATTATATAGGATAATCTTGAGGATATTAATGAAGATTAAGATACTTATTATGATAGTTTATCGGCAAATATGGTTTATTGACAATGACTTTAAATAGAAGATATTATGTTGGATATAATATTTTAATTTTTTGTAATTTATTACTTGTAAATCCTAAGTAGTCTCATTCATAGTTTGATATGGATATGTTTATTTTTGTGTAAGATTTATGAATATTCAAAATAATAATCATCCTAATACTTTTGATTTATTATAAATATATTTTATTTAAAGATATTTTTTATTATATATTTAAAGAATAATGTATAGTATTATTATGTATTTATTTTTATTTTATAATATTTAATAAATTTAATTAAAAATGTAGCATTATATATATAATCATATTATCAAAATGTATCTTTAAATATTATTAAATATTAGATTTTAGGAAAGAAGATTATTATTAGAATTTATATATAGAAAATTCTTATATGAGAATGTGAGAACGCATTTATAGCCTTTAAATTAATTTAAACAATTAAGATTAAATGTACCTAATAAATAGTATTCCAATAATGCATTTATAGTCATTAAATATATGTGTGAATGTATTTATATTTATTGCATTTAGAAATATTATCTTTAATTTTTATTAAAATATACCTAATAAATTAGAGTACACTATAAGAAAAATGCTAAATACTGTCAATTTTATCGTCGAAAAAATGAAAATCCAATGGTAATTATATACTGTCGGATTTTTTCATCCAACTATAGTGCGACGGATTATCTACCTGAAAAACTATTTGGTTTCTGGCAAATTTTTTCGACGATAACAGTGGCGCCATAGTATCTTATTTTTTGCACTATTACCGTCGGATTATTCCCTCATAAATCCGAGGTAATCTCAATTTTACTTTTTTTAAAAACAATTTTGTGATGCAATTTTTTATTTAAATTTTTTCGCACAATTAATGCTCAATTTATAAATCAGAGAGACCATTTATATAATATTAAATATCAAATATTCAAATAAAATTAAAAGTCAAACAAATCAAATAAATACAATGAACCAGTAAAACAAAGCCCTAATCACTAAAGATTCTGATAGTCATCGTCATCGTCATTCCCGTGATCTTGCTAAAGCGGCAAAGAAGGCAGTGATGTCTGTGTCCCACCAGCAGGTCTGATGCCAGTGGCGTGCATCTGAGCCAAGTACACTTCTATCTGAGCTTCCATCCGCTAAAGCTACTCCAGCTGCTCCCTCCACTCCAGCCTGAGCTCATCCATGGCCGTCACGTGTGTGAGGATCTCTTGATACCTCTCTCGAGTCTCGATCAGCTCTTGATCCTGTTCGTGAAGGCTGCGAGTGAGCTCCTGCACCTACAGTCTTAAATCAATGCCTTCCTCAGGATTAATGGCTCAACTGGTGGCAAAGGCAGACGATGTCCTCAATGTAGAGGTGTGGAGGCTGCGAATGAAGAACAACCCCAGCCCATACACATGTTTTTTATACGGCGCTGAGGGGTCTCACGCTAAACCGCATCAGAATCGACGACTGAAGCAGCAGAGTCATTGGCGTCTTCCCCACTTTGCTAAGATTGCTAAGTCGCGGTCTCTAGTCTCTCTGTATAGGACTCCTGTATAACACATGTTATTATGATTAGGATGACAGTTGTACAGTTAATCTCTAATTTTATATAACAAAATCAGATGTTTACTCACATAATGATCCTGAGACCGCTGATCAGCAAATCTCTCTTTGTTCTCCTTCAACAGGTGGGTGTACTTGAAGGTCTCTGTCAATGTCGCATCGTGATCCAATGACTTCGACTACACATGTTGCATTGAAAAAAGTAACTAGGATGCCTATTAATGATATGTTAAAGAATATAACTAAGTTACTATCAAAATTAGAGAAGCTATATACCAGCCTGACCTTAGTCTTCATGAAGGACGCTGAGCCGCCGATATACTTGGACAACCTAGCCGATACCCTGTCAACTCTGTTTGTGAGACGTCGATGCCTGAACCGCTCATTGGCCTCCCAGTGAACGTACAAAGTCTTCTTGATTTTTGGGCGGAGCCAGGTAGTGAAGTGGTCGCGCCGCTCATGTACATCCTCCAGCATCTGTTGCAACCGCCTACCCATACGATGGTCGTATATCTTCCTGATGATGAGATCGTGCTCCCTGTCCCATATAAAGTTGAGTTGCACAAAGTAACTTTAAAATTAGTTAATTAAAATATAACATATTAAACAAAATACAAGATATAAAGTAGCTAAAAAGGTTTTACTATATTAAGTTCTTACTGCCCACTTTTGGAACCATCGCTCTCTGGTTTCAGAAGGGATCTTCTTGTAGCTTGGCCATGGATCGTTGTACATCGATTTGATGACATTGGTTATCTCCTAAATACATCTGTTGTTTGGCACAAACCTGTCAACAATTCACATACAAACTAATATGGCAATATAAATTAAACTTTAGAAGCAAATAACCATAATATATAGAGATCTTGTTAGAAATTTCGGCAAAGTTTCACCTATAACTAGAATGCGCCACAAACTCTATCCATCAATAATTAACTTAAACGGCACCAAATGTCAACAATCAATGAACAACGTACAATAATCAAGAAACAACAACCATAAATCCATTAAATCTGCCAAACTAGAATTAATAATCAAACACTGTCAGCAATTCAATAATCAGGATATATTAAACACTTTTAGCAATTCAAACCTACAATTCTAAATCCACTAAAACTAGAATCAATTATCAAGAATCACTAATCACGATATATCAAACACTTTCAACAATTCAAACCTACAACCCTAAATCCACTAAACTAGAATCAATAATCAGACACTTTCAGCATATAGAAGACTTAAAGAATTACTTACGTCGTTTCGCCATTAGACCAAATTGTCAATCGTAAGATGGGAAGTGGTGGAGAGGAATCAGCTGGCTCACTTCCGTGAGAGAATTCTGGGTGGAGGCGGCATAGTCGCCGTAGACGTAGAGACGTAGTTGGGGTTAGGAACCATGATGAACAGCTGGTCTGATGCACCCGCAACCTGTGACATCACCGGGATAGTCGAAGTAGATCAGAGGATGAGGAGCCAAAAGTCGCAGGGGTACCGGTAGAAACCCACCCTCTACCACGACCATGACCACGACCACGGCCACGACCCTAATCTGCAACACCACTAGTTGTCGTCATGTCTGCAAAGAGCGAATCAATTAAAAATGTGCTAAATATATTCACAAGATTGAGCCAAAACTTTCATTAAAAGTTCTTTGAGGAATATTGTCGAACACTTGGTGTGCAAAAACACAAACAACACAAAATAGCACTAACAAACATTCTTTGCAGCACCAGTTCAAAATTCAGCACCAATGACATGAAAAATTAGCAGCATTTCGTAGTGACTCAACAAAGTATCAATCAATCAATTCAAACAAATTAAAATTCAAACTCAAGAAGCTCTTAACAGCATGTTTAACTATGTATTAACTAACACTAATTCTAATCAGAAAATCCTAAATCTAACATAAACTCAACTAACAGTAGCAAATAAGCATTGATTTTCAAAGATTGAGCTAAAAATTTCATTAAAAGTTCTTTGAGGCATATTGTCGAACACTTGGTGTGCAAAAACACAAACAATACAAAATAGCACTAACAAGCATTTTTTGCAACACCAATTCAAAATTCAACACCAATGACATGAAAAATCAACAGCATTTCGTAGTGGCTCAACAAAGTATCAATCAATCAACCCAAACAAATTCAAATTCAAATTGAAGAAGCTCTTAACAACATGTTTAACTATGTATTAACTAACACTAATTCTAATCAGAAAATCCTATTCTAACCTAAACTCAACTAACAGCAACAAATAATCCTAACCGAATCAAATCAGAAAAATCCTAATTCTAACCTAAACTAAACTCAATTAACAGCAGTAAATAATCCTAGGCAAATATTCTAACCTGAGTTGAAGAACAGAGCAAGAACTAAGGAGAGAGGGATGCAATGGCAGTGACTGGCCGCTGCTGCATCTGAACTCGCTAGAACTAGAGTGGCTCTGTTCCGACGGTAAATTCG